>NC_091189.1:32543292-32593292 GCF_040958095.1 Procambarus clarkii | reverse complement strand
TTTCGTAAAGCTTATTACATTTTCAAAGACTTTAGTTTACAAACACACAACTGAAACTGAATAGAGCTTACACATCTTCGAGTTTTTATCTACATTTGGGTGAGGTGGATGAGGTGAAAACAAACTTTCAACAATGGGTATTGAATGGGTATTAAATTCAAATGGGTATTGTATTTAATACCCCCAAGTGTCACTAAATAATTTAAGTGACCCCCATTGCCATTTTCATGAAGTCTTATATAAAATCATGAGTTTGATACCAACAGCCACCGTTTACCCCAGGTGGTGGGCGGGTAGGAAGGGGGGGTAGATGGGAGGGGGAGGAGAGGGGAGGGGGTGGGGGCGGCTGTGATAAAGGGAGGAGAAGGTGGAGGATGGGGAAGAGAGGATGAGAGGGGAGGACAAGGCAAGAGAATAGAAGAGGGGGAGCGTGGGATTAAGAGGGGGGGGGGAGAAGGGGATATGATGGAGGAGATGGGAGAGGGAGAGTGAGGAGGATGGAATAGGGAGATATTGGGAAAGAGGAAGGTAGAAGTGGGGAGCTTGGAAGTGTGTAGGGATGAACGAGGGAGAGGGACCCGGGAGCAGCCGGATAAATTAGCACCTAGTTGTGCTTGCGGGTGTTGAGCTCTGGCTGTTTGGTCCCGCCTCTCAATCGTCAATCAACTGGTGTACAGATTCCTGAGCCTATTGGGCTCTATCATATCTACACTTGAAACTGTGTATGGAGTCAGCCTCCACCACATCACTGCCTAATGCATTCCACCTGTTAATTACTCTGACACTGAAAAAGTTCCTTCTAACGTGTGTGTAAAATATGAGAGCACGCAGATTTACTAAGAGCTTTCATAAACCAGACTTGCTGGTGCTCATTTTAGGAAGAATTGCTCTTACGAGGAGATAGGAAAATAGTTAAATTATTTTTTAGGATTACAGCTTCCATTAAGGCTGATAAGCGTCTTACTGTTGGTGCTGGGAGGGAGGTATGGGGCAAGGTGGAGGGGGAGGGGGTATGGGGCAAGGTGAAGGGGGAGGGGGTATGGGGCAAGGTGAAGGGAGGGAGGTATGGGGCAAGGTGGAGGGGGAGGGGGTATGGGGCAAGGTGAAGGGAGGAGGGGTATGGGGCAAGGTGGAGGGGGAGGGGGTATGGGGCAAGGTGAAGGGGGAGGGGGTATGGGGCAAGGTGAAGGGAGGAGGGGTATGGGGCAAGGTGGAGGGGGAGGGGGTATGGGGCAAGGTGAAGGGGGAGGGGGTATGGGGCAAGGTGAAGGGAGGAGGGGTATGGGGCAAGGTGGAGGGGGAGGGGGTATGGGGCAAGGTGAAGGGGGAGGGGGTATGGGGCAAGGTGAAGGGAGGAGGGGTATGGGGCATGGTGGAGGGGGAGGCGGTATGGGGCAAGGTGAAGGGGGAGGGGTATGGGGCAAGGTGAAGGGGGAGGGGGTATGGGGCAAGGTGAAGGGAGGAGGGGTATGGGGCAAGGTTTAGGGGGAGGGGGTATGGGGCAAGGTGAAGGGAGGAGGGGTATGGGGCAAGGTGAAGGGGGAGGGGGTATGGGGCAAGGTGAAGGGAGGAGGGGTATGGGGCAAGGTGAAGGGAGGAGGGGTATGGGGCAAAGTGAAGGGGGAGGGGGTATGGGGCAAGGTGAAGGGAGGAGGGGTATGGGGCAAGGTGAAGGGAGGAGGGGGTATGGGGCAAGGTGAAGGGAGGAGGGGTATGGGGCAAGGTGAAGGGGGAGGGGGTATGGGGCAAGGTGAAGGGAGGAGGGGTATGGGGCAAGGTGGAGGGGGAGGGGGTATGGGGCAAGGTGAAGGGAGGAGGGGTATGGGGCAAGGTGGAGGGGGAGGGGGTATGGGGCAAGGTGAAGGGAGGAGGGGTATGGGGCAAGGTGAAGGGGGAGGGGGTATGGGGCAAGGTGAAGGGAGGAGGGGTATGGGGCAAGGTGGAGGGGGAGGGGGTATGGGGCAAGGTGAAGGGGGGGAGGGGGTATGGGGCAAGGTGGAGGGGGAGGGGGTATGGGGCAAGGTGAAGGGGGAGGGGGTATGGGGCAAGGTGAAGGGGGAGGGGGTATGGGGCAAGGTGAAGGGGGAGGGGGTATGGGGCAAGGTGAAGGGGGAGGGGGTATGGGGCAAGGTGAAGGGGGAGGGGGTATGGGGCAAGGTGAAGGGGGAGGGGGTATGGGGCAAGGTGAAGGGGGAGGGGGTATGGGGCAAGGTGAAGGGGGAGGGGGTATGGGGCAAGGTGAAGGGGGAGGGGGTATGGGGCAAGGTGAAGGGGGAGGGGGTATGGGGCAAGGTGAAGGGGGGAGGGGCTATGGGGCAAGGTGGAGGGGGTAGGGAGTATGGGGGGAGGGGGTATGGGGCAAGGTGAAGGGGGGAGGGGGTGTGGGGCAAGGTGAAGGGGGAGGGGGTATGGGGCAAGGTGAAGGGGGGAGGGGGTGTGGGGCAAGGTGAAGGGGGGAGGGGGTGTGGGGCAAGGTGAAGGGGGGGAGGGGGTAAGGGGCAAGGTGAAGGGGGGAGGGGGTGTGGGGCAAGGTGAAGGGGGGAGGGGGTATGGGGCAAGGTGAAGGGGGGAGGGGGTATGGGGCAAGGTGAAGGGGGGAGGGGGTATGGGGCAAGGTGAAGGGAGGAGGGGGTAAGGGGCAAGGTGAAGGGGGGAGGGGGTATGGGGCAAGGTGAAGGGGGGAGGGGGTATGGGGCAAGGTGAAGGGGGGAGGGGGTATGGGGCAAGGTGAAGGGGGGAGGGGGTATGGGGCAAGGTGAAGGGGGGAGGGGGTATGGGGCAAGGTGAAGGGGGGAGGGGGTATGGGGCAAGGTGAAGGGGGGAGGGGATATGGGGCAAGGTGGAGGGGGTAGGGGGTATGGGGCAAGGTGGAGGGGGTAGGGGGTATGGGGCAAGGTGAAGGGGGGAGGGGGTATGGGGCAAGGTGAAGGGAGGAGGGGGTATGGGGCAAGGTGAAGGGGGGAGGGGGTATGGGGCAAGGTGAAGGGGGGAGGGGGTATGGGGCAAGGTGAAGGGGGGAGGGGGTATGGGGCAAGGTGGAGGGGGTAGGGGGTATGGGGCAAGGTGAAGGGGGGGAGGGGGTATGGGGCAAGGTGAAGGGGGGGAGGGGGTATGGGGCAAGGTGAAGGGGGGGAGGGGGTATGGGGCAAGGTGAAGGGGGTATGGGGCAAGGTGAAGGGGGTATGGGGCAAGGTGAAGGGGGGAGGGGGTATGGGGCAAGGTGAAGGGGGTAGGGGGAATGGGGCAAGGTGAAGGGGGGAGGGGGTATGGGGCAAGGTGAAGGGGGGGAGGGGGTATGGGGCAAGGTGAAGGGGGGAGGGGGTATGGGGCAAGGTATAGAGAGGGGGGGTACTAAGAGAGACCATGCCAGGGAGAGAAGAGAGATTACCTTGCGGTTACCTTGTGATAATTTCGGGGCTCAACGTCCTCGCGACCCGGTTTCCGACCAGGCCTCCTGGTTGCGGGACTGGTCAACCATGCTGTTGGACGCGGCTGCTCGCAACCTGATATATGAATTACAGCCTGTTAGATCAGCTATTTGGAGGTGCTTATCAACTTCTCTCTCTTGAACACTGTGAGGGGTCGGCCAGTTATGTGTAGTCGAAGCGTGTTGAACAGTCTCGGACCTCTGATGTTGATAGTTCTCTCTCAGAGTACCTGTTGCACCTTTGCTCTTCAACGGGGGTATTCTGCACATCCTGCCATGCCTTCTGGTCTCATGTGATGTTATTTCTGTGTGCAGGTTTGGGACCTGCCCCTCTACTATTTTCCACTTGTAAATTATTATGTATCTCTCCCACCTGCGCGGGGGGGGGGGGGGGGGGGGGAGGGAGAGAGAGAGAGAGAGAGCGAGAGCACAGCCATGCCCCACCACTCGGAGAGACTACCATTTACAAGCTAATCTCTTCTCTCTCACCACATGTGTCAACCTTCGTCAGGGCATCTCCTCTCAACAAACAACCCACAGGGTAAAATAGGCCCTAACCAACCCGAAGGTAAGACCCAGAGAGACCTACCCCTGGTCCATGGCTTGTGCCTGGGACGCGGTTATCTAATCAGATTACGGAGATCGTCCCAAAAATCCATTTAGCGAAATGGCCAGGGGAGGCATTCGCTAGTGAGGTGGAGGCCATTGTCGCGTCGTGTTGTTGTAAATAGGGGGCAAATCTGCATGCCAAGGTACAAAAGACACGCGGAGATTCTGGTCTGAGATTATTAAGACATTATCTATCGCACAGAGACATTGTCTATCTGTGGCGGGCTCACAGCCGGGAGTCTTGGGGGTCTATGGGCAGTCTGGGAGGAAAATACCCCAGAGGTAATTATGAGAGGGAGGTTGGGAGGGGGAGGTTATGGGAGGGAGGGAGGGGGGGGGGAAGGTTAGGGAGGGAGGGAGAGGAAGGTTATGGGAGGGAGGGGAAAATAGGGATGACGGGAAAATAGGGGGGGAGGGAGGGAAGATACAGAATTACAAAATAATGTATGAAGGCATTCTGAGGTTATGTACACACAACTTGTAATTATTGTTGAATAACGACAACAACAACTGTATCAACACCCCCCCCCCTTAATGTCGACCTTTTTTTGGCCGAATTGAGATTAGAAAATTCTATCTAGTTCAACTATTCCATTATTACTCTTTCATTGATGTAAATCCCCCATGCATTAATAATTTCTTTCGTCCTTCCTTACAATGTTTTACACATTGGGTGTGACCCATATCACTACAGTGTGCGTTTCCCTGAAGCTCTCGTTAGCATCTTCGGAGGCAGAGAGAGTGAGAAAACAAATAAGTACACTTGACTAGTTATATCATGCAGCATAAGATAAAGGGTCTTATCATTGGGGCTTAGTTATGCCGTGGCCTTGAACTATAGTGCGAAATGCAGAAAATACAAAAATACCATGGCTGAAATTTAGCAACCCAAATTTGGCCTGACTCCGGTGCAGGCGGAAACAAATGGGCAGAGTTTTTCTCCCTGATGCTCCTGTTACCTAGCAGTAAATAGGTATCCGGGAGTTGAACAGATGGTACGGGCTGCTTCCTGGGTGTGTGTAACATACAGGAGCCCTGGTCGAGGACCGGGCCGCGGGGACGCTTAGTCCCGAAATCATCTCAAGATAACCTGACCCACACAACTGACAATAATGATAGAGGCAGGAGCGACACGTCGTCACGTCCTTGGGGTGGCTGTAACACGGAGCGACACGTCGTCACGTCCTTGGGGTGGCTGTAACAAGGAGCGACACGTCGTCACGTCCTTGGGGTGGCTGTAACACGGAGCGACACGTCGTCACGTCCTTGGAGTGGCTGTAACAAGGAGCGACACGTCGTCACGTCCTTGGGGTGGCTGTAACACGGAGCGACACGTCGTCACGTCCTTGGAGTGGCTGTAACACGGAGCGACACGTCGTCACGTCCTTGGAGTACCTGTAACACGGAGCGACACGTCGTCACGTCCTTGAAGTGGCTGTAACACGGAGCGACACGTCGTCACGTCCTTGGGGAGGCTGTAACACGGAGCGACACGTCGTCACGTCCTTGGGGTGGCTGTAACACGGAGCGACACGTCGTCGTCCCCTCGAGGAGACGCCGTGGAGGAATAATGGGACATGAGTGACAGTTTGGAGGACAAACTTATCTAATTGCTCAAGTAATTTTAATCACTTGAATAAAGTGAACTGCGACATGTTGAACATAATGTTATTCTCGATGTCGGGGACAGGAAGCCTGTGTGTATGTATACTTTAGACCTGTATCAAGGGGGCTTCCCTACCCCTGAAGTCGACCTAACCCCCCCCCTCCCCCTTTCCTTAAGGTACAACTCCACAACCCTAACTCTCGGCCACTGGAGTGGTGCTAAGTGAACAGATGCATCAGGTATAAGGTAACGTGGCCCAACCACCCTACCTGGGGATCGAACCTGGGGTCCTACACAGGGGTCGATAACGTACACTACTGTACTATAGGTATGGTGAAAAAAAGGTGGATATAAAGGTACTGTGAAAAACGGCATAAAAATCCGAATATTACGAACGAAAACATGTGGAAAGAAACTGTCGTAAATGAGTATTACAATATATTATCAATCTCTCAAATATAATAATCGAGTATTCCATAATACTTGGCAAGGACGACCAATGAGAGGGCAAGGCTGCAAATATGAAGGACGGGGTCCAACTGATTATAAGGCTCTTAACACCCTCAATCTTCACACCACTGTGGGCCCCTCCCTCACACGTGTGGGGTTTAGTGGGCTACACTGACACAAGAAGGCGTGGAAGCCACCTCCATCCACAACTTGAAGGCCAGAGTCGACACAGAATTAAAAAGTTGAGAATTGTTGAATAATAACGCTGTAGGTACTGCAACAAGGCTGGAAGTCTGGGCACCGAGAGCTAGACGTCACTCGCGCCCCCGCAGTCACCAATAGGTAAGCACAGGCCTCACTCCCCCACTGCGGTGGGGAGGACCCTGTGGAGCCGCCTAGGTAAAATATAGCTTTGGACTTGGCCCGGTAGCGATGCTCCGCCCCCCTCGGTCAGCTGACAGCAGGGGGCCCCACACTTCACCCCTCCTCCCCCACCCCTCCCCCCCACAACACCAGGAGGGCGTGGGCGTTATATTTACTGTGGGCGGCAGGCCACCCATGCTGGCCTCCTGCCCTGGTGGTGGTGGTCTCTCTCTCGCTACCCTGAGAGGTAGACACCCTACCTTGTTCGACCCCAGGCACCGCTGCTCCCATGAGGCCCTGTGCCTCCACGTGCCAACATGGCCGCTCTCACACCTGTGTACACACACACATGAGCTTACACGGTTGGTCATTAGCTCCTCGGCCCCGACATTCGAGATTTTGTTCCCTTCAGTTTAATTGCTTAGTTACATGAGTGTTACATATTACATACTAAGTTACATATTTACAAACATTTACAATCGTTTGGGATTGCTATAGTTTTGTTTGCTTTCGTGTCCTGTTTACAGTCGTGTCCTGTTTACAGTCGTGTCCTGTTTACAGTCGTGTCCTGTTTACAGTCGTGTCCTGTTTACAGTCGTGTCCTATTTACAGTCGTGTCCTGTTTACAGTCGTGTCCCTGTTTACAGTCGTGTCCTGTATACAGTCGTGTCCTGTTTACAGTCGTGTCCTGTTTACAGTCGTGTCCTGTTTACAGTCGTGTCCCTGTTTACAGTCGTGTCCTGTTTACATTCGTGTCCCTGTTTACAGTCGTGTCCTGTTTACATTCGTGTCCCTGTTTACAGTCGTGTCCTGTTTACAGTCGTGTCCTGTTTACAGTCGTGTCCTGTTTACAGTCGTGTCCCTGTTTACAGTCGTGCCCTGTATACAGTCGTGTCCTGTTTACAGTCGTGTCCTGTTTTCAGTCGTGTCCCTGTTTACAGTCGTGTCCTGTATACAGTCGTGTCCTGTTTACAGTCGTGTCCCTGTTTACAGTCGTGTCCTGTATACAGTCGTGTCCTGTTTACAGTCGTGTCCTGTTTACAGTCGTGTCCTGTTTTCAGTCGTGTCCCTGTTTACAGTCGTGTCCTGTTTACAGTCGTGTCCCTGTTTACAGTCGTGTCCCTGTTTACAGTCGTGTCCTGTTTACAGTCGTGTCCCTGTTTACAGTCGTGCCCTGTATACAGTCGTGTCCTGTTTACAGTCGTGTCCTGTTTACAGTCGTGTCCTGTTTACAGTCGTGTCCTGTTTACAGTCGTGTCCTGTATACAGTCGTGTCCTGTTTACAGTCGTGTTCTGTTTACAGTCGTGTCCTGTTTACAGTCGTGTCCTGTTTACAGTCGTGTCCTGTTTACAGTCGTGTCCTGTTTACAGTCGTGTCCTGTTTACAGTCGTGTCCTGTTTACAGTCGTGTCCTGTATACAGTCGTGTCCTGTATACAGTCGTGTCCTGTATACAGTCGTGTCCTGTTTACAGTCGTGTCCTGTTTACAGTCGTGTCCTGTTTACAGTCGTGTCCTGTATACAGTCGTGTCCTGTATACAGTCGTGTCCTGTTTACAGTCGTGTCCTGTTTACAGTCGTGTCCGGTTTACAGTCGTGTCCGGTTTACAGTCGTGTCCGGTTTACAGTCGTGTCCGGTTTACAGTCGTGTCCGGTTTACAGTCGTGTCCGGTATACAGTCGTGTCCTGTATACAGTCGTGTCCTGTTTACAGTCGTGTCCTGTTTACAGTCGTGTCCTGTTTACAGTCGTGTCCTGTTTACAGTCGTGTCCTGTTTACAGTCGTGTCCGGTTTACAGTCGTGTCCGGTTTACAGTCGTGTCCGGTTTACAGTCGTGTCCGGTTTACAGTCGTGTCCTGTTTACACTGGTCTTCAATTGTGTTGAGTTCGCGTCAATCATTTCCTGGTCTAAACCCGGGGTTCTTAACCCGGGGAATCCCACACCACTGAGAGGACTGGGATTTGTTCAGATCTGAAAGCTACATCTATGGGCAGCACAAAACGTCCACTAGACTGTGCGACACAGTGGTTGCAAGGATCAGGTTGGGTTACCGTTACCTGTGGCAGGTGGCTGCAGGTGACGGGTCTCCCAATCCTGAGCACTCCAGTTGCAAACTCTGTGAGCAGGAACTACGGCATGATCTCCCGCACTACATCACTGAATGCCCAGTTATTAGACCTTTCAGACCAGTTGGCATGTGGTACCTGGAGCTTTGCAATTACTTTATTCACTCTCGTATTCTTGAAGATATCCTCACAGTATACCCAAAATTTGCCAGTGCAGGCTATTAAACACATGGCTCTGTATGACTAACCATCCTGCGAGATGGGGATTTCTTAGCATCACCTAGTTAGCTTTTTTGACACACTGTACTTCACTTCATATAGTCTAGGGTAGCTGCACAAATGCACATGTACCTCATGTACTAATAGTAAAAAAAAAAAAAAAAAAAAAGCCAAGTGATGAGTGGTTATATAGGACTCGAACCCTGAACAATTAAACAAAGTTGTTTGTTTCCGTATGACCGTTATCAAGAGATTGAGGCGGATCCTTGTTTGACTTGCACAAAAAAAGCCACAGCCTCTCTAGATGTAAGCTTGTGTATTTGTGATTTACTGTATTCTAAAATTAAATGATACAATTTGTATTTTCTCTCTGCGGTTCTGTTTTGTAGCTTTCCATATGTCGAGGGAAAAGCAGCTGTTGACTTGTTTCAAAGGTGTGTTGTTGTGTAATTGGACTGTGAAGGGTATATGTGGTTATAATGGGGATTCTATTGGGGATATAATGGGGATTCTATTGGGGGATATAATGGGTATTCTATTGGGGATATAATGGGTATTCTATTGGGGATATAATGGGGATTCTATTCGGGGATATAATGGGTATTCTATTGGGGGATATAATGGGGATTCTATTGGGGGATATAATGGGGATTCTATTGGGGGATATAATGGGTATTCTATTGGGGATATAATGGGTATTCTATTGAGGATATAATGGGGATTCTATTAAGGATATAATTTGGATTCTATTGGGGGATATAATGGGTATTCTATTGGGGATATAATGGGTATTCTATTAGGGGATATAATGGGTATTCTATTGGGGGATATAATGGGTATTCTATTGGGGGATATAATGGGTATTCTATTGGGGATATAATGGGTATTCTATTGGGGGATATTATGGGTATTCTATTGGGGGATATAATGGGTATTCTATTGGGGGATATAATGGGTATTCTATTGGGGAAGGATCTGTTATAAAATAGGTTAAGAATTCCTTCTCTAATCCATTTCAGTGAAGTTTATTTTTCCGACAACTTTGAGTTTGCATGAGGATGTATGTGCAGTGATCGCACAATGATTGCACATACACATACACACACCCACCCACACACACACACACACACACACACACACACACACACACACACACACACACACACACACACACACACACACACACACCACCACCACCAATTTGCAAATGGTGAACGGTTCAGCAGTGAGAGATCCTAATATATTAGCAATATGGTTATGATATATCAACATATGACACCTGACGGGTGTCAACGGCAGGAACATGTTGAGACCAACTGTTGCAGACCAGAACACGAGAGAGAGATGCTCGGTGGAGTAATTCTTCTTCATCCTCAGTCAGGAATACCCACAGGAGGGATCTTCCTCCTGTGTATTCCTGGTTTTTCTCAAGGATTTAATTGTTGTATTCAACAAGCAGTTCTGCTTGTACTCCCTTTCTCACTATTTGGCTGCTTAGTTTACATATATTAAACAGTTTACCAGCATCGAAACTTCCCAGCCAAATGTTGTTGTTGTTGTAGTAAACAGCTGCTGAGGGCTCGAGCTCGTGAAGGGTTTAATACATGTAAACTACCATTCGTGTGTGTACTAGATTTTGTAGCTCTCACACATGGCTGATTCGTATAATGTCGCAGTCGTGAGTCTGGGGCTGTGGGGTGAATTATCTTGACTACCAGTGGCTTAGCTTGACGCTGGGGACTGTCATGAGTGGCCACAACTGCTCGGCCTTCCAGCTGAACCACACACTATTACCTTAAACGCTGGCTACGGAATGTTTGTGCTCCCAGGACCTGGCCAGCCTCCAACAGTCTGGTCTACGGATGGACCAAACTGATGCCAATAGAAGACAGGCACTGATGCCTCTATCCCCCAATCATGTACGCTTATACCTGTTAGGTAGTGAGCTGAATAGGTCAGGGATTACAACCATGGCCGGTGGTTAAATCATTATGGTTGTTCCCCCCTTGTCTCCTGCTCTCTCTCTGATAATAGACCTTGTTCTATTGTGAAGACCTCCTGGAACCTCTTGTTGAGATCTTCACACATGTCATTCTCTGTATACCTGTCCTCGGCTGTTCTAAGTTTCATTACTTGTTCTTTCACTATTGTTTTCCTCCTGATGTGACTGTGGAGTAGCTTTGGTTCGGACTTGCCTTTGCTTGCTATATCATTTTCATAGTTTTTCTCTGCTTCTCTTCTCACACTAACATACTCATTCCTGGTTCTCTGGTATCTCTCTCTGCTTTCTTGTGTTCTGTTATTTCGGAAGTTCCTCCACGCCCATTTGTTCAGTTTCTTTGCTTCCATACATGCCCTATTATACCATGGATTCTTCTTTTGCTTCACGGATTTTTCCTTTTGGGGCCGGGATAAACCTGTTTACTGCCTCCTGACACTTTTGGGTGACAGTCCATTATGTCTTGTACAAACTTAGCTCTGAGGTCTGTGTCCCATGGTATATCCCGTAGGAAACTTCTCATTTCCTTATAATTCCCCTTTCGGTATGCCAGCCTTTTGTTTTCTAGTTATTTTTTGGGGAGATAAGTCCAAGCTCAACCAAGTACTCAAAGATCAATATACTGTGATCACTCATTCCCAAGGGTGCTTCCATCCTAACTTTCCTTATATCCTACTCATTGAGGGTAAACATCAGATCAAGCATAGCTGGTTCATCCTCCCTTCTCATTCTTGTTGGTCTCTTGATGTGTTGGCTTAGAAAGTTTCTTGTGGCTGCGTCCAGCAGCTTAGCTCTCCCTGTATCTGGTCCTCCATGCAGATCTCTGTTCTCCCAATCTATCTTCCCATGGTAGAAGTCCCGCATTATTAATAGTCCCAGATCCATTCCTACTAGCGAGAGACGCTGTTCTGTCTATTATGTTAATGGTGGCGATGTTGTTTCTATCATATTCCTGTCTGGGTCTTCTGTCATTTGGTGGTGGGTTATATATGACTGCGACTATAATTTTTTGTCCTCCAGTTGTTATGGTACCTGTTATGGAGTCACTGAAACCTTCACAGCCCTGAATAACCATATCCTCAAAATCCCAGCCTTTTCTTACCAGCAGAGCTATGCCAAAACTTCATCTTCCTTCTCTCTCTTTCCTCACAACACAGTAGTCCTGTGGAAATACTGCATTTGTTATGGTTTTCGTTAGCTTTGTTTCTGTGAGTGCTATTATGTCTGGGTTTTCTTCAAGTACCCATTCTCCAATTTCATCTGTTTTATTTGTAATCCCATCTATGTTAGTGTACATTGCCTTGAGACTCACGTCTCGAGGCACACATTGCCTTGTGTGTGTGTGTGTGTGTGTGTGTGTGTGTGTGTGTGTGTGTGTGTGTGTGTGTGTGTTTGTGTTGGTGTGTGTGTGTGTCTGTGAGCATCTGGAGTCGTGTGTGTGTACTGGCCTATTTGTACTCACCTATTTGTGCTTGCAGGATCAAGCATTGACTCTTGGAGCCCGCCTTTCGAGCGTCGGTTGTTTACAGCAATGACTCCTGTCCCATTTCCTTATCATACTTAGTTTTAAAATTATGAATAGAGTTTGCTTCTACAACCTGCTCCTTAAGTGCATTCCATTTTTCCACTACTCTCACGCTAAAAGAAAACTTCCTAACATCTGTGACTCATCTGAGTTTCCAGCTTCCACCCATGTCCCCTCGTTCTGTTACTATTCCGTGTGAACATTTCGTCTATTTCCACTTTGTCAATCCCCCTGAGTATTTTATAAGTTCCTATCATATCCCCCCACTCCCTTCTTTTTTTTTTTAGTGTCGTAAGGCACAGTTCCTTCAGGCGGTCTTCATACCTCATTCCTCGTAACTCGGGGACGAGTTTCGTTGCAAACTTCTGAACCTTTTCTAGTTTCCTTATATGCTTCTTCAGATGGGGACTCTATGATAAGGCGGCATATTCTGAGACTGGCCTCACGTAGGCAGTGTAAAGCACCCTAAATGCCTCCTTACTTATGTTTCTGAATGATGTTCTAACTTTTGCCAGTGTAGAGTACGCTGCTGTCGTTATCTTATTTTATGTGCCTCAGGAGAGAGAGAGATTAGGTGTTACGTCCAAGCCCAGGTCATTTTCGCGCGTCGTCACAGGTAGGCAGTTCCCCTTCATTGTGTACTGTCCCTTTGGTCTCCTATCACCTAGTCCCACTTCCATAACTTTACATTTGATCATGTTGAATTCCAGTAGCCATTTCTCTGACCATCTCTGCAACATCTTCAGGTCCTCTTGGAGGATCCTACAATCCTCATTTGTCACAACTCTTCTCATCAACTTTGCGTCATCCGCGAACATCGACATGTAGGACTCTACGCCTGTAAACATTTCGTTAACATATATTAGAAATAGAATGGGTCCCAGCACCGATCCTTGTGATACTCCCCTCGTTACTGTTCGCCAGTCCTACTTCTCGCCCCTTACCGTAACTCTTTGGCTCCTTCCTGTTAGGTAGTTCCTTATCCATGCTAGGACCTTTCCCCCCACCCCCGCCTGCCTCTCGAGCTTGAACAGCAGTCTCATGTGCGGTACTGTATCAAAGGCTTTTTGGCAGTCCAGAAATATGCAGTCTGCCCAACCATCTCTGTCCTGTCTTATCCTCGTTATTTTATCATAGAATTCCAGAAGGTTTGTTAGGCACGATTTCCCTGTCCAGAACCCATGTTGATGTTTGTTCACAAACCTAATGTTCTCCAGGTGTGCAACCAGTCGTAGCCTAATTATTCTTTCCAGTATTTTACAGGGGATGCTTGTTAGTGATACAGGTCTATAGTTAAGTGCCTCCTCCCTATCACCTTTCTTGAAGATCGGCACGACATTTGCCGTCTTCCAGCAATTGGGCAATTCTCCCGACATAAGTGACTCATTAAAGATCATTGCCAGAGGCATCCTGAGGGCCTACGCTGCTTCTTAGAGTATCCATGGTGATACTTTGTCTGGACCAACTGCTTTAGTTGCATCTAGAGTTGTCAACTGTTTACCATATTTAATAAATCAATAGTCAGGCAGAGTGCCAGAGTCATGGAAGGTAGCTAATGTGGTACCAATTTTTAAGAAAGGAGATAGATCACTTGCGTCAAACTATCGGCCAATTAGCCTAACGTCTATTGTGGGAAAGTTACTTGAATCAATAATTGCAAATACAATTCGTCTCCATCTTGAAAAACATAAATTAATAAATGAGTCGCAACATGGTTTTACAAATGGCCGTTCATGTTTAACAAATTTGCTAACTTTTTATTCCAGCATAGTTGAGGCAGTTGATAGTGGTAAGGATTGTGATGTTGTGTACCTTGATTTTAGCAAAGCTTTTGATACAGTGCCACATGAAAGACTAATTAAAAAAATAGAGGCTCATGGTATTGGGGGTGCTACATTAACTTGGATTAGGGTATGGCTATTCCAAAGGAAACAGAGAGTTAGTATAAATGGGGTTAAGTCAGAGTGGGATAATGTTGTTAGTGGAGTACCTCAGGGCTCTGTTGTTTATAATATATATAAATGATTTAGATTCAGGTTTTAGTAGCAACATTTGCAAATTTGCCGATGATACGAAAATCGGTAGGGAAATTAATTCGGAGGACTCACTATCACTTCAAGTTGATCAAGATAGGGTTTTGAAATGGTCAAATGATTGGTAAATGCAGTTTAATGCTGATAAATGTAAAGTTCTGAGGCTAGGAAATGATGATAGAGTTACAAGATACGAGCTAGATGGTGTTGAGATTGCGAAAGGGATCTGGGAGTTATGGTTAGTAAGAATTTAAAACAAAAGGATCAATGCATGAATGTTCGTATAAGGCGAATAGGACACTGGGATTTATTAATCGAAGCGTTAGTTTCAAGACTCCTGGTGTGGTTCTTAAGCTATATCTTGCTCTGGTTAGGCCCCATTTAGATTATGCAGTTCAGTTTTGGTCGTCGTATTATAGAATGGATATAAATTCACTTGAACGTGTCCAACGTAGGATGACTAAGTTAATTCCCCAAATTAGAAATCTTTCATATGAAGAAAGATTAACAAAGCTTAAGTTGCATTCACTGGAAAGGCTAAGAGTTAGGGGTGACATGATAAGAGGTTTACAAGTGGATGAATGGACATAACAGGGGGGATATTAATAGGGTATTAAAAAATCAACACAAGACAGAATACGAAACAATGGGTATAAATTGGATAAGTTTAGATTTAGGAAAGACTTGGGTAAATACTGGTTCAGTAACAGGGTTGTTGATTTGTGGAACCAATTGCCGCGTAGCGTGGTGGAGGTGGTGTCCCTCGATTGTTTCAAGCGCGGGTTGGACAAGTATATGAGTGGGATTGGGTGGTTATAGAATAGGAGCTGCCTCGTATGGGCCAATAGGCCTTCTGCAGTTACCTTTGTTCTTATGTTCATTACCTCCTCTGCTGTCACCTCTATATCTGATAGTCTTTCATCTAGGGTAACCCCTTCCAACAATAGGAGCTGCTCAGGCTCGGTAGTGAACACTCCATGGAAACTGGCATTCAGTGCCTTGCAGATTTCCTTGTCACTTTCAGTATATGCCCCCTCTGTCTTCCTTAGTCTTGTCACTTGGTCGTTCACCGACATTTTTCTTCTTATATGACTGTGTAGTAACTTAGGTTACTTTTTCGCTTTGATTGCAATATCGTTCTTATAGTCCCTTTCCGATGTTCGTCTTATGTTAATGTAATCGTTCCTAGCTCTGTTGTATCTGATCCTGTTGTCCTCTGTCCTTTGTCTTCTGTACTTCCTCCACTCCCGCCTGCTGGCCATTTTTGCTTCCTGACACTGTCTATTAAACCATGGGTTATTATATTCCTTATTATTTTTTCCCTTTACTGTTGGTATAAATCTCTCTGCGGCCTCCTGGCATCATTTCTGTATGACTAGGTCCATCATATCTTGGACTGTTTTTCCTCTAATTTCTTCCTCCCACTGCACTTCACCCAGATAGTCCCTTATCCTCTTATAGTCCCCTTTCCTGAAGTCAACTCTCCTTTCCCAGATCTCTTGTCCCATTGTCATAAGTTTGAGTTCCATCATGTAGTCAAAGACTAGGACACAATGGTCACTGGCCCCTAGAGGTATTTCGTGCTCTAAATTCTCGATATCTTCTACGTGTGTGTGTGTGTGAACAACTGGAGTCCTGTGTAAGTGTACTCACCTAGTTGTGGTTGCGGGGGTTCAGCTTTGGCTCTTTGGTCCCGCCTCTCAACCACCAATCAACTGAAGTACAGATTCCTGAGCCTACTGGGCTCTGTCATATCTACATTTGAAACTGTGTATGGAGTCAGCCTCCACCACATCACTTCCTAATGCATTCCATTTACTAACAACTCTGACATTGAAAAAGTTCTTTCTAATGTCTCTGTCTCTCATTTGGGTACTCAGCTTCCACCTGTGTCCCCTAGTGCGTGTACCACCCGTGTTAAATAATCCATCCTTCTCTACCTGATCATTTCAGCATTGGTGTCCATTTCTTTGGCAAGATACCTTGTGAGAGGCTGGTATGATAGAGGTCAAGCAGAGGGTGGCTAGGGACGTCATTCAGTAAGCTCAAGGTGTTATAAGTTATACCATCCTCACCAGGGGTAGTTTGCTTAGGTTTCCCTAATGCTGATGGCAATTCAAAGGGTTATAACAAACTGATCCGTTAAATCTGGGGAGGAACGTGAGATTTAAATATAAAAGTTTGTTAATGCTGGTATGATTTAAATGCTGCTGTATATCTTTTGATAAGGAAAAAATTTGTGAGACACCATTGAGCTAGGAGCATGTCAGCATATTCTGCAGGAGTATGATGAAGCTGAACTGGGGCTGAAGGTCTGGTAATGTTTTTAATTTTGTTACACATTTCCGATAATGTTGTAGTTTCTATTGATACCTTGCAGGAATTTTTCCCAATATGTGTCCTTAACTTGACCCTTAAGCTCGCGAAAATCTCTGTTGGCATTGATGATTGCAAGTAAATTGTCAGGTGTTTTGTCTCGTTTATAACAAACACCCAGCAGCTGAAGCACTTTAGCTCTGCAATGATAATGCAATAGGATCCTCTCTCCTTGAGGAAGAATGAGTGTTCTTTTTTTTTTCCTTGATATAACCCAGGTATCATAATAACTGGTAATGATACTGACAAGATCATTGTAAAAGTGGTCCACTGATACAGGTGTATACCCAGTGTACCACTTATGTACTTAAACCTTAAAGTAAGGTTTAAGATTGTCTGGAATGTTAATTTTAATCCTAAGATGAGGATTAGACTTAATATCCGCTATATTGTATTCACAATATATTGCAAAATGATCACTTACTAGTTCTGGGATGAGCTTAACGTTAACGTTGCTCTCTACTAGGCTGTATCCAATCACATAATCCAGTCTACCCCCCAATAAATGGGTCTGTTTATCAGTATCATACACAGTAATATTATGATCATTAAGGTATTTCCAGAAGACCCTTCCATTATTGTTACACTGAACGTCACCAAGAGCGTTCAGTAGTAGTGGAAATGGCCCCATAGACCAGCAATTTTGTTTTTTTCGACTGCCGGTCTACGCACCTGCGTCGTAGACCGGCAATTTTGTTTTTCCTATGCCGGTCTACGCACCCTGGGTTTCACGAACTTTTTTTCCTATGCCGGTCTACGCACCCTGGGTTTCACAAACTTTTTTTTCCTATGCCGGTCTACGCACCCTGGGTTTCACAAACTTTTTTTCCTATGCCGGTCTACGCACCCTGGGTTTCACAAACTTTTTTCCCTATGCCGGTCTACGCACCCTGGGTTTCACAAACTCTCCCATAAAAACCAAAACGACCGGTCTTAAAGTTGAAAATAGCCCTGCGACGTAGACCGGCAGTCGAAAAAAACAAAATTGCCGCTCTACGGGGCCATTTCCACTTCCACTCTCCAAGGTGGAGAGTGTGGTAGGGTGGTGGAGAGAGTGGTAGGGTGGTGGAGAGTGTGGTAGGGTGGTGGAGAGTGTGGTAGGGTGGTGGAGAGTGTGGTAGGGTGGTGGAGAGTGTGGTAGGGTGGTGGAGAGTGTAGTAGGGTGGTGGAGAGTGTAGTAGGGTGGTGGAGAGTGTAGTAGGGTGGTGGAGAGTGTGGTAGGGTGGTGGAGAGTGTGGTAGGGTGGTGGAGAGTGTAGTAGGGTGGTGGAGAGAGTGGTAGGGTGGTGGAGAGTGTGGTAGGGTGGTGGAGAGTGTGGTAGGGTGGTGGAGAGAGTGGTAGGGTGGTGGAGAGTGTGATAGGTCAAGTTCCCTGTACAAGATGGATTAGGAACTTGGTGGTTTCCACGATAGAAAGTTACCAAGAACAAAGTTCTACATAACATTACAAAACAGCTTCAAGACAAAACTAAATCGTCATGACTGAGGGAAGAAAGATGCACAGGTTCTTGAGTGGGCAGCTAAATGCTTGATATGAATCATGACCTGCAGGTTATCGCAGTGTGGATGCTTCTTTTACCCTGATGCCCCTGTTGCCTAGCAGTAAATAGGTACCTAGGAGTTAGTCAGCTGCTACAGGCTGCTTCCTTGGGGGGGGGGGGTAACAAAACGTAGGCCTGGTCGAGCCTAAAATCAACAGTGTGGTTTTCTGCGGTGCTTTATGATACTGGATCCGTCAAGAACTGTTTTGTGGGAGATATTTTGGTCAATGTCTGCCACTTTTTGTCTCTTTTTCAGCTTCCCAAGTGGTCCTTAGCGAACAGTGTGTGTTCTTCCCAAGTGGTCGTTAGTGAACAGTGTGTGTTCTTCCCAAGTGGTCGTTAGTGAACAGTGTGTGTTCTTCCCAAGTGGTCGTTAGTGAACAGTGTGTGTTCTTCCCAAGTGGTCGTTAGTGAACTGTGTGTGTTCTTCCCATGTGGTCGTTAGTGAACAGTGTGTGTTCTTCCCAAGTGGTCGTTAGTGAACAGTGTGTGTTCTTCCCAAGTGGTCGTTAGTGAACAGTGTGTGTTCTTCCCAAGTGGTCCTTAGCGAACAGTGTGTGTTCTTCCCAAGTGGTCGTTAGTGAACAGTGTGTGTTTTTCCCAAGTGGTCGTTAGCGAACAGTGTGTGTTCTTCCCAAGTGGTCCTTAGCGAACAGTGTGTGTTCTTCCCAAGTGGTCGTTAGTGAACAGTGTGTGTTCTTCCCAAGTGGTCGTTAGTAAACAGTGTGTGTTCTTCCCAAGTGGTCGTTAGTGAACGGTGTGTGTTCTTCCCAAGTGGTCGTCGAAGTGGATCAGGACCCGATCCTTTGGATTGTATTATAATGCTCCTGGATTAGTATAATGTTCCTGGATTAGTATAATGTTCCTGGATTAGTATAATGCTCCTGGATTAGTATAATGCTCCTGGGTTCTGTTATATTACTGAAACTATAAAGCTTGATGTAAAAAGGATACTCTCAGCTGTCTATAACAACAGGCTGTCTTCCTGTATCTCCTGCCTGTCTCTCCTGCCTGTCTATCGGCCTGCCTGCTGCTTTTCCCACATGCCTTCGCCTACCTCTTCTACTTTTCTGCTGACATGCTATCTTATCTATCGACCTGCCATTCCTGTCTATCGACCTGCAGTCCAGCCTCTCCAACCTGTCTATCGACCTGCAGTCCAGCCTCTCCAACCTGTCTATCGACCTGCCTACCCTCCAGCACGGTGGCACAACCGTCGAGACAGCCTCTATACAGGTAGAGGCGGAGGGTTCCAGCAGCCACGGTCTGCTCCTCACAGCCATCCACTACCTGGAACGTGCTCCACTGATTCTTTCATGGATCGCGCGCGTAGGAGAGGCAAAAGCCGTTTTTGTGAGTCCCACCCCCTCCCTTCTCCGTTCCTGCCGCCCCCTCCCTTCTCCGTTCCTGCCGCCCCCTCTCACACAAAGGGAAAGGCGCCGTGCGAATGATGAATGAAGGAGGCAGCCACAAAGCGACAATTTGTAGCAGGTGAGAACTGCTGACTTCTTAAGATTTGGCAACAAAGGTGGCGACCCGTTTTCATGGGAACTGGTGGGTCGTACGGCGTCCAGCGGGGCAGACTGCTTCACCTTGCCTCTTGGTCTAGGGGGTTGGTGTGTGGGTGTGTGAGTGGGTGTGTGTGTGTGTAGGGTGTGTGTGTGTGTGTGTGTAGGGTGTGTGTTGGGTGGGTGTGTGAGTGGGGGTGTGTGTGTGTAGGGTGTGTGTTGGGTGGGTGTGTGAGAGGGGGTGTGTGTGAGTGGGGGGGGGGTGTGAGTTGGGGTGTGTGTGTATGTGTGTGTGTGTGGGGGGGGGGGTGTACTGTGTGTGTGTGGTGTGTGTTCGGTGGGTGTGTGGGGGGGGGTACTCGGCTATTTCTCCCTGCAGGATCGAACATTAGCTCTTGGACTCGACTCTTCTAGCCGCTGATGGTCTAATGCAATGAATTGTGACCTTATATTTCCTCCGTCATATCTACTTTTCAAGTTATGAATCGAATGAGCTTCTATAACCTTCTCCTTTAATTCTTTCCATTTTCCTACTACTACTATCACGCTAAAAGAAAACTTTCTGACATCTCTGAGTCTGAAGCTTCCATCAATGCCATTCTGTTCTATTGGTATTGTGGACATTTCCACTTACACTACGCTGTCCATCCCCATAAGTATTTTATACATCTATGTTATATTCTTCCTCTCTCCTCTTTTGTAGCGTCGTAATGTTTAGTTCCTTCAGTCTCTCTTCATCTCGTGCAGTTTTGGGTCGAACCTCGCTGATAACTTGTGAACCTTTTCAAGGTTCCATTTCTCTCTCTACCTGTGTGCTTAATCCTCTTTTATACTCTCTTATACTTTATACTTTTTTGTGCTCTTTTATACTCTTTTATACTTATAATAAAACTGGTCAGACATAGGCGCCGTACAGCGCTCTAATTGGCTCATTAGTTTGGTTCCTATATGATCTAACTCTTGCACAACCCCACAAGCACAACTAGGTGAGTACGTATGAAGGAACACCAACAAGGGCATAACCAACATAACCCAAATTCAGGACTGACAGACACTGAAAAGTTGAGGTAACAACCAAATTGGTTCCAGTGGTAGCACAAGGGGCCTAACCTCCCCCCCCCCCATCAAAGACCCCCTATTTTACCCCTAGCCGACTGATTCCCATTTAACACTATCCCTCCCAATTCCTCTATGGACACGTTTTCGCTGGAGATGGTGGATCAGCCTGACTGTGATGGCAAGTGGCGGTCACCAGGGCAGGAGGTCACCAGGGCAGGTGGTTACCAGGGCAGGAGGTCACCAGAGCAGGAGGTCACCAGGGCAGGAGGTCACCAGGGCAGGTGGTCACCAGGGCAGGAGGTCACCAGGGCAGGAGGTCACCAGGGCAGGTCACCAGGGCAGGAGGTCACCAGGGCAGGAGGTCACCAGGGCAGGAGGTCACCAGGGCAGGAGGTCACCAGGGCAGGAGGTCACTAGGGCAGGAGGTCACCAGGGCAGGTGGTCACCAGGGCAGGAGGTCACCAGGGCAGGAGGTCACCAGGGCAGGAGGTCACCAGGGCAGGAGGTCACCAGGGCAGGAGGTCACCAGGGCAGGTGGTCACCAGGGCAGGTGGTCACTAGGGCAGGAGGTCACCAGGGCAGGTCACCAGGGCAGGAGGTCACCAGGGCAGGAGGTCACCAGGGCAGGTGGTCACCAGGGCAGGTGGTCACCAGGGCAGGAGGTCACCAGGGCAGGAGGTCACCAGGGCAGGTGGTCACCAGGGCAGGTGGTCACCAGGGCAGGTGGTCACCAGGGCAGGTGGTCACCAGGGCAGGAGGTCACCAGGGCAGGTGGTCACCAGGGCAGGAGGTCACCAGGGCAGGAGGTCACCAGGGCAGGAGGTCACCAGGGCAGGAGGTCACCAGGGCAGGAGGTCACCAGGGCAGGAGGTCACCAGGGCAGGAGGTCACCAGGGCAGGTCACCAGGGCAGGAGGTCACCAGGGCAGGTGGTCACCAGGGCAGGTGGTCACCAGGGCAGGTGGTCACCAGGGCAGGTGGTCACCAGGGCAGGTGGTCACCAGGGCAGGTGGTCACCAGGGCAGGTGGTCACCAGGGCAGGTGGTCACCAGGGCAGGAGGTCACCAGGGCAGGTGGTCACCAGGGCAGGAGGTCACCAGGGCAGGAGGTCACCAGGGCAGGTCACCAGGGCAGGAGGTCACCAGGGCAGGAGGTCACCAGGGCAGGAGGTCACCAGGGCAGGTCACCAGGGCAGGTGGTCACCAGGGCAGGTGGTCACCAGGGCAGGAGGTCACTAGAGCAGGTTACTAGGGCAGGTCACCAGGGCAGGAGGTCACTAGAGCAGGTCACTAGGGCAGGAGGTCACCAGGGCAGGTCACCAGGCCAGTTGGTCACCAGGGCAGGAGGTCACCAGGGCAGGTGGTCACCAGGGCAGGTGGTCACCAGGGCAGGTGGTCACCAGGGCAGGAGGTCACTAGAGCAGGTTACTAGGGCAGGTCACCAGGGCAGGAGGTCACTAGAGCAGGTCACTAGGGCAGGAGGTCACCAGGGCAGGTCACCAGGCCAGTTGGTCACCAGGGCAGGAGGTCACCAGGGCAGGAGGTCACCAGGGCAGGTGGTCACCAGGGCAGGTGGTCACCAGGGCAGGTGGTCACCAGGGCAGGTGGTCACCAGGGCAGGTGGTCACCAGGGCAGGAGGTCACCAGGGCAGGTCACCAGGGCAGGTGGTCACCAGGGCAGGTGGTCACCAGGGCAGGAGGTCACCAGGGCAGGTCAACAGGGCAGGAGGTCACCAGGGCAGGTCAACAGGGCAGGAGGTCACCAGTGCAGGAGGTCACCAGTGCAGGTCACTAGAGCAGGTGGTCACCAGGGCAGGAGGTCACCAGGGCAGGTCACCAGGGCAGGAGGTCACCAGGGCAGGTCACCAGGGCAGGTGGTCACCAGGGCAGGTGGTCACCAGGGCAGGAGGTCACCAGGGCAGGTCAACAGGGCAGGTCACCAGTGCAGGAGGTCACTAGAGCAGGTGGTCACTAGAGCAGGTGGTCACCAGGGCAGGTGGTCACCAGGGCAGGTGGTCACCAGGGCAGGTGGTCACCAGGGCAGGAGGTCACCAGGGCAGGAGGTCACCAGTGCAGGTCACTAGAGCAGGTGGTCACCAGGACAGGTCACCAGGGCAGGTCGTCACCAGGGCAGGAGGTCACCAAGGCAGGTCACCAGGGCAGGAGGTCACCAGGGCAGGAGGTCACCAGGGCAGGAGGTCACCAGGGCAGGTCACCAGGGCAGGTCACCAGGACAGGTCACCAGGGCAGGAGGTCACCAGGGCAGGTCACCAGGGCAGGAGGTCACCAGGACAGGTCACCAGGGCAAGAGGTCACCAGGGCAGGAGGTCACCAGGGCAGGTGGTCACCAGGGCAGGTGGTCACCAGGGCAGGTGGTCACCAGGGCAGGAGGTCACCAGGGCAGGTCAACAGGGCAGGAGGTCACCAGGGCAGGAGGTCACCAGGGCAGGTGGTCACCAGGGCAGGTGGTCACCAGGGCAGGTGGTCACCAGGGCAGGAGGTCACCAGGGCAGGTCACCAGGGCAGGAGGTCACCAGGGCAGGAGGTCACCAGGGCAGGTGGTCACCAGGGCAGGTGGTCACCAGGGCAGGAGGTCACCAGGGCAGGTCAACAGGGCAGGAGGTCACCAGTGCAGGAGGTCACCAGTGCAGGTCACTAGAGCAGGTGGTCACCAGGGCAGGAGGTCACCAGGGCAGGTCACCAGGGCAGGAGGTCACCAGGGCAGGTCACCAGGGCAGGAGGTCACCAGGACAGGTCACCAAGGCAGGAACACAGGTGTGGCCAAGTAGTTGGACTCAACGTGTGGTTATCTGTTAATACTAATACATCCTTCCATTCCCTTCCTCCCTTCCTTCCGTCCTTCTCTTTCTCCCCCTCCCTCCCTTCTTCGTTCCCTTCCTCCCTACCCCTACCTAGCCTCCTCTCTTCTTCCCTCCCTAGCCCTCCTTCCCTCCCTAGCCCTCCTTCCCTCCCTAGCCCTCCTTCCCTCCCTAGTCGTTCTTCCCTCCCTAGTCGTCCTTCCCTCCAAAACCTTCCCACCCTTCCCTCCTTTGGAAACCCTCCCTTTCCACCTCCTTTCCCCTCCCTCCTTCCCGTTCCCAAATCATCCCTGTCTCTCCCAAATTCTCCATCTCCCTCCCAAATCCTTCACCTGCCCTTCTATCCCCACCTTTCTCATCCCTCCCCTCTCTCTCTTCCCTCCCATTCTCTCTTTCTTTCTCACTTCCCTCCCATTCTCTCTCTCTTTCTTTCTCACTTCCCTCCCAGTCTCCCCCTGGTGACGGTTCAGTAACGTAACAGGTGAGGGACAGCGTGCCCGGAACGTGTGAAGGGTCACCTCCATAACACAACTCACAGCAACACACACAATATCTTGGACCCTCGCAGCCTCTTCGCCTCCAAGTCAGCTACGTTTTCCTTCATGTTGGACTTGCTAGTGTGGGGCAAGTCCCCCGGACGTATGGCAAGGGTACCCCCGACGCGTTATAAGAGCTCTCCTATTTACCAATTACAAAGGGTAATATTTACCCATTACAAAGGGGGGAAATATTTACCCATTACAAAGGGGGGTAATATTTACCCATTACAAACGGGGTAATATATACCCATTACAAAGGGGGTAACATTTACCCATTACAAAGGGGGTAACATTTACCCATTACAAAGGGGGTAACATTTACCCATTACAAAGGGGGTAACATTTACCCATTACAAAGGGGAGGTAATATTTACCCATTACAAAGGGGAGGTAATATTAACCCATTTCTAAGGGGGAGGTAATATTTACCCTTTACAAAGGGGTAATAGTCAAAGCGTAATAATAAGATGATTACATTACTAATACAACAATTGGGATGTGTAATACTCTTAATATAACAATTCAGTATTGGATTATACACTATAGATGGACTGAGACTCCAAGTAGCAGCTTGAGGGAAGTGATGGAGAGAGGGGGGGAGGGGGGAAGACAGGGAGAGGGAAGCGGGGGGGGGGAGGCAGGCAGGCTACTGTATTCACACACACACACACACACACACACACACACACACACACACACACACACACACACACATACACATACACACACACACACACACTCCTTCGCTCCTTCTGGAGCGAAGGAACTTTGTAACACAGCATCAACATGGGTTCAGGGATGGCAGGTCCTGCCTCACAGGGTTACTTGAATTCTACGGCCAGGCAAGAAAGAGAAGGGTGGGCAGACTGCATATTTTTGGATTGTCAGAAAGCCTTTGATACAGTGCCACACAAGAGGCAAGTGAGGAAGCTGGAGATGCAGGCTGGAGTGAAAGGTGAGGTACTCCAGTGGATAAAGGAGTACCTAAGCAACAGGAGACAACAAGTCAGTGTGAGGGGTGAGGTCTGAGATTGGCGAGACCTTACAAGTGGAGTCCCGCAGGGGTCAGTCCTTGGACCTATACTGTTTCTGGTATATGTAAATGATCTCCCAGAGGGTATAGATTCGTTCCTCTCAATGTTTGCCGACGATGCAAAAATTATGAGGATTGAAACAGAGGATGATAGTAGGAGGCTACAAGATGACCTAGACAGACTGAATGGTCCAAGAAATGGCTGTTGAAGTTCAACCCGAGTAAATGCAAAGTAATGAAACTAGGCAATGGAAATAGGAGGCCAGACACGGATACAGAATAGGAGATGAAGTACTTAATGAAACAGACAGAGAGAAAGATCTAGGAGTTGATATCACACCAAACCTGTCTCCTGAAGCCCACATAAAGAGGATAACGTCTGCGGCATATGAGAGGCTGGCTAACATCAGAACGGCGTTCAGGAACCTGTGTAAGGAATCATTCAGAATCTTGTGCACCACATATATAAGACCAATCCTGGAGTATGCGGCCCCAACATGGAGCACGTTCCTTGTCAAGCACAAGACGAAGCTGGAAAAAGTCCAAAGGTATGCTACTAGACTAGTCCCAGAACTAAGAGGCATGAGTTATGAGGAAAGGCTGCGGGAAATGCACCTTACGACACTGGAAGACAGAAGAGTAAGGGGGGACATGATCACAACCTACAAAATCCTCAGGAGAATCGACCGAGTAAACAAGGATGAACTATTCAACACTGGCGGGACGCGAACAAGGGGACACAGGTAGAAGCTGAGTACCCAAATGAGCCACAGAGACATTAGAAAGAACTTTTTCAGTGTCAGAGTAGTTAGTTAATGGAATGCACTAGGAAGTGATGTGGTGGAGGCTGACTCCATACACAGTTTCAAGTGTAGATATGATAGAGCCCAATAGGCTCAGGAATCTGTACACCTGTTGATTGACGGTTGAGAGGCGGGACCAAAGAGCCAGAGCTCAATCCCCGCAAACACAACTAGGTGAGTACAACTAGGTGAGTACAGGTTAGAGGCATTAAATGTACCAAAACTTGAAGACAGAAGAAAAAGTGGTGATATGATCACTACATACAAAACAGTAAAAGGAATTGATAAAATCGATAGGGAAGATTTCCTGAGACCTGGAACTTCAAGAACAAGAGGTCATAGATTTAAACTAGCTAAACACAGATTCCGAAGAAATATAAGAAAATTCAATTTCGCAGAGTGGTCGACGGTTGGAACAAGTTAGGTGAGAAGGTGGTGGAGGCCAAGACCGTCAGTAGTTTCAAAACGTTATATGACAAAGAGTGCTGGGAAGACGGGACACCACAAGCGTAGTTCTCATCCTGTAACTACACTTAGGTAATTACACTTAGGTAATTACACATAGAATAGAACAGCCTTCAGCCTTCAGATCACCCTTCAGGAACCTGTGTAAGGAATCGTTCAGAATCTTCGGTAAGACCAATCCTGGAGTATGCCGTCCCAGCATGGAGCCCGTACCTTGTCAAGCACAAGTCGAAGCTGGAAAAAGTTCAGAGGTATGCCACTAGACTAGTCCCAGAACTAAAAGGCATGAGTTACGAGGAAAGGCTGCGGGAAATGCACCTTACGGCACTGGAAGACAGAAGAGTAAGGAGAGACATGATCACTACCTACAAAATCCTCAGAGGAATTGACAGGGTAGACAAGGATAAACTATTCAACACTGGTGGTACGCGAACAAGAGGACACAGGTGGAGACCGAGTACCCAAATGAGCCACAGGGACGTTAGAAAGAACTTCTTCAGTGTCAGAGTAGTTAACAGGTTTAATGCATTAGGCAGTAATGTGGTGGAGGTTGACTCCATACACAGTTTCAAGAGTAGATATGACGGAGCCCAGTAGGCTCAGGAATCTGTACACCTGTTGATTGACAGTTGAGAGGCGGGACCAAAGAGCCAAAGCTCAACCCCCGCGAGCACAACTAGGTGAGTACAACTAGGTGAGTACACGCACGCTGCCACCACCCTGAGATTAAGTAGGCTATTAGACTAAGCATGCGGATCAGAGGGCTCGGAAGAGAAGGGCTGAGGGAATTAGATGTTAATATACTTCATGGACACGTGTAGACATGACTAATGGTCAGAGGAATGTCCCTCTTCCTCGGATTACCACACAACACCCCGGACACGCTACCACAAGGGGGGGGGGGTGATGGTTGAAGCATATTGCCTTATTTAGCTCTTTAAAATGAAGTTTCTTAACTATGGTTCACTAGTTCAAGCCAATTGAATTTTTTGTATTATTATTAATTTTTTCTACCACAGACGTGGCCACACATTTACAATGCTAACCAGAATATATACATTTTCTTCTGTCCTCCATGGACAGGGTTAGAGACGTGTTAAACATATAATTCAAGGGTTTATTGAACAATCAACCACAGAAGGTGATTGTGGTGCTTTTAAAATGCTAAGCTACCAACATACGTAAATACATAGATACAAAAAAAATAGTAGTTAGTAACAGTTGATTGATAGTTGAGAGGCGGGCCGAAAAAGCAGAGCTCAACCCCCGCAAACACAACTAGGTGAATAGAACTAGGTAAATACACAGATTTACGTATGCAATACATAATGTGTTCGATGTGTCTTTTACATAGTATCATTAATGTGCATTTACAAAGGTGAAATGTAATTCTGATCAGCTTCCATATATACTTTATATACATATACATACACACACATATACATATATACATCCGTATACATACATATATACATAAGTATACATACATATATACACACACATACACATACATTTGTCTCTCTTACTCTGACAGGGTGAGATAGCTGATAAAGAAACTAGTGTGCAATTAAGCACTTAACCACTGAAGGTGTTTAAGATGCTTTTACAAGCTAAGGTTATATAGTTACATCATATATATACATTGTATGATTGATATATTACATGGTCAATCTTGGATACAAGTCCAATATATCATGAAGTGTTCCAGTACTCATATAGTAACTACAGAGTTCAGCATACCTTAGCCCAGGAGGGCGAAAGTCAGTCAGTATGGGACATTCTACAATATAATGTTCAAGAGAGTGCATGTTTTCTCTTTCACAAAATTGACACATTGTGTACTCGACATTTGGGTTTTGAGAAAGCTGCCAGATACGTCTAACTGAACTGATGGAGATGACCAGAACAAGAGAACAGTGCTTACATCACAGTGACTCCTGGCGCCTGGGGTGTGTCCACCTTACCGAGGGCAGAGCACTGACACTCGGCACCCTAAACTTCCCTTCATATACATGGTTGGGGAGTGAGAGAACCTTCGGTGTCTAGTAATATAGGATAGTAGTCGCCTGCACATTAGCAAGGCCACCACATCAATATTGTTGTGGTGGTGTCGATGGAAGGGGGTGGTGGCTGTGTTGACAGTATGGTGATGTAGTGTGTATAGTGAGTGTTAGGGGATGGCAGACAACATTTTGATGGCTAGTTACGCCAATCAGGTAACGACCTCCAGGGGTGGTTATCACCTGTAACAGCTGGTTGAGGTGTACACCTGGGTACCTTGTGTCAGCTGGCTAAGTGGTTTCACGCCTGGGTGGAGCGGAAGGCCTGACAGGGTGCCCAGTGGGGTAGAGGGTATTAGTGGGCACGCCTATGGCCAGCCGTGATGGGCAGCCTTCCCTATCATCGCTGTGGTGAAGAGAGGGGGGGAGGGGTCAGATTCTGACGTTGTTAATGCCTTTACAACAGTCCTGTGTGTGTGTACTCACCTAGTTGTACTCGCCTAGTTGTGTCAGCAGAATCAAACATTGATTTTTGGATCCCGCCTTTCGAGCATCGGTTGTTTGCAGCAATGACTCCTGTCCCATTTTCCTATCATACCTGGTTTTAAAATTATGAATAGAATTTGCTCCCACAACCTGTTCCTTAAGTGCATTCCATTTTTCCACTATTACTTTAAAAGAAAACTTCCTAACATCTCTGTGACTCATCTGTGTTTCCAGCTTCCATCCATGTCCCCTCGTTCTGTTACTATTCCGTGTGAACATTTCGTCTATGTCCACTCTGTCAATCCCCCTGAGTATTTTATACGTTCCTGTCATGTGCCCCCCCCCCCTTCTCCCTGTTTCTTTCTAGTGTCGTAAGGCACAGTTCCCTCAGGCGCTCCTCATACCCCACCCCTCGTAGCTCTGGGACGAGTCTTGTTGCAAACCTCTGAAC
This sequence comes from Procambarus clarkii, assembly GCF_040958095.1. Taxonomy (NCBI): domain Eukaryota; kingdom Metazoa; phylum Arthropoda; class Malacostraca; order Decapoda; family Cambaridae; genus Procambarus; species Procambarus clarkii. The sequence goes on along the minus strand of NC_091189.1, from coordinate 32,563,919 downwards.
CTTTTCCAGTTTCTTTATAGGCTTCTTCAGATGGGGACTCCGTGATGAGGCGGCATACTCTAAGACTGGCTTCACGTAGGCAGTGTAAAGCGCCCTAAATGCCTCCTTACTTTGGTTTCTGAATGATGTTCTAACTTTTGCCAGTGTAGAGTACGCTGCTGTCGTTATCCTATTTATATGTGCCTCAGGAGATAGATTAGGTGTTACGTCCACACCCAGGTCTCTTTCGCGCGTCGTCACAGGTAGGCTGTTCCCCCTTCATTGTGTACTGTCCCTTTGGTCTCCTATCTCCTAGTCCCATTTCATTAACTTTACATTTGCTCGTGTTGAATTCTAGTAGCCATTTCTCTGACCATCTTTGCAACCTGTTCAGATCCTCTTGGAGGATCCTGCAATCCTCATCTGTCACAACTCTTCTCATCAACTTGGCGTCATCCGCGAACATCGACATGAAGGACTCTACACCTGTAAACATGTCGTTAACATATACTAGAAATAGAATTGGTCCCAGCACCGATCCTTGTGGTACTCCACTTGTTACTGTTCGCCAGTCCGACTTCTCGCCCCCTTACCGTAACTCTCTCTCGCCCCCTCTCTCTCTCACCCCCTCTCTCTCTCTCTCCCCCTCTCTCTCTCTCTCCCCCTCTCTCTCTATCCCCCTCTCCCCCCCCCCTCTCCTTCCCTCCCGCACCCCTTGTTGTGGCCTTCGTCTGGTAGCGTCATAGCCCAACCTCCTAACAACACGTCGTATTTTGACGTATACTCTCCTCTAAGGCCAAAAATCGTCGTTCTAGAAAATGGTAACAGGTCGCGAAGTTGACATACTGTCCCGTTTTCTGTTTTGGGTCTTCTGGTAGGTTAGGGTAAGGGCACGTTAGTACGACAGTTTCTTGACGTTGGGAACGCTCGTGTGACCTATCAGAGTTTCAGGTGTGAATAGACATCTGAATCGAAGTTCATCCTGTTAGTAGTAGTGGACTCCATACCTATCCTGTTAATGGTAGTAGACCCCATACCCATCCCGTGAGTGGTAGTGGACCCCATACCCATCTCGTGAGTGGTAGTGGACCCCATACCCATCCCGTGAGTGGTAGTGGACCCCATACCCATCCCGTGAGTGGTAGTGGACCCCATTCCCATCCTTTGGGGGGTAGAGGACCCCATACCCGTCCTGTGGGCGGTAATGGACTCAATACAAAGCCTGTGGCAGTAGACCCCATACCCATCCTGTGGGCGGCAGTGGACCCCATACCCATTCTGTTGGTAGTAGTGGACCCCATACCCATTTTGTGGGCGGTAGTGGACCCCATACCCATCCTGTAAGTGATAGTGGATCCCATACCCTTCCTGTGAGTGGTAGTGGAATGCTTACACACACACACACACACACACACACACACACACACACACACACACACACACACACACACACACACATACACACACACAGGAAACTATGGAAACACACATACACATTAGGGAAACTACGAGGAGATGAATAAATTCCTATGGGATATACAATGGGACACAGAATTCGGAACCAAGTCCGTACAAGACATGATGGACTATGTCACCCAAAAATGTCAGGAGGCTGTAAGCAGGTTTGTCCCAGCCCAACAGGAAAAAACAGAGAAGCAAAGGAAGAATTCGTGGTTTAATAGGGAATGTATGAAAGCAAAGGAGCTGAACAAAAGGGCATGGAGGAACTTCCGTAATAACAGAACACCAGAAAGTAGAGAGAGATACCAGAGAACCAGGAACGAGTATGTCAGTGTGAGAAGAGCAGCTGAGACAAGGTATGAAAATGATATAGCTAATAAAGCCAAGACCGAACCAAAGCTCCTACACAGTCACATCAGGAGGAAGGCAACAGTGAAGGAACAGGTGATGAAACTTAGGGTGGGCGAGGACAGGTACACAGAGAATGACAAAGAGGTGTGTGAAGAACTCAACAAAAGGTTCCAGGAGGTCTTTACAATAGAACAGGGAGAAGTCACGGCGCTAGGAGAGGTGGCAGCAAACCAGGTGACCTTGGAAAGGTTCGAAACTACAAGAGATGAGGTCAAGAAGCACCTATTGGAGCTGGATGTGAGAAAAGCTGTTGGGCCGGACGGAATCTCACCATGGGTATTGAAAGAGTGTGCAGGAGCACTGTGCTTGCCACTCTCCATAGTGTATAGTAGGTCACTGGAAACGGGAGACCTACCAGAAGTATGGAAGACTGCTAATGTAGTACCAATATTAAAAAGGGTGACAGACAAGAGGCACTGAACTACAGGCCAGTGTCCTTAACTTGTATACCATGCAAGGTGATGGAGAAGATTGTGAGAAAAAACCTAGTAACACATCTGGAGAGAAGAGACTTCGTGACAACCCATCAACATGGGTTCAGGGAGGGTAAATCTTGCCTTACAGGCTTGATAGAATTCTATGATCAGGTGACAAAGATTAAGCAAGAAAGAGAAGGATGGGCGGACTGCATTTTTTTGGACTGTCGGAAAGCCTTTGACACAGTACCCCATGAAAGGTTGATGCATAAGCTGGAGAAACAGGCAGGAGTAACTGGTAGGGCGCTCCAGTGGATAAGGGAGTACCTAAGCAATAGGAAGCAGAGAGTTATAGTGAGGGGTGAGACCTCAGAATGGCGTGAAGTCACCATTGGAGTCCCACAGGGCTCTGTTCTTGGACCTATCCTGTTTCTGATATACGTAAATGATCTCCCAGAGGGTATAGACTCATTTCTCTCAATGTTTGCTCACGACGCCAAAATTATGAGAAGGATTAAGACAGAGGAGGACATCTTGAGGCTTCAAGAAGACCTGGACAAGCTGCAGGAATGGTCGAACAAATGGATGTTAGAGTTTAACCCAAGCAAATGTAATGTAATGAAGATAGGGGTAGGAAGCAGGAGACCAGATACAAGGTATCACTTGGGAGATGAAATACTTCAAGAGTCAGAGAGAGAGAAAGACCTGGGGGTTGATATCACGCCAGACCTGTCCCTTGAAGCTCATATCAAGAGGATAACATCAGCAGCATATGCCAGGTTGGCTAACATAAGAACGGCCTTTTGAAACTTGTGTAAGGAATCTTTCAGAACATTATATACCACATATGTCAGACCAATCCTGGAGTATTCGGCTCCAGCATGGAGTCCATATCTAGTCAAGCATAAGATTAAACTGGAAAAGGTTCAAAGGTTTGCCACCAGACTAGTACCCGAGCTGAGAGGTATGAGCTAAAAGGAGAGACTACGGGAATTGAACCTCACTTCGTTGGAAGACAGAAGAGTTAGGGGGGACATGATCACCACATTCAAGATTCTCAAGGGAATCGACAGGGTTGATAAAGACAGGCTATTTAACACAAGGGGCACACGCACTAGGGGACACAGGTGAAAACTGAGTGCCCAAATGAGCCACAGAGATATTAGAAAGAACTTTTTTAGTGTCAGAGTGGTTGACAAATGGAATGCATTAGGAAGCAATGTGGTGGAGGCTGACTCCATACACAGTTTCAAGTGTAGATATGATAGAGCCCAATAGGCTCAGGAACCTGTACACCTGTTGATTGATGGTTGAGAGGCGGGACCAAAGAGCCAGAGCTCAACCCCCGCAAGCACAACTAGGTGAGAACTAGGTGAGTACACACACACACACACACGCACACACACACACACACACACACACACACACACACACACACACACACACACACACACACACACACACACACACACACACACACACACACTGTCAGAGTAGTTAATAAAAGGAATGCACTAGGATATGATGTGGTGGAGGCTGACTCCATACACAGTCTCAAATGTAGATATGATAGAGCCCAGTAGACTCAGGAACCTGTACACCAGTTGATTGACAGTTGAGAGGCGGGACCAAAGAGCCAAAGCTCAACCCCGCAAGCACAATTAGGTGAGTACACACCCACCCCCCACCCCCCACCCACCCACCCATCCCCAAAGCTGGAACGCCAAAATGAATTAATTTTGAGCTAGTTAAATCCCTTTTTAACATTGAAATAATTTAACAATTTGTTGACAGTTCAACACACTAACATCCCCATACTCCCCCCAGAGACCCCTGACACAAGAGGGCTCCAGAGGGAGTTTACAGTGTGTTCTGTAAACTCGGAGTAAAGTGGTATTTCCTCAGACCACAAAGTTTCGGGAAGTAGAAGGCGTGAGACTGCAGGAAGTAAGGTTGCACCAGCAATTGACCCCATATTTATGTCTTGCGTTCCCTCTGCATTTTCTGCACTGGTTGCACAGTTGAATTTTCACTCTACTTGCTTACATTTACTTATCATCTACTTGCCTAGATCTGCTGTCCCATATCTACTCGTCTATATCTACTCTCATCTACTCGACTAGGTAGGTATGTAGGGTCGGGTGGCAGCTCGCAAGCCCCGCCATTCGTCAATCAATAGTTTAATGCCCTTGACTTCTATCCCATCTTTTTTCATATAGGCCTTCATAGTACAGTTGGCTTCGTTCTCGACTCTCAATCGGGGATCCCGGGATTGACTCCCGGGCAGTATGGGAATGGTGTCCAATGTCTGGGTACGTTTTCTTTCGCCTAATGGCTCTGTTCACCTAGCAGTAAATCGGTCCCCGGGAGTTAGGCAAAGGTCGAGGTATTACATTCTGTGGAAGGTCAAAGTTGACCTTCCAGTCGTCGTCCCTCCCCCCCCCCCCCCCAGTGTGGGGGACCTTGATATAAGCCTAAAGTAGATATATGCATAGGCTTTCCGTCCCCGAGAAAGCGAATAAATTATTATTAAATAAATAATTATATATATAAGTGAGTATAGAATTGGCCGCGACAATTTAAATTGGAAAAGTTGCACTTGGAAAGTTGAAATTGAAAAAATTGAAAGTTGAAAAAGTTAAAATTGGAAAATTTTATTGAGGGATCCCTGTGAGTGGATTGTGTGCGCAGTCTCAAGTTAGGCGGCCTCGTTCTGTTGTTGTTCCCGTGCAACATTGCTCCTGGGCGTGTTCGGGTCAGCCGAACACGTGTTTGGTGCGATTTGAACGATGTTGTTGTCAATCATGTCCCCTTGTTTCCTGACCTCCTCACGAGGGGAACTGTGGCTCACTGTCTCGACCAATAGGAGCGCGGCTCAAAGCACACTACAACTAACATAAGAAATTTATTGAAGGTGACTGTTTTCATCTTCTCTATTTTCCCCTCACTTCTGTTGCTTCTTTCTTTTCTGTTTTTGACTTCCTCTCATCCCCCCCTCTCCCCTTTGTCTCCCCTCTCTCTCTCTCTCCCCCCCCTTTCTCTGCCTCTCCCCCCCCCCTTTCTCTGCCTTGCCTTTCTCTCTTCCCTCCTCTTTCTCCCCCCCTCTCTCTCCCTCTCTCTCTCTCCCCCCTCTCTCTCTCCCCAGTCTCTCTCCCCCTCTCTCTCCCAGTCTCTCATTCCCCCTCTCTCCCCCTCTCTCTCTCCCCCCTCTCTCCCCTCTCACTCCTCTCTCACTCCCCTCTCACTCCCCTCTCACTCCCCTCTCACTCCCCCCTCCCTCTCCCCCCTCCCTCCCCCCTCCCTCTCCCCCCTCCCTCTCCCCGCAACACCACTATACAAGTGTCCACAACGGATCAGAGCGCCACTGTAGTTCCATATGTTAGTGATGTTCGCCTGCCGCTTCTTAAGGATCATTACCCCTTAAGCCTGTTATTTAATAATTATGTTGCGTTAACGCAGCTTTTTAAACAAAAGCAGTCATTGTGTCGATGTTTGTTTGATTGTTTTCAAGGTATGATATGGTAGCCATGAGAGAGACCTGGGAGAGATGGAGAGGGAGGGGAGAGGGAGAGGGAGAGAGAGACAGACAGACAGAACAATGACAAATTTAAAGGAATCACGCTGCATTGAAGCGTGAACAATATCTCTGTCTCTCTCCCTTCCGCTTTCCCTCACTTCCTACATCACCACCTCACTTCCACTGTCTCTCAACCCCTCTTAGACTCCTAAACATCTCTTTCCAACATCTCAGCTCTCCCCCCCCCCCTTTCTCCCCTCCAACCTCAAAAAAAAGCCGCCCAGCTGCTGGTGTGGTGGGGTTACATGGCCTGTCTGGAGCAGCTGCAGGGAGGGGCGCCAAGGAGAGCCACAGGGACGTCGCCTCACAGCTGTGGCCTCTACCTTGACAGCTGTAGCTCCTCCATCCTCACCTCTGGCCGCACAAGCTTGAGATGTGAGGCCCGATATGTCTTCAAGGCTTGGTATGCAGAGCGCGCGCGCGTGTGCGTATACACCTAGTTGTGCTTGCGAGGGTTGAGCTCTGCTCTTTCGGCCCGCCTCTCAACTGTTTCTACTACTACATTTTTTTCTTCACACCACTCACACACCCCAGGAAGCAGCCCGTGACAGCTGACTAACTCCATGGTACCAATTTACTGCTAGGTAACAGGGGCATAGAGTGAAAGAAATTGCCCATCGTTTCTCGCCGGCGCCCGAGATCGAACCAGGGACCACAGGATCAATTGTCCAGCGTGCTGTCCGCTGGGCCACCGGCTCCCCGATGTGTGTGTGTGTGGGTGCTTGTGTCTGTGTGTGTGTGTGTGTGTGAGAGAGAGAGACGTTGAACATGTTCAGTGTTTTGTTTGGGTTTTAGGCTGGGATTAGAATGTTTTTTTTTTTTTTTTTTTGGGGGGGGGGGGAGGAAATGGTGGGATTGTCGAGGTTTGAGAAGATATTTAATGAACAAATGCTGGGATTTGTTAGCCCTCAGTGGTTGTGAAGTACAGGACGAAGGCAAAGTTAGTGGAGAAATGTTGAGCCGGATGGGACATAGAAGCGGCCTTACTTGAGGGCGCTCGTGAGACATCAACAAACTTGTGGCCGGATATTAATCTTCCTCACCGCCAAACACAGCCAAGGAAAAACAAATAAAACGGGAAAAAATACAAAAAACCCATGAAACTGATGAAGAGGAAGGAGGTACACGTGGCTGGAGGAGGAGGAGGAATAGGAGGAAGAGTGGGAGGAGGAAGGGGAATAGGAGGAAGAGGGGGAGGAAGAGGAAGAACGGGGGCGAGTTTAACCCCTCCTCCTGAGCGAGCACAGTCCCCCATCACCCTGAGAGCTGCCGTGCGTGCCCGGGTCTCCTGACGGCCTGAGGTCACACGGCAGCCGTTAAGGTCAGGTGAGGGGTGAGGGGAGAGTGTGGGGGATGAGGGGAGAGTGTGAGGGGGATCAAGCGACGGTTTAGACCCGTCAATCCTCGCTTCAGCGAGCCCATATTGAGGCAGATATTGCACAAGCTTACGATGCACGGTCTAACCTGAAGCTTCATTGTTGTTTTTAGGTTCAGCTACTCAGAACTATAAGTTCCAAGTAGCACGGGCTATGGCGAGCCCGTAGTGGACTTACCTGGCACAGGAGCGGGGCTGTAACTGTGCCTGAAGCTTCGTGGTTTGTACGTGATTTATTAATAAAACAATGAAGCACTTGGAAAGTTTTGCTTCCTTAAGCACTCGGGTATTGTGTTTGTAAGCAGCCAGTGTTTGTTTTACTTACGCTTGTTTGTTTTACAGACAACTTCAGTTTCACATTAAATTAGACAATTTAGAATAGAGTTGTAATGAAGCTCACATTATTTTATGTTTGAATAGTTGTGAATATTGAACAATAAAATGTAACTTTTTTCCACTAAGATCTTCATGTAAAATTTCAACACGATCATTAACAAAATATTACAAAATATATATTTTGTTTAACCAGTGGGGAAATTGACAGCTGAGGGTACAGGAGCAGACGACTGCTGACTCCTGTTAGCTGACTGAGAGCTTTCCCTTCCCATAGCTCATGGTAAGCCTTACCCTACTAGTTTTACACACAGGAGGGTACAGGAGCAGACGACTGCTGACTCCTGTTAGCTGGCTGAGAGCTTTCCCTTCCCATAGCTCATGGTAAGCCTTACCCTACTAGTTTTACACACAGGAGGGTACAGGAGCAGACGACTGCTGACTCCTGTTAGCTGGCTGAGAGCTTTCCCTTCCCATAGCTCATGGTAAGCCTTACCCTACTAGTTTTACACACAAGAGGTATCATTTCTCTTCCTATATTCACTGCTAAGTACCTCCCCACGAGACTGTTAGGTAACCCACCTCCTGCCTCCCCATTACTGACTCCCCCATTACCGTCAGCAGCATCTCTCTAGTGTCTCCTCCATCACTTTCCCTCCCCCCACCTCACACCCACACCTCAACCCCCACCCCTTCCCCTTCACCATGTGTTTTCGCCAGAAGTTTAAAGGGCGTTGGGGAGGGGGGGGGGGTTGTGGATCGGCAGCTGTGGCTTGTAATGGGGGGGGGAGGAGGGGGCATATTGTGCCACGTGCTAGAGGGGGGGGGGAGGGGCAGGCTACCACGGGCACGCGTGCGGGTGGGAAGGGGTGTAGTGATGAACGAAATGCGGTAGCCACACTACCCGGTGTGTGTAGCTACACTACCCGGTGTGTGTAGCTACACTACCCGGTGCCTGTAGCTACACTACCCGGTGTGTGTAGCTACACTACCCGGTGTGTGTAGCTACACTACCCGGTGTGTGTAGCTACACTACCCGGTGTGTGTAGCTACACTACCCGGTGTGTGTAGCTACACTACCCGGTGTGTGTAGCTACACTACCCGGTGTGTGTAGCTACACTACCCGGTGTGTGTAGCTACACTACCCGGTGTGTGTAGCTACACTACCCGGTGCCTGTAGCTACACTACCCGGTGCCTGTAGCTACACTACCCGGTGTGTGTAGCTACACTACCCGGTGTGTGTAGCTACACTACCCGGTGCCTGTAGCTACACTACCCGGTGTGTGTAGCTACACTACCCGGTGTGTGTAGCTACACTACCCGGTGTGTGTAGCTACACTACCCGGTGTGTGTAGCTACACTACCCGGTGTGTGTAGCTACACTACCCGGTGTGTGTAGCTACACTACCCGGTGCCTGTAGCTACACTACCCGGTGTGTGTAGCTACACTACCCGGTGTGTGTAGCCACACTACCCGGTGTGTGTAGCTACACTACCCGGTGCCTGTAGCTACACTACCCGGTGCCTGTAGCTACACTACCCGGTGTGTGTAGCTACACTACCCGGTGCCTGTAGCTACACTACCCGGTGTGTGTAGCTACACTACCCGGTGTGTGTAGCTACACTACCCGGTGTGTGTAGCTACACTACCCGGTGTGTGTAGCTACACTACCCGGTGTGTGTAGCTACACTACCCGGTGTGTGTAGCTACACTACCCGGTGTGTGTAGCTACACTACCCGGTGTGTGTAGCTACACTACCCGGTGCCTGTAGCTACACTACCCGGTGCCTGTAGCTACACTACCCGGTGTGTGTAGCTACACTACCCGGTGTGTGTAGCTACACTACCCGGTGTGTGTAGCTACACTACCCGGTGTGTGTAGCTACACTACCCGGTGTGTGTAGCTACACTACCCGGTGTGTGTAGCCACACTACCCGGTGTGTGTAGCTACACTACCCGGTGTGTGTAGCTACACTACCCGGTGCCTGTAGCCACACTACCCGGTGTGTGTAGCCACACTACCCGGTGTGTGTAGCCACACTACCCGGTGTGTGTAGCTACACTACCCGGTGTGTGTAGCCACACTACCCGGTGTGTGTAGCCACACTACCCGGTGTGTGTAGCTACACTACCCGGTGTGTGTAGCTACACTACCCGGTGCCTGTAGCTACACTACCCGGTGCCTGTAGCTACACTACCCGGTGTGTGTAGCAACACTACCCGGTGCCTGTAGCCACACTACCCGGTGTGTGTAGCTACACTACCCGGTGCCTGTAGCTACACTACCCGGTGCCTGTAGCTACACTACCCGGTGTGTGTAGCTACACTACCCGGTGTGTGTAGCTACACTACCCGGTGTGTGTAGCTACACTACCCGGTGTGTGTAGCCACACTACCCGGTGTGTGTAGCCACACTACCCGGTGTGTGTAGCTACACTACCCGGTGTGTGTAGCTACACTACCCGGTGCCTGTAGCTACACTACCCGGTGTGTGTAGCTACACTACCCGGTGCCTGTAGCCACACTACCCGGTGCGTGTAGCTACACTACCCGGTGCCTGTAGCTACACTATCCGGTGTGTGTAGCTACACTACCCGGTGTGTGTAGCCACACTACCCGGTGCCTGTAGCTACACTACCCGGTGCCTGTAGCTACACTACCCGGTGCCTGTAGCCACACTACCCGGTGTGTGTAGCCACACTACCCGGTGCCTGTAGCTACACTACCCGGTGCCTGTAGCCACACTACCCGGTGTGTGTAGCCACACTACCCGGTGTGTGTAGCCACACTACCCGGTGTGTGTAGCCACACTACCCGGTGTGTGTAGCCACACTACCCGGTGTGTGTAGCCACACTACCCGGTGTGTGTAGCCACACTACCCGGTGTGTGTAGCCACACTACCGGTGCCTGTAGCCACACCCAGGTGTGTCTTTAGCAGTCCATGGTGTGGCAGGGTGCCAGGAATGGCCGGCATACTAAATCACGATGAACAGCTGAGGGGAAAACGTCTCTACTGGTTTGTGGCTGGGAGGGGAGAGGGAGGGGTGAGGGAGGGGTGAGGGAGGGGGTTGAGGGAGGGGAGAGGGAGGAGTGAGGGAAGGGAGGGGACAGGCAGGCACACGATGTGTTATTTTGGATGTTAAGGCGGCGGAAGTCTCCCCTTCTTTTGGTCTGGTATCTCCACCTCCCCTCCCACTCCCCTCCACCTGGTCTATCTCCACCTCCTCTCCCCTCGTCTGCCACTGCGGTTGCTCCCTCGCTAAAATAAACATGGCCACACGCGTTCTTCCTTCCCCCTCTCTCCCGTTGGCTTCCTTCCTCTCTCCCGTTGGCTTCCTTCCCCTCTCTCCCGTTGGCTTCCTTCCCCTCTCTCCCGTTGGCTTCCTTCCCCCTCTCTCCCGTTGGCTTCCTTCCCCCTCTCTCCCGTTGGCTTCCTTCCCCTCTCTCCCGTTGGCTTCCTTCCCCTCTCTCCCGTTGGCTTCCTTCCCCTCTCTCCAGTTGGCTTCCTTCCCCTCTCTCCCGTTGGCTTCCTTCCCCTCTCTCCCGTTGGCTTCCTTCCCCTCTCTCCCGTTGGCTTCCTTCCCCTCTCTCCCGTTGGCTTTCTTCCCCTCTCTCCCGTTGGCTTTCTTCCCCTCTCTCCCGTTGGCTTCCTTCCCCTCTCTCCCGTTGGCTTCCTTCCCCTCTCTCCCGTTGGCTTCCTTCCCCCCTCTCCCGTTGGCTTCCTTCCCCCCTCTCCCGTTGGCTTCCTTCCCCCCTCTCCCGTTGGCTTCCTTCCCCCTCTCTCCCGTTGGCTTCCTTCCCCCTCTCTCCCGTTGGCTTCCTTCCCCCTCTCTCCCGTTGGTTTCCTTCCAACTCTCTCCCGTTGGCTTCCTTCCAACTCCCGTTGGCTTCCTTCCAACTCTCTCCCGTTGGCTTCCTTCCCCCTCTCTCCCGTTGGCTTCCTTCCCCCTCTCTCCCGTTGGCTTCCTTCCCCCTCTCTCCCGTTGGCTTCCTTCCCCCTCTCTCCCGTTGGCTTCCTTCCCCCTCTCTCCCGTTGGCTTCCTTCCCCCTCTCTCCCGTTGGCTTCCTTCCCCCTCTCTCCCGTTGGCTTCCTTCCCCCTCTCTCCCGTTGGCTTCCTTCCCCCTCTCTCCCGTTGGCTTCCTTCCCGCTCTCTCCCGTTGGCTTCCTTCCCCCTCTCTCCCGTTGGCTTCCTTCCCCCTCTCTCCCGTTGGCTTCCTTCCCCCTCTCTCCCGTTGGCTTCCTTCCCCCTCTCTCCCGTTGGCTTCCTTCCCCCTCTCTCCCGTTGGCTTCCTTCCCCCTCTCTCCCGTTGGCTTCCTTCCCCCTCTCTCCCGTTGGCTTCCTTCCCCCTCTCTCCCGTTGGCTTCCTTCCCCCTCTCTCCCGTTGGCTTCCTTCCCCCTCTCTCCCGTTGGCTTCCTTCCCCCTCTCTCCCGTTGGCTTCCTTCCGCCTCTCTCCCGTTGGCTTCCTTCCGCCTCTCTCCCGTTGGCTTCCTTCCCCCCCTCTCCCGTTGGCTTCCTTCCCCCCCTCTCCCGTTGGCTTACTTTCCTTTTCTTTCACCTTCCACTACTTCAGTTCTTTTCCTTCCTCCACTTCCCTCCTCTTCCCCCCTTCCTCTTCCCTCCTCCCTCTTCCCTCCCCTTTTCTTCCCTCATCTCCCCTTCCTACACTGTCATAGTTTCCCCCTCACACGTTATTCTTCATTTACACTCATCCAAAATGCCTGGATTTGTAGTGGGGAATGGAACTCCAGTTTCCATCCCTTTTGCCTTCGCCTTCTTCCCTTCATCTGTTTCCCCTTGTGTACTTCCCTTCATCTGTTTCCCCTTGTGTACTTCCCTTCATCTGTTTCCCCTTGTGTACTTCCCTTCATCTGTTTCCCTCATTCTTCCAGACCTCAGACAAATCCCTCACCTTCATCATTTTCTTTCTTCTAATTTTTCACTGCACAATTCGATTGGTCAGTAGAATGACAGCATGCTTCCTGCAGGGTCGGGGTTCGATTTCCACTGTTGAGCAGACGACACACTAGAAGGTGAAGGGACGACGACGTTTCGGTCCGTCCTGGACCATTCTCAAGTCGATCACCTTGTGGTCTGGTCAACATACTTCAGCCACGTGGGAGCCGGTCGGCCGAGCGGACAGCACGCTGGACTGTGATCCTGTGGTCCTGGGTTCGATCCCGGGCGCCGGCGAGAAACGATGGGCAGAGATTCTTTCACCCTATGCCCCTGTTACCTAGCAGTAAATAGGTACCTGGGTGTTAGTCAGCTGTCACGGGCTGCTTCCTGGGGGTGGAGGCCTGGTCGAGGACCGGGCCGCGGGGACACTAAAGCCCCGAAATCATCTCAAGATAACGTTATTGTGACAACTCGTCTCTATGTCGATTCCCACCGGTCCATGTGGTTGGGCACCATTACTTCACTCAGTCCTCGTTTGCGGCACTTAGTCTTTCTTCTATCCCTTCTTGGTGCTATATAATCATACTGACTTAGCACTCTGTTGTCACAATTACACAAGTGTCACCTTGCATAGTTCTGAAATGGACTTAGGTGGTGCTTATCCAGGGAGTTTGAATAGGTTCATTGCAGCGACTTACAACAACAGCCTGGTTGTTCAAGCCGTCAACCAGGACGCTGCAGGTCCACCAGACCATCAACCAGGGCGCTGCAGGTCCACCAGACCATCAACCAGGACGCTGCATGTCCACCAGACCATCAACCAGGACGCTGCATGTCCACCAGACCATCAACCAGGACGCTACAGGTCCCCCAGACCATCAACCAGGACGCTACAGGTCCCCCAGACCATCAACCAGGACGCTACAGGTCCCCCAGACCATCAACCAGGACGCTACAGGTCCCCCAGACCATCAACCAGGACGCTGCATGTCCACCAGACCATCAACCAGGACGCTGCATGTCCACCAGACCATCAACCAGGACGCTACAGGTCCACCAGACCATCAACCAGGACGCTACAGGTCAACCAGACCATCAACCAACATTTCTGGCCATTGACTCTAATGGATATTGATTATCGGAACCAGTCCAGGGTCGCCTCGGAGTTATTCTTCACTACAAACTTAACGATGGGGGGGGGGGGGACACCCTCCAGTCATCCTCCATAGGTAGTCAAGAGATGAAGATAGACTTACACTGCTTTCTCAAGATGTAGAGGTTCTAAACCCTTAAACTGCTAAGCTTTCTCAAGATGTAGAGGTTCTAAACCCTTAAACTGCTAAGCTTTCTCAAGATTCAGAGGTTCTAAACCCCTAAACTGCTAAGCTTTCTCAAGATTCAGAGGTTCTAAACCCCTAAACTGCTAAGCTTTCTCAAGATTCAGAGGTTCTAAACCCTTAAACTGCTAAGCTTTCTCAAGATTCAGAGGTTCTAAACCCCTAAACTGCTAAGCTTTCTCAAGATTCAGAGGTTCTAAACCCTTAAACTGCTAAGCTTTCTCAAGATTCAGAGGTTCTAAACCCTTAAACTGCTAAGCTTTCTCAAGATTCAGAGGTTCTAAACCCTTAAACTGCTAAGCTTTCTCAAGATGTAGAGGTTCTAAACCCCTAAACTGCTAAGCTTTCTCAAGATTCAAAGGTTCTAAACCCTTAAACTGCTAAGCTTTCTCAAGATTCAGAGGTTCTAAACCCTTAAACTGCTAAGCTTTTTAATAACCCAGCATCCTATTTAGCACGAAAAAAGGGAATGAAAATCCTTAAGGGTCGAAAAATACATTCACCGTCTACCATTTTATTCTTCAGTCTATTCTAGCTTAACCTAGTCGTGCAGCCTTCAGCTAAACCTAGCTTAATCCAGCCATAACCCCCGCCAACCCTAAGCTAATCCAGCCATAACCCCCGCCAACCCTAAGCTAATCCAGCCATAACCCCCGCCAACCCTAAGCTAATCCAGCCATGACCCACGCCAACCCTTAGCTAATCCAGTCATAACCCCCGCCAACCCTTAGCTAATCCAGCCATAACCCCCACCAACCCTTAGCTAATCCAGCCATAACCCACGCCAACCCTAAGCTAATCCAGCCATAACCCCCGCCAACCCTAAGCTAATCTAGCCATAACCCACGCCAACCCTAAGCTAATCTAGCCATAACCCCCGCCAACCCTAAGCTAATCTAGCCATAACCCACGCCAACCCTAAGCTAATCCAGCCATAGCCCACGCCAACCCTAAGCTAATCCAGCCATAACCCACAGCTAATCCAGCCATAACACCCCGCCAACCCTAAGCTAATCTAGTCATAACCCACGCCAACCCTAAGCTAATCCAGCCATAGCCCACGCCAACCTTAAGCTAATCCAGCCATAGCCCACTTCAACCCTAAGCCAATCCAGCCATAACCAATCATAAGATAAACAGGAAAAAATATCGGGCGGAACAGAAATGGTTGGATATTATTTCCTTTCCCCTAATGCCTCTGTTCACCTAGCAGTAAGAAGGTACTAAGGAGTTAGTCAGCTGTTTTGGGTTGTGTCCTGGGGGGGGGGGGGCCTTCTATATAAGCCTGACGAGTATGAATACACGCTGGCTTCCTGTCCCACGACACAATGAATTAATGAATTATAAAATTGCATTCCAAGAAAGATTTAGCCTCTGTGGCGCAGTGGTCTACACACACCGCGCCCACTCACCTGGACCGTCTAGTTCTGTACGCTGTGGTCACCAACGTGCATATTAGCTAGTACTATGAAGAGTAGTGGTTCACAGACATTCATGTTCTCTATGCTGCGGTACGTTAGGTTAGGTGGGTTGCTTGGGGTTGGGTTAGGTTAGGTGGGTTGGGTGAGGTTAGGTGGGTTGGTAGTGTTGGGGGAGTGCGCTTCTTAGTAGCTTAGAACGATATATTTTGTACGTTGTGGCACATGAAGAGAACGGCCTGAGGTGCTACCACGCTTCCCCTCACACCTTATCACTAAGGTAAACCCATGATACATGGGTTTACCTTAACTCTCATCTCCCCTCTCCAAACCTCACTCCAATAAATGAATTCCTTTCCTTTATAATCAACGCGCCCAACACACTTCACCATTCCTCCACCACCCTCATGGTCGTTTCCCCTCTCTAGGCCTCACCCCTCGTGTGTTTCCCCTCCCTAGGCCTCACCCCTCGTGTGTTTCCCCTCTCTAGGCCTCACCCCTCGTGTGTTTCCCCTCCCTAGGCCTCACCCCTCGTCTGTTTCCCCTCTCTAGGCCTCACCCCTCGTGTGTTTCCCCTCTCTAGGCCTCACCCCTCGTGTGTTTCCCTCCCTAGGCCTCACCCCTCGTCTGTTTCCCCTCTCTAGGCCTCACCCCTCGTCTGTTTCCCCTCTCTAGGCCTCACCCCTCGTCTGTTTCCCCTCCCTAGGCCTCACCCCTTGTCTGTTTCCCCTCTCTAGGCCTCACCCCTCGTCTGTTTCCCCTCTCTAGGCCTCACCCCTCGTCTGTTTCCCCTCTCTAGGCCTCACCCCTCGTCTGTTTCTCCTCTCTAGGCCTCACCCCTCGTCTGTTTCTCCTCTCTAGGCCTCACCCCTCGTCTATTTCCTCTCTCTAGGCCTCACCCCTCGTCTGTTTCTCCTCTCTAGGCTTCACCCCTCGTCTATTTCCCCTCTCTAGGCCTCACCCCTCGTCTGTTTCCCCTCTCTAGGCCTCACCCCTCGTGTGTTTCCCATCTAGAGCAGCTGGAGCGTCCGCCTCTCCCCTCAACACAGTCTGGTCATTATCGCTACAATACGGATCACAAACGTATGAGTAACGATGTTTTGCTGCATACAGATCACAGATGTACACGTGTACTCACCTAGTTGTACTCACCTAGTTGTGTTTGCAGGGGTTGAGCTCTGGCTCTTTGGTCCCGCCTCTCAACCGTCAATCAACAGGTGTACAGATTCATGAGCCTATCGGGCTCTGTCATATCTACACTTGAAACTGTGTATGGAGTCAGCCTCCACCACATCACTTCCTAATGCATTCCATTTGTCAACCACTCTGACACTAAAAAAGTTCTTTCTAATATCTCTGTGGCTCATTTGGGCACTCAGTTTCCACCTGTGTCCCCTTGTGCGTGTTCCCCTTGTGTTAAATAGACTGTCTTTATCTACCCTATCAATCCCCTTCAGAATCTTGAATGTGGTGATCATGTCCCCCCTAACTCTTCTGTCTTCCAGCGAAGTGAGGTTTAATTCCCGTAGTCTCTCCTCGTAGCTCATACCTCTCAGCTCGGGTACTAGTCTGGTGGCAAACCTTTGAACCTTTTCCAGTTTAGTCTTATCCTTGACTAGATATGGACTCCATGCTGGGGCTGCATACTCCAGGATTGGCCTGACATATGTGGTATACAAAGTTCTGAATGATTCTTTACACAAGTTTCTGAATGCCGTTCGTATGTTGGCCAGCCTGGCATATGCCGCTGATGTTATCCGCTTGATAAGTGCTGCAGGAGACAGGTCTGGCGTGATATCAACCCCAAAGTCTTTTTCCTTCTCTGACTCCTGAAGAATTTCCTCTCCCAGATGATACCTTGTATCTGGCCTCCTGCTCCCTACACCTATCTTCATTACATTACATTTGGTTGGGTTAAACTCTAACAACCATTTGTTCGACCATTCCTTCAGCTTGTCTAGGTCTTCTTGAAGCCTCAAACAGTCCTCTTCTGTTTTAATCCTTCTCATAATTTTAGCATCGTCCGCAAACATTGAGAGAAATGAATCGATACCCTCCGGGAGATCATTTACATATATCAGAAACAAGATAGGACCGAGTACAGAGCCCTGTGGGACTCCACTGGTGACTTCACGCCAATCGGAGGTCTCACCCCTCACCGTAACTCTCTGCTTCCTATTGCTTAGATACTCCCTTATCCACTGGAGCACCTTACCAGCTACACCTGCCTGTCTCTCCAGCTTATGTACCAGCCTCTTATGCGGTACTGTGTCAAAGGCTTTCCGACAATCCAAGAAAATGCAGTCCGCCCAGCCCTCTCTTTCTTGCTTAATCTGTGTCACCTGATCGTAGAATTCTATCAAGCCTGTAAGGCAAGATTTACCCTCCCTGAATCCATGTTGGCGATTTGTCACGAAGTCCCTTCTCTCCAGATGTGTTACCAGGTTTTTTCTCACGATCTTCTCCATCACCTTGCATGGTATACAAGTCAAGGACACTGGCCTGTAGTTCAGTGCCTCTTGTCTGTCGCCCTTTTTGTATATTGGGACCACATTCGCCGTCTTCCCGTCTTCGTGTGTGTGTGTGTGTGTGTGTGTGTGTGTGTGTGTGTGTGTGTGTGTGTGTGTGTGTGTGTGTGTGTGTGTGTGTGTGTGTGTGTGTGTCGTTTCAAGTTTATACATGTATTCACTTTGTTGTGCTTGCGGGGGTTGAGCTCTGCTCTTTCGGCCCGCCTCTCAGCTGTTTCAACTACATTTTTTTTTCTTCACACCACACACACAACCCAAGAAGCAGCCCGTGATAGCTGATTAACTCCCAGGTACCTATTTACTGCTAGGTAACATAGGGTGAAAGAAACTGCCCCATGTTTCTCGCCGGAGACCGGGGTCGAACCCGGGACCACAGGATCACATGTCCAACGTGCTGTCCGCTCGGCCGGCCGGCCGTGTGTGTTCGTATTGAACACATGAATACGTATTGTATACGAACACACATGTGAGTTCATATTCATTAAGTTATACTGAGCACAATGAGGGCAACATGACGGTGAAACTGAAGCGATTGGGCCCAGTAAAATATGATTTGCATAGTTGGGAATACATCAGTCGACACGACATTACCAGCTGTATTTCTTGCCCCTCTCCCTCCTGCCCTCTCTCCTCTCCCTCCCTCCTCTCCCTCCTGCCCTCTCCCTCCTCTCCCTCCTGCCCTCTCTCTCCTCTCCCTCCTGCCCTCTCTCTCTCCTCTCCCTCCTGCCCTCTCTCCTCTCCCTCCTGCCCTCTCTCCTCTCCCTCCTGCCCTCTCTCTTCTCCCTCCTGCCCTCTCTCCTCTCCCTCCTGCCCTCTCTCCTCTCCCTCCTGCCCCCTCTCTCCTCTCCCTCCTGCCCTCTCTCTCCTCTCCCTCCTGCCCTCTCTCTCCTCTCCCTCCCGCCCTCTCTCCTCTCCCTCCTGCCCTCTCTCTCCTCTCCCTCCTGCCCTCTCTCTCCTCTCCCTCCTGCCCTCTCTCTCCTCTCCCTCCTGCCCTCTCTCTCTTCTCCCTCCTGCCCTCTCTCTCCTCTCCCTCCTGCCCTCTCTCTCCTCTCCCTCCTGCCCTTTCTCTTCTCCCTCCTGCCCTCTCTCTTCTCCCTCCTGCCCTCTCTCCTCTCCCTCCTGCCCTCTCTCCTCTCCCCTCCTGCCCTCTCTCCTCTCCCTCCTGCCCTCTCTCTTCTCCCTCCTGCCCTCTCTCTTCTCCCTCCTGCCCTCTCTCCTCTCCCTCCTGCCCTCTCTCCTCTCCCTCCTGCCCTCTCTCCTCTCCCTCCTGCCCTCTCTCTTCTCCCTCCTGCCCTCTCTCCTCTCCCTCCTGCCCTCTCTCTTCTCCCTCCTGCCCTCTCTCTTCTCCCTCCTGCCCTCTCTCCTCTCCCTCCTGCCCTCTCTCTTCTCCCTCCTGCCCTCTCTCTTCTCCCTCCTGCCCTCTCTCCTCTCCCTCCTGCCCTCTCTCCTCTCCCTCCTGCCCTCTCTCCTCTCCCTCCTGCCCTCTCTCCTCTCCCTCCTGCCCTCTCTCTTCTCCCTCCTGCCCTCTCTCTTCTCCCTCCTGCCCTCTCTCTTCTCCCTCCTGCCCTCTCTCTTCCCCCTCCTGCCCTCTCTCTTCCCCCTCCTGCCCTCTCTCCTCTCCCTCCTGCCCTCTCTCCTCTCCCTCCTGCCCTCTCTCCTCTCCCTCCTGCCCTCTCTCTTCTCCCTCCTGCCCTCTCTCTTCTCCCTCCTGCCCTCTCTCTTCTCCCTCCTGCCCTCTCTCTTCTCCCTCCTGCCCTCTCTCTTCTCCCTCCTGCCCTCTCTCTTCTCCCTCCTGCCCTCTCTCCTCTCCCTCCTGCCCACTCTCCTCTCCCTCCTGCCCTCTCTCCTCTCCCTCCTGCCCTCTCTCTCCTCTCCCTCCTGCCCTCTCTCTCCTCTCCCTCCTGCCCTCTCTCTCCTCTCCCTCCTGCCCTCTCTCTCCTCTCCCTCCTGCCCTCTCTCTCCTCTCCCTCCTGCCCTCTCTCTCCTCTCCCTCCTGCCCTCTCTCTCCTCTCCCTCCTGCCCTCTCTCTCCTCTCCCTCCTGCCCCCTCTCTCCTCTCCCTCCTGCCCCCTCTCTCCTCTCCCTCCTGCCCCCTCTCTCCTCTCCCTCCTGCCCTCTCTCTCCTCTCCCTCCTGCCCCCTCTCTCCTCTCCCTCCTGCCCTCTCTCTCCTCTCCCTCCTGCCCTCTCTCTCCTCTCCCTCCTGCCCACTCTCTCTTCTCCCTCCTGCCCTCTCTCCTCTCCCTCCTGCCCTCTCTCTTCTCCCTCCTGCCCTCTCTCTTCTCCCTCCTGCCCTCTCTCTTCTCCCTCCTGCCCTCTCTCTTCTCCCTCCTGCCCTCTCTCTTCTCCCTCCTGCCCTCTCTCTTCTCCCTCCTGCCCTCTCTCCTCTCCCTCCTGCCCACTCTCCTCTCCCCTCCTGCCCTCTCTCCTCTCCCTCCTGCCCTCTCTCTCCTCTCCCTCCTGCCCTCTCTCTCCTCTCCCTCCTGCCCTCTCTCTCCTCTCCCTCCTGCCCTCTCTCTCCTCTCCCTCCTGCCCTCTCTCTCCTCTCCCTCCTGCCCTCTCTCTCCTCTCCCTCCTGCCCCCTCTCTCCTCTCCCTCCTGCCCTCTCTCTCCTCTCCCTCCTGCCCACTCTCTCCTCTCCCTCCTGCCCACTCTCTCCTCTCCCTCCTGCCCTCTCTCTCCTCTCCCTCCTGCCCTCTCTCTCCTCTCCCTCCTGCCCTCTCTCTCCTCTCCCTCCTGCCCTCTCTCCTCTCCTCTCCCTCCTGCCCTCTCTCCTCTCCTCTCCCTCCTGCCCTCTCTCTCCTCTCCCTCCTGCCCTCTCTCCTCTCCTCTCCCTCCTGCCCTCTCTCTCCTCTCCCTCCTGCCCTCTCTCCTCTCCTCTCCCTCCTGCC
>NC_091189.1:32498292-32530792 GCF_040958095.1 Procambarus clarkii | reverse complement strand
TATGTAAATAAGGAGAGAGAGAGAGAGAGAGAGAGAGAGAGAGAGAAAGGCATTAGAGAATGATTGGAAAAAATCGAAGTAGATTACCTCCAAATATAATCAAAGCATAGCAAAATAACATGTGGCCTGTGCAACGTCTCTGCAACATTCAGCAACACTCTGAAGCAAAGGAGCAAAGGGGGTCCTATAGCAAAGGAACCTTCCGGGTCCTATAGTCAAGCGAGTGTCCCACAGGATCAGCCCATCCTCCTGTTTAGTAGTACTTACAGTAACGCTGAGAACCGTTGACATGTATTGACGTAAAAGGCAATTAGAAAGTAGAAACCGGTACTATTGAATTTGGACAAACCAGATAAGGTCTTGTATTGATGTTGCAAAGAAAACTTAACCTACCGTTCATAGGCCTAATACAGGTTATCAGAGGCCTAATGTAGTACATATATATATATGCGCTATATCAGGCCTAGGTATATTTAAGTTTGGTTTTTAGCTTTCTTTTTCGTACACTTATAAAGTGAATAGTACCAAATAGTACCAAATTCTACTATCTAATTGTCCATTTCGTCTATGAATGCACAATGGCGACACCAATATCATTTGTGATTGACTCGTTGTATGTAAAATATTTTAAATAAAACACGTTTATGGTGTTAAACAATATATTTATTTTAAATATATTAAAATATTTACATCAATACAAAAAATCTATCAATCTCAGTACGTCATTTTTTCCCAGTCCTTCCCCCATGTCTTCCCACCGACAATCCACATCTTCTCCCATTCAGCCATTATCTTGCTTAATGCTGCCTCGTAATCATCCCATGAGCCCATCCAAAAACCATTTTCCAGTTTGCGGCGCTTGGGGGCTGGGACTGGCGTCTCAATGTGGCTCGTTTCCCTCTTGTAGGTGTAATACTGGTCCAAGGTCTCCATCTTGTCGTCAGTCAGAGGAGAAGGCTCGCTAGGGGCTCAATCTGCCTGACTAGGAGAGTGACCCAATAAGCTTAGTAAATATACTGGATGATCCAGAATTTAGTTAGGGGAAAATACTGTCCTAAGAACACTACCCTCAGACCATCCTTCATAGGGAGAGGTTAGTGGCCGTGTTCACTCAGATATTGTTATGGGGAAGAAAGAGGGGAGAGAGGAAGGAGGGAGAAAGAGAGGGAGAAAGAGGGGAGAGAGGGAGACAGGAGAAAGAAGAGAAGGGGGAGAGAGGGTAAAAGTTGGGGAGAGAGGGAGAAAGAGGGGAGGGAGGGAGAGAGGAAGAGGAGAGAGGGAGAAAGAGGGGGGAGAGGAGGCAGAAAGAGGGGAGAAAGAGGAAGAAAGAGGGTAGAGAGGGGAAAGGAGGACAAGCCCTTCTATATACATTAATGAAAACAATATTTTTTTCATGGGAAGGGCGAGGGGCAGATTAGGGAGAGGGGGGTGAGGGGGGGGGAAGGGAGGTGAGGAAAATGGAGGAGATGAAAGTTAAGAGAGAGAGGGAGGGAGGGAGATGATAAACAGGGAGAGAGGAGGGTTAGGAAGGGGTTGGAGGAGGAGGGAAGACGAGGGAGGGAGAGGATGTGAAGAGAAAGGAAATGAAGAGTGTAGTGTTGAGGATGGTCGAGTGTAGTGTTGATGGTCGAGTGTAGTGTTGATGGTCGAGTGTAGTGTTGATGATGGTCGAGTGTAGTGTTGATGGTCGTGTGTAGTGTTGATGGTCGTGTGTAGTGTTGATGATGGTCGAGTGTAGTGTTGATGATGGTCGTGTGTAGTGTGGATGGTCGTGTGTAGTGTTGATGGTCGAGTGTAGTGTTGATGGTCGAGTGTAGTGTTGATGATGGTCGAGTGTAGTGTTGATGATGGTCGAGTGTAGTGTTGATGATGGTCGAGTGTAGTGTTGATGATGGTCGTGTGTAGTGTTGATGGTCGTGTGTAGTGTTGATGATGGTCGAGTGTAGTGTTGATGGTCGTGTGTAGTATTGATGATGGTCGAGTGTAGTGTTGATGATGGTCGTGTGTAGTGTTGATGGTCGTGTGTAGTGTTGATGGTCGAGTGTAGTGTTGATGGTCGAGTGTAGTGTTGATGGTCGAGTGTAGTGTTGATGATGGTCGAGTGTAGTGTTGATGGTCGAGTGTAAATTTGATGATGGTCGTGTGTAGTGTTGATGGTGGTCGAGTGTAGTGTTGGTGATGGTCGTTTGTAGTGTTGATGGTCGAGTGTAGTGTTGATGGTCGAGTGTAGTGTTGATGATGGTCGTGTGTAGTGTTGATGGTCGTGTGTAGTGTTGATGATGGTCGAGTGTAGTGTTGATGGTCGTGTGTAGTGTTGATGGTCGAGTGTAGTGTTGATGATGGTCGAGTGTAGTGTTGATGATGGTCGAGTGTAGTGTTGATGATGGTCGAGTGTAGTGTTGATGGTTGAGTGTAGTGTTGATGGTCGTGTGTAGTGTTGATGGTCGAGTGTAGTGTTGATGGTCGAGTGTAGTGTTGATGGTCGTGTGTAGTGATAATGGTCGTGTGTAGTGTTGATGATGGTCGAGTGTAGTGTTGATGGTCGTGTGTAGTGTTGATGGTCGTGTGTAGTGTTGATGGTCGAGTGTAGTGTTGATGGTCGAGTGTAGTGTTGATGATGGTCGAGTGTAGTGTTGATGGTCGAGTGTAGTGTTGATGGTCGTGTGTAGTGTTGATGGTCGAGTGTAGTGTTGATGGTCGTGTGTAGTGTTGATGGTCGAATTGTAACACCACCCTAAAGTGACACCACTCTAAAGTGTACCACTATAATGGAACACCACTATAAAGGAACACTAAACTAATAATGTAAACACTACTTATCCTGAGTAACACTTCCCCATCGGTTGCACTTGATAACACTGTTATGAAACACGGTAATGTGAGCTGACATATGATGGTTACACCGGAACCAAAGGTACACTGCCAATAAGGAAATGCTAACCCAGGATTAAATACGCTGCCACCATCTGCCTTTGACCATTGAGACTATATCAAGCAACGAGGCAAGAAACATTGCTTGACTTGGAGAGTACTTTCTATGACTGTCATTAATTATGGAAACGGTTGTCAACCACTATATCCAAAAGGCTAAGAGGATTCAACAATTGACACAGACGGGAAATTTCACGTAAGTTTATTGAGACCAAAATTATGTCAATCACCAATTATAAATCCTACTCTAACACTGGCAAAAAGTTAAGAAATTTGGACATGGAACAAAAACTCAGAGATCACACACATTACCTTAAGCTATTTGTCTCTCCCTGGCTGAGATGTTCTTCACAGCCCCGCTCTCTATCCTGGTGTACCGCACTCTGCCTTCCGTAAGTCCCTAAAGGACCTCTATATACAACCCCCACAGGGGGAGGGGCAGATCTGCTCTTGCTACCCACCAAGAGTGTACAAACACTCAAGAAATATTTCAAAAAGCTTGTTTGACATTCACCCTACACTCTTCAAGAGAGGAGTTATTAATTACATGTGACTGACCTCTGACCTGGCCAAAAGGGGGAGATCCAGGGATGTTTACACATAATCTGGAGTCTAATTTCCTTGCATGAAATATTACATACTTGAAACTATGCTGACTAAGACTAACCCAGGAATGTTTAATCAATATACAAGATAAACCAGAGGTCATCTGGGCTGACCTTTTGGAGAAGGCTTCCCTGGGTGTGAACTCTAAGGGGGGGGGGGGGGGGGAGGTCCTGGGTGTTACAGAGTGTAGTGTTGATGATGGTCGAGTGTAGTGTTGATGATGGTCGAGTGTAGTGTTGATGGTCGAGTGTAGTGTTGATGATGGTCGAGTGTAGTGTTGATGGCCGTGTGTAGTGTTGATGGTCGAGTGTAGTGTTGAGGATGGTTGTGTGTAGTGTTGATGATGGTCGAGTGTAGTGTTGATGATGGTCGAGTGTAGTGTTGATGATGGTCGAGTGTAGTGTTGATGATGGTCGAGTGTAGTGTTGAGGATGGTCGAGTGTAGTGTTGAGGATGGTCGAGTGTAGTGTTGAGGATGGTCGAGTGTAGTGTTGATGATGGTTGTGTGTAGTGTTGAGGATGGTCGAGTGTAGTGTTGATGGTCGAGTGTAGTGTTGAGGATGGTCGAGTGTAGTGTTGATGATGGTCGAGTGTAGTGTTGAGGATGGTCGAGTGTAGTGTTGATGACGGTCGAGTGTAAAGTTGAGGATGGTCGAGTGTAGTGTTGATGATGGTCGAGTGTAGTGTTGATGATGGTCGAGTGTAGTGTTGAGGATGGTCGAGTGTAGTGTTGATGATGGTTGTGTGAAGTGTTATTGGTCGAGTGTAGTGTTGATGATGGTAGAGTGTAGTGTTGAGGATGGTCGAGTGTAGTGTTGATGGTCGAGTGTAGTATGCAGGATGGTCTTATCCCAGATAGTGTGGAGGGTTGCAGGTTACGTGGTTAAGATAGTTACAGTGCTGAAGATAGTGAGTAGTGAAGATGTCACCCGAACAATCCTGGGTACCCTCTCCAATATGTGTGTGTGTACTCACCTAGTTGTACTCACCTAGTTGTGCTTGCGGTGGCCGAGCTCTGGCTCTTTGGTCCCGCCTCTCAACTGTCAATCAACAGGTGTACAGATTCCTGAGCCTATTGGGCTCTATCATATGTACATTTGAAACTGTGTATGGAGTCAGCCTCCACCACATCACTTCTTAATGCATTATATTTGTCAACCACTCTGACACTACAAAAGTTCTTTCCAATACCTCTGTGGCTCATTTGGTCATTCAGTTTCCACCTGTGTCCCATAGTGCGTGTGCCATTGTGTTAAATAGCCTGTCTTTATCAACCCTGTCGATTCCCTTGAGAATCTTGAATGTGGTGATCATGTCCCCCCTAACTCTTCTGTCTTCCAACGAAGTGATGTTTATTTCCCGTAGTCTCTCCTCGTAGCTCATACCTCTGAGCTCGGGTACTAGTCTGGTGGCAAACCTTTGAACCTTTTCCAGTTTAGTCTTATGCTTGACTAGATAGGGACTCCGTGCTGAAGCCGCATACTCCAGGATTGGTCTGACATATGTGGTACATACTGTTCTGAAAGATTTCTTACACAAGTTTCTAATGGCCGTTCTTATGTTAGCCAACCTGGCATATGCTGCTGATGTTATCCTCTTGATACGAGCTTCAGGGGACAGGTCTGGCGTGATATCAACCCCCAGGTCTTTCTCTCTCTCTGACTCTTGAAGTATTTCATCTCCAAAATGATACCTTGTATCTGGTGTCCTGCTTCCTACCCCTATCTTCATTACATTACATTTGCTTGGGTTAAACTCTAACAACCATTTGTTCGACCAATCCTGCAGCTTGTCCAGGTCTTCTTGAAGCCTCAAGCTGTCCTTCTCTGTCTTAATCATTCTCATAATTTTGGCGTCGTCAGCAAACATTGAGAGGAATGAGTCTATACCCTCTGGAAGATCATTTACGTATATCAGAACTAGGATAGGTCCGAGTACAGAGCCACGTGGGACTCCACTGGTGACTTCACGCCATTCTGAGGTCTCACCCCTCACTGTAACTTTGTTGCTTACTATCGCTTAGGTACACCCTTATCCACTGGAGCGCCCTACCAGTTACGCCTGCCTGTTTCTCCATCTTATGCATCAACCTTTTATGGGGTACTGTGTCAAAGGCTTTCCGACAGTCCAAAAAAATGCAGTCCGCCCATCCTTCTCTTTCTTGCTTATTCTTAGTCACCTGATCGTAGAATTCTATTAAGCCTGTAAGGCAAGGTTTAGCCTCCCTGAACCCATGTTGATGTGTTGTCACGAAGTCTTTTCTGTCTAGATGTGTTACTAGGTTTTTTATCACAATCTTCTCCATCACCTTGCATGGTATACAAGTTAAGGACACTGGCCTGTAGTTCAGTGCCTCTTGTCTGTCACCCTTTTTGAATATTGGTACTACATTAGCAGTCTTCCATATTTCTGGTAGGTCCCTCGTTTCCAGTGACCTACTATACACAATGGAGAGTGGCAAGCAAAGTGCTCCTGGACACTCTTCCAATACCCATGGTTTGATTCCGTCCGGCCCAACAGCTTTTCTCACGTCCAGCTCCAATAGGCACTTCTTACCTCATCTTTTGTAATTTCGAACCTTTCCAAGGCCACCTGGTTTGCTGCCACCTCTTCTGGCGCCACGACATCTCCCTGTTCTATTGTAAAGACCTGCTGGAACCTTTTGTTGAGTTCTTCACACACCTCTTTGTCATTCTCTGTGTACCTGTCCTCGCCCATCGTAAGTTCCATCACCTGTTCCTTCACTGTTGTCTTCCTCCTGATGTGACTGTGTAGTAGCTTTGGTTCGGTCTTGGCTTTATTAGCAATATCATTTTCTTACCTTTTCTCAGCTGCTCTTCTCAAACTAACATACTCGTTCCTGGTTCTCTGGTATCTCTCTACTTTCTGGTGTTCTGTTATTACGGAAGTTCCTCCATGCCCTTTTGTTGAGCTCCTTTGCTTTCATACATTCCCTATTAAACCGCGGATTCTTCTTTTGCTTCACTGTTTTTCCTGTCGGGCTGGGACAAACCTGCTTACAGCCTCCTAACACTTTTGGGTGACATAGTCCATCATGTCTTGTTCGGACATGGTTCTGAGTTCTGTGGCCCAATGTATATCTCTTAGGAATTTATTCATCTCCTCATAGTTTCCCTTTCGGTACGTCAGCCCTTTGTTTCCCCAGTAATTTTTTGGGGGTGATAATTCCTAGCTCAACCAGGTACTCAAAGCTCAATACACTATGATCACTCATCCCCAAGGGGGCTTCCGACTTAACTTCCCTTATATCCGACTCATTTAGGGTAAATATCAGATCAAGCAAGGCTTGTTTTAAGCTGTGTGTGTGTGGTTATCTTGAGATGATTTTGGGGCTTTAGTGTCCCCTCGGTCCGGTCCTCGACCAGGCCTTCACCCCAGGAAGCAGCCCGTGACAGTTGACTAACATCCAGGTACCTATTTTACTGCTAGGTAACAGGGGCACAGGGTGAAAGAAACTCTGCCCATTGTTTCTCGCCAGCGCCTGGGATCGAACCCAGGACCACAGGATCACAAGTCCCGCGTGCTGTTCGCTCGGCCGACCAGCTCCCGGCTCGTGTGTTATAACAATATAATATATGTCTAACCTACTCTTCAAACTGTCCAGCGATCCCACACCTATTGTGATACCCGGTAATTTGTTCCATAGATCAACACATATTGATGATTATAAGAAGTCATATGCTCTTGTATCCAGCCTCCACACACAACATTCTTATGTGGCCTTATAAACAACAGCAAGGCTATTTAAACAAATGTCAGACCTCATGAAAAAACAGCCAATTGAAAACTCAGGCCTTCCTCATAAATTATAGGCCGAATACTCATTAATCCAACCTCCAACCGTCCCTTCCCCCCCCCCCCCCTGTTTATCAGTTGAAACATTTTACACGCGACTTGTATCTCATGACGTTCGAACTTTTCTCGAACATCATGGCGAGACGACAGCGAACTTTCTTCTCTACAGCCTGTCCTCCAAACAAAGATCCAAAAGTGATTCCATGCACCCGCCAAACCATCTGTTTATGAATGAAAAGCGGTTTACACACGACTCACAACTGCTGACGTTCGAACATATTCGGAACAAGTGCTTCACTGACGAATTTTGTTCGAATCACAATGGTATAAATGCTTCACCCACATACTACAAATACAAATAATCGCTAGCAGAACCTAAACACCTAACCTATCCTATGCCTATATATACACAATATGGTAATATATTATAATATTAATTTATACTTGAAAAAATTCCTGTTTTGAATAAACAGCATGTTAAAATTTATGAATGCGTCTGTGGGGTTGACCACTGAATGTAATGGAGTTGAGTCGAGGACGGGTTGCTTCTCTGACGTCCCCCCCCTCCCCGCTCAGCTCGTTGTTGCTGTGAGGGGGGCTTAGTGGGCGGCTGCCGGAGTGTGATGCTCCTTGGGACAGTCCTCTGTCCTTTTCTAGCCTTGTGCTCCTGCTGCCATCTTCTCCAATTCTGCTGGGCACATTTTCCTTTTCCTTCTGTTTCGTTTTTCTGCCCCCTCTTCTCCTATCTGCTTGCCGTTTCCTGCCGACCTTTTGCTTGTTCTGGTTCTTCCCTTAGACTTCTTCTATTTTGACACCCGGGTGCTTGAGGAGGCATACTCTTGCACCCGTAGAACTGTAGTACCCGACGTCGAGAGCGAGGGGAACCTTTTATTGTCAATCCCCCTTTCGCCACTGAACCCGATCTCGACGGACTGTTGGTTTCTTAAGGTGGCGTTTGTGGGGCGTATACTCACGACGCACCCCAAGGAGGCCCCGGCAACATCGGCGATAGCTTCTTGTTGGGTGTCCTGCCTCTAATTGTGGCTCCATGGTGGGTGTGGGGGCACATTCGTGAATGAATATTCCTTTTTGTAATGATGATGACCCCGGTTTCGGCTGCTTCTGGTTTACCTTCTCAGGCTCGTGGGGTGGGCGACCAAGCCCCCGAGTCGGTCCGTGTTGGAAGACCAGGCTCTGTAGCCTCCGCTGCATTGGGCCCCGACCTTGCTCCTCCTTTGGCCTCTCTGACTCCTTCCCCTGGCTCCCCTCCCTCCTCTGTGGTTGGGTCGAGCCCCAAGCCCCCAGTGGTGACTACCTCGTCCCCTGGCATGGCTCCATCTCTAGTTGTAACTACTGCGCCTTTTAACCCCTCTCTCTCTCTGGGGGTTCTCACCGCCGTCCTCGTCACGGCCGCCCTCGCTCGATTCCTTCCAGTTCTGCTACCTATCAAGCCTTGTTTGGTCCCGCTTCGTGGGCCAAATATTTTGATCTCCTCCCTCTTGATTCTGCGCCTCCTGACGATTTCTCCCTCCATCGACATCTCGTTGATTCCGTGGATGCCTCCATTACTTTCAACCCCACTCGTCTCGGTACACGTGTCGTTGCTGCTCCTTCTCAGGATGCTGCTTCCCGCTTGGCTGCCTTATCTTGCCTTGGCGAGACCCCTGTTCGGGTCTCGAAGAACGCTCAGTTGAATGCCAGTGTTGGCACTATTCTGCTCCCACCCCATGTTGCGACCGGTGTTCGGGACCTGCGCGTCTGCCACGACGATATTCGACATATCCTTGCTGCCCAGGGCCATTCTATTCTCCAGGTGGACACGTTTACTCGTCCCCCTCGTGGTAGTCGCCGTCAACCCCTCCGGGTTGTGAAGATTACCTTTGATGGTAGGACCCTTCCACCCTCTGTCATTCTTGCTGGTGCCAGGTGCTCTGTCCAGGAGTACATTCCTTCTCCTCGGCTCTGCAACAAGTGCTGGAGGTTTGGGCATGGTGCCCTCCGCTGCTCCGGGACTGTCTCTCTCTGTCCTTTGTGTGGTGGCGAAGGTCACTCTAAGTCGGAGTGCACTTCTCCCCAGGCTCGTTGCCTCAACTGCGGTGAGGCCCATCCTACCTTCTCCAGTGTGTGTGTCCATTACAAGCTTGAGGCAGCCGTCCTCAACTTGAAGCACCGGGAGCGTTTATCTTTTCCTGAGGCGAGACGCCAGGTTCGCCGGCTCCCGCCTTATGCTAATATATCTTATGCTCGCGTGTTGCGCTCTTCCTCTCCTCGTCCTTCCCACCTTCATCAGACTCACAACCGTTTCCGGGCCTTGGACCCTGATGCGCCCACTGCCCCCTCCTCTGTTCCTTTGGGTTCTCTCCCGAAGGATCCACCTCCTGGTCCTCTGTCTGGGGTTCCCCTTTTTTCTACCCGGTCTGTCGTGTCTCCTGTGTCTTCTTCCTCGTCTCCCTCCGTTCCTCCTTCCCATCCTTCTCCTCCATCTCTTGACTCTCCCCGCCGCTTGTCGGTGCGGGCTGATGTCCATCGCTCTCCAAATGGCCGTCATGTGTGCTCTCGTTCAGCTTCTCCTGTTAAGACGCTAGAATCCGTTGCCCAGTACGTGGTTGCTGGGACACCTGTCTCTTTAAGTCAGAAGCATAAGCCTGGCTCCTCTCCTTCCTCCTCCCCGGCGGGTAAGAAGGTTTCGCTTTCTTCCTCGGCCCCTACTTCTGCCTCTCTCGCTCCTTCCCCTCCCATTTCGGTTATTGCGCCCCCTGTTCCTGCTATGGAGGTTTCTTTAGCCCCCGCTTCCCTCTCAGTTGCTGCCCTTGCTGAGGTACGCTCCCCTCTTTCTACCCCCCCTCTTCCTGCTGCTGTCCTTGACTGCTCCTCTCCGTTGTCTCCTCCTCTTCCTCCTCCTCCGGACCCCGCCCGCCCACCTCTGATCTGTTTTCCCGTTTCCTTCCCTCCATCTTTGCTCAGTTTATCCATGCCCCCTAACCCTGACTTTGCTGACCCTGATCCCGACCCTGCTATTCTTTAACGTGCTCTGTTGCTCTTTCGCCTTTGTTTCTTCCTTGTTCTCTGTTTTTGTCCTTTCTCTTCTCATCGTTGTCCATTCTTCAATGGAACGTTCGAGGTTATTACGCCAATTTCCTCGAACTCCAACTTCTGATTTCGCGGTTTTCGCCCCTTTGTGTCTCCAGGAGCCGATGCTTGGTGATCGTCCTGGTCGTTTTTGTGGCTATTCCTTTCTCTTCCCCCCCCCCCCCCAGCCGTAGCTGGGGCTTCTAATTCTTCTGCTCTCTTGATTCGTGCTGATGTTCCCTTTGTTCCTTTACTTTTTCCTTCGCCTCTCCATTGTTCTGCTGCTCGTATCTTTGTGGGGAAATGGTATACAGTTTGTTCCATTTATCTCCCCCCGAGTGTCCCGCTTTTTCTTCCTGATTTGAAACACCTCCTAGACTCCTTGCCGGAGCCTGTGCTCCTGCTGGGTGACTTCAATTGTTGTCATTCTCTTTGGGGTGACGTTCTGACGAATACCCGGGGTCGCCTTCTTGAGCCGTTTCTCCTCTCTTCTTCCCTGTGTCTTCTGAATTCTGGTGAGCCCACTCATTTGGAGACTCGGACTTGCACCCTTTCTTGTCTTGATCTTTCTCTCTGCTCTTCTTCTCTTTACTTAGATTTCACGTGGCAGGTTCTTGATGACCTCCATGGAAGT
Source organism: Procambarus clarkii (assembly GCF_040958095.1). Taxonomy (NCBI): domain Eukaryota; kingdom Metazoa; phylum Arthropoda; class Malacostraca; order Decapoda; family Cambaridae; genus Procambarus; species Procambarus clarkii. The sequence goes on along the minus strand of NC_091189.1, from coordinate 32,519,736 downwards.
GATCATTTCCCCATCCTTGTTTCCTTTTTCTCTTTTCGCCCTTCCCTCTCTTTCCCTAGGTGGCAGTTTGCTAAGGCGGACTGGACCCTATTTACCCTCAGTGCTGCTCTCTCTGACCTCTCCCTTCTGCCTCTCTCTCGTGCTCTCCTCCTTTTTCATGACACTGTCTTCAACGCTGCCCTCCGCTCTATCCCTCGCTCTTCCTCTCGGGGTCCACGAAAGTGCGTTCCCTGGTGGAATGTGGACTGTGCTCGGGCTGTCCGCTGTAAGCGTGCAGCCTGGAAGAGGCACCGCCGTAGGCAGACGACCAATTCTTTTCTTTTCTTTTGGAAAGTGAGTGCGGTGGCCCGTAGGGCCATCCGTACAGCTAAACGTGAATGTTGACCATCTTATGTCTCGACAATTATGTCCGAAACTCCTCTGGCCCAGATCTGGAAGCGTATCCGCAAGATAGCGGGTAAATTCGTTCCCGATGTTTCACCGGTCCTTCACCTCCATGATACTCTTGTGGCGGACCCGTTGCAGGTCGCTTCTGTACTGGGTTCCCACTTTTCTTCTGTTAGCTCTGGTCTTCATCTTCCCCAATCTTTCCTTCTTCGTAAACCTGTCTTTAAGTCTCGTCCTTTAGATTTCTGCACTCGTCTTCAGCTTCCCTATAATGATCCCTTCTCTCTCTCTGAACTTCGTTCTGCCCTGGCCCTCTGCGGTTCTACGGCGGCGGGCTCCGATGGTATTCATTATGAGATGCTTCGCCACCTCCCTCCGTGCACGTCTCAGTATTTACTGAGTCTGTATAATCGGATCTGGGAGTCGTCGTCGGTCCCTAAGGATTGGCTCGATGCCGTTGTCCTCCCTGTTCACAAACCGGGGTCTCTGGGTACTTCCCCTAAGGACTTTCGCCCTATTGCTCTCACAAGTTGTGTCTGCAAACTCTTTGAACGTATGATTAACGTTCGTCTGAAGTGGTTCCTGGAACACCATCACCTCCTCTCCCCTTCTCAATTTGGTTTCCGCAAGTGCCGCAGCACGACAGATGTCCTGGTGAACTTGGAGCTCTACATTCGTACTGCTTTTGCTGCGAAGACCTCCGTTGTTGCCGTCCTTTTTGACCTGGAAAAGGCTTACGACACCACTTGGCGATATCATATTCTATCTCAACTTCATTCTTTTGGCCTTTGTGGTCATCTCCCTCTCTTTCTCCGCAGCTTCCTCTCTCGTCGTTCCTTTCGGGTGCGCCTTGGTACCGCTCTCTCTGCCTCTTTTCAGCAATACGAAGGTGTGCCCCAGGGTAGTGTTCTGAGCACTACTCTTTTCCTGGTTGCCCTCAATGGTCTTCTTTCCTCTCTTCCTTCTGGTGTCTTCTCCGCTCTCTATGTCGATGATCTTACCCTTTGCTGTCGGGGTGATGATTCGCCTCTCTTTCAGCGCCGGCTTCAACTTGCAATTGATGCCGTGTCGTCTTGGGCCACCGATCATGGCTTCAAGTTCTCTACTTCTAAGACTTGTGCCATGACTTTTACGCGGAAATGGGTCATTCTTCGTCCCTCTTTGTCACTTTATGGTCATCCCCTTGAATACAAAGATTCCGCGAAGCTTTTGGGGTTATTCCTTGACACTCGTTTGTCTTGGTCTCCCCATATCTCTTACCTCCGTGTTGAGTGCTCTAAGGCCCTTACCCTCCTTCGGGTCTTATCCCATACTTCTTGGGGGGCAGATAGGCGCACTCTCCTTGCTTTACATTCCTCTCTCGTCCTGTCTAAGCTCGATTATGGTGGCCCTGCTTACTCGTCTGCTTCTCCTTCTACTCTTCGCCGTCTTGATGCTTTGCACCATACTGGGTTGCGCCTCAGTTCTGGTGCCTTTCGTTCGACTCCCGTCCTTAGCTTGTATGTTGACACTGGCTTCCTGTCTCTCCAGGACCGCCATGATCGCTACTGTCTTCGCTATCTTGCGCGGTCCTTACAACATCCTTCCTCTCGCCTCTGTCGTGCTTTAACTTTTACCCCTCCTGCGGTTCCTGTTCCTCTTCACCACCTCCCTCTTTCTGTCCGGTTATCTCGCCTCCAGGAGTCTCTTTCCGTTCGTATTTCTAATGTTTCTCCTCGTGTTGTTCCCTCTTTGCCGCATGGAGAGTCCCTCTTCTGCGGTTTTGTACTTCCTTGACCCGTATCACTAAAGCTTTTACCCCTCCTACGGTTCTAAAACGTCTTTTCCTTGAGCACTTTTCTTCTCACTCCCGCTCCGTTTCTGTCTTCACCGATGGGTCTAAGTCTGCGGACGGTGTTGGCTACTCTGTTGTTTTTCCTGATCGCACTTAGATGTGTCGCTTACCTCCGCAGAGTAGCATCTTTATAGCAGAACTTTATGCTATTCTCTATGCTCTTTGTCTCCTGCTTTCTCGTTGTCAGTCTTCCTTTGTAGTTGTTGTTGACTCTCGTAGTGCCCTCATGGCTCTCGGGTCCTTTAATCCGGTTCATCCAGTAGTTGTCGAGATCCGGCATTGGCTGTTTCTTGTTCACAGTAAATTTAAGTCGGTTGAGTCTTGTTGGGTTCCCAGCCATATTGGTGTGTCTTTAAATGAGCGTGCGGATGCTGCCGCCAAGGAAGCTGTCCGCTCTTGTCCCATCTCTCGTAAAGGTATTCCATATTCCGACTTTTACCCGGTTATCCATTCCTCCGTCCTTTCCCGTTGGCAGGCTTCTTGGTCGTCTGTTACTGGTAACAAACTACGTACTCTTAAATGTTGTGTTTCCTCGTGGCCGTCCTCCTACCACCGTAACCGGCGATGGGAAACAGCTCTGGCGAGGTTGCGTATTGGCCATACTCGCTTAACCCATGGTCACTTGATGGATCGCCGCCCTGCTCCTTATTGTCCTAGTTGCATTGTCCCTCCTACGGTCGTGCATGTCCTTCTTGAATGTCCTGACTTCCAGGACGAGCGTGTGTCTTGCTTTCCGACCGCCCCTCACGGTCACTTGTCCCTCAATAGAATTCTTGGTGACTCGGATACTTTTGATATTGTTCGCCTTATGCGTTTTTGTTCTCGTATTAGCATCCTTGGTGATATTTAGCGCCCTTTGATTATTCTGCGCATTTGATGGTGCTACATAGCCTTCCCGGTTTGGTGCCTTCTTTTGATAATTACTTACTTCTCTGACGTCCTTTGCTCGAATTGCAGCTCTGCGAATGCCTCACTCCATGGACCACAAACACACAGAATTACGAACAGAACCTAACCTAACCTAAGCATCTAAGTCTAATTACACATTTCATTTCATTTTATTTGGCAAAATCAAGAATTCACAAATTGCTTGGAAGGATGGGTTATAATGCAAGTCGCGGCGTCTAACAGTTTATATGACCAGACCGCCAACCACGAGGCCTGGTCAGAGCCCCAACAATCACAACGCCATGTGTAGAGGAAATCAAATATGGTTTAGTTAACATAAACAGTTTCGAATCCCCTATACAGACGATCCATAGAGGATCCTATTCACCAGCGACATCTGTCGACGCGTTATTCACATTTTCCACAACTCTGACAGGAACAAAAAACTTGTCAGTATTTGATATTGATTTTCATATTAATATTTCTAGAAGTTATGACGGTAAAGCGTTGGTGTTCGGCTGTTTCAAAAGCTGGGGGCAGGGCCTCGTCACATCACAAAAAAAGAGAGAAAAGTTTGTCCTCTCGTCTGTGGTAAGGTAATGGGAAGACACACAAAACACAAGTATATAAACAATGAAATTTTAATTACTCTAGAAAACAAGACATGAATGAAGGCAATCTCATAAAATGTAGGACAAGTCGACAAACAAAATAACATGAATAATAACTGGCAATGAAAAGTTACTCTAAGACAAGTAAGTTATAGTGATAGCAATATAAATTAATATGTGCGGTGCTGGAATACTGGCTTCAATCTGCCACCTCCCTTAGTACACGAAAGCCAAGGCTTAGTCTACTAGCTAGAGATGTCAACTCCAAGGAGCACAAAGATATTCTGACGAGTCTGGCGTGCTGCTGCCCAGACGTCGACTCTCGGTGGTGGTGGTGAGTGCAGGTGCGGCGAGACACCAGCCAATCAGCAACAGGCAGGCGGAGGATAAGCAGTTTGCTGGTTACGGCGGCTGTAGCAGGTGTCGGGGTGTGCATGGTACGATTTGCTTCCTGGGCAATACGTTTGGCGATACTGGTGGACGTATCTTCTATATAGTATCTTGTACTTTACGACATAATGATGTAGGGAAGAGCAGGCTCAATCTCTCTTGAAAGAGATTATCGTCACAAAGTAAAAACAAGTTTTTACAAGTTCTAACTATTTTAGGATGTCCGGAAAAGTTGGTATCTTAAAGGAATCGGATAGGTGCTTCACGCTCCTTAATATATAACATATTTGGATCTTTTAAGCTTTTTTCTCAGTAAATGAGAAACAGATAATAGAACAGGATCACAGCCTGAACAACCCGTCCTCTCAAGTCCATTCCATCGAGTGGTCGACCCCAAAGACGCATTCAATAATTTTAACATGCTGTTCATTCAAAATGGGAATTTTCCTAAATATAAATTACCATTTAGTATATTGGCATACTGTGCATATTTAGGCATTAGTTAGGTTGGGTGTTTAGGTTGTGTAGGCGATGATTTGTATTTGTAGTACGTGGGTGAAGCATTTACAGCGTTGTGGTTCGAACAAAATTCGTAAGCGAAGCACTTGTTCCGGAAGTGTTCGGATGTCATCAGTTGTGAGTCGTGTGTAAACCGATTTCCATTCATAAAAAGGGTGTTTGGCGGGTGCATGGAATGGACTCTGGACTTTATTGATGAGGACGGGCTGGACTTTTAACAGGAATATAGTATAACACACACACAATCAGAGGGGTTAACCAGGATAGTTCGGGTGACATCTTCACTACTCACTATCCTCAGCACTAACTGTCTTAACCATATAACCTGCAACCCTCCACACTATCTGTGATAAGACCATCCTGCACACAACACACGACCATCAACACTACACTTGACCATCATCAACACTACACTCGACCATCCTCAACACTACACTCGACCATCCTCAACACTACACTCGACCATCAACACTACACACGACCATCATCAACACTACACTCGACCATCCTCAACACTACACACGACCATCCTCAACACTACACACGACCATCCTCAACACTACACACGACCATCCTCAACACTACACACGACCATCCTCAACACTACACTCGACCATCATCAACACTACACTCGACCATCAACACTACACTCGACCATCCTCACCACTACACTCGACCATCATCAACACTACACTCTATCATCATCAACACTACACTCTACCATCATCAACACTACACTCGACCATCCTCAACACTACACTCGACCATCCTCAACACTACACTCGACCATCCTCAACACTACACTCGACCATCCTCAACACTACACTCGACCATCCTCAACACTACACTCGACCATCCTCAACACTACACTCGACCATCCTCAACACTACACTCGACCATCCTCAACACTACACTCGACCATCCTCAACACTACACTCGACCATCCTCAACACTACACTCGACCATCCTCAACACTACACTCGACCATCCTCAACACTACACTCGACCATCCTCAACACTACACTCGACCATCATCAACACAACACACAACCATCATCAACACAACACTCGACCATCCTCAACCATCATCAACACTATACTCAACCATCATCAACACTACACTCGACCATCCTCAACCATCATCAACACAACACTCGACCATCCTCAACATTACACTCGACCATCCTCAACACCACACTCGACCATCCTCAACACCACACTCGACCATCCTCAACACTACACTCGACCATCCTCAACACTACACTCGACCATCCTCAACACTACACTCGACCATCCTCAACACCACACTCGACCATCCTCAACACTACACTCGACCATCCTCAACACTACACTCGACCATCCTCAACACTACACTCGACCATCCTCAACACTACACTCAACCATCCTCAACACTACACTCGACCATCCTCAACACTACACTCGACCATCCTCAACACTACACTCGACCATCCTCAACACTACACTCGACCATCAACACTACACTCGACCATCAACACTACACTCGACCATCCTCAACACTATACTCAACCATCATCAACACTACACTCGACCATCCTCAACACAACACTCGACCATCCTCAATACTACACTCGACCATCCTCAACACTACACTCGACCATCCTCAACACTATACTCAACCATCATCAACACTACACTCGACCATCCTCAACACAACACTCGACCATCCTCAATACTACACTCGACCATCCTCAACACTCTTCATTTCCCTTCTCTTCACATCCTCCCCATCCCTCGTCTTCCCTCCTCCTCCAACCCCTTCCTAACCCTCCTCTCTCCCTGTTTATCATCTACCTCCCTCCCACTCTCTCTTATCTTTCATCTCCTCCATTTTCCTCACCTCCCTTCCCCCCTCTCCCTAATCTGCCCCTCTCCCTTCCCATGAAAAAAAATATTGTTTTCATTAATATATATAGAAGGTCTTGTCCTCCTTTCCCCTCTCTACCCTCTTTCTGCCTCCTCTCCCCCCTCTTTTTGCCTCCTCTCCCCCTCTTTCTCCCTCTCTACTCTTCCCCTCTTTTTCCCTCTCTCCCCCTTCTCCCCTCTCCCTTCTTTCTCCTGTCTCCCCTCCTTCTCCCTCTCTCCCCTCTTTCTCCCTCTCTTTCTCCCTCCTCCCTCTCTCCCCTCTTTCTCCCCCATAACAATATCTGAGTGAACACGGCCACTAACCTCACCCTATGAAGGTTGGTCTGAGGGTGGTGGTGTTAGGACAGTATTTCCCCCTAACTAAATTCTGTATCATCCAGTATATTAATTACAGCTATTGGCTAACTCTCCTAGTCAGACAGATTGAGCCCCTAGCGAGCCTTCTCCTCCGACTGACGACAAGATGGAGACCTTGGACCAGTATTACACCTACAAGAGGGAAACGAGCCACATTGAGACGCCAGTCCCAGCCCCCAAGCGCCGCAAACTGGAAAATGGTTTCTGGGTGGGTTCATGGGATGATTACGAGGCAGCATTAAGCAAGATAATGACAGAATGGGAGAAGATGTGGATTGTCGGTGGAAAGACATGGGGGAAGGACTGGGAAGACATGACGTACTGAGATTGATATTTCAGCAATAGCAGGAGAAACAGGAACAGCAGCAGGAGAAACAGGAACAGCAGCAGGAGAAACAGGAACAGGAGGAAGAGGTAGTACAATTATCGAGCCGAGTCGAGATTGTTCACTTAAATATGAAAATACTTTAAAAGACTTAAAATAAATGTTGTGTAACACTATAAATGTGTTTGATTTACAATATTTCACATACAACGAGTCAATCACAAATTATATTGGTGTCGCCAACTACTGGCCATGAGCAATTAAGATGTCAAACTTTAAAGATTTAATGGTCACATGTTGAGTAGGGGGTCAGGTGGTGTTAAGTGACCTTGCTTTCTGTTAAGGTGACAATTGCGGACGGCTGACAGGGTTGTGCCCATCAAACAAGCGACTGTTTAAGGTGTGGTTGGTAGAGAGCCTGAGGCTATGTCGTAAACCCCAAATGTTATACTTGATCCTTCCTGGCAAGAACTTCAATATTCTGTCTGCTGAGTAACCCTCCTAAGAACCTGCCTATTTACATACAAAATGTCATCAATAAGTAGCATAATTATTGATTTTTTTTCTTGCATTTCATTATTTTTGAAACTTTAAAAAATCTAACTCCACTCTAATGCTTGGACCACAAAGTTTTTTAAGAGTGTAATACAGTTTACAAGAACAACATACTGCTTACAAGAAATAAAATACTTGCATATTATTCTCAATTTCAGTACATTGGTCACACCTATTGTTGTCCTTAATGCCCACCATCAACAACCTGTCATTAGTAGGGAGGGTCTCATGAATATAGCCATACAATAGCTCACGTTGTCTTGGGACAATAAATTTAACATGAAGGTTTGCCCATATTGCTCGCCAGTTAGAGAGTGGATGTGCCTCCTCTACTCTAGGAACTATAATTGGGAGCAGAACATCACACACGTGTTTACTGTTCATCATTAAAAAAAACCTTCAATATTACAAATCCGCTTGAGAACATCAATTTCACATGAATAACAGTGAGGTGAAGTAAAGGCAAGGTCAGTATACTCTGGCATATGTATCAAGGTCAGTATACTCTGGCATATGTAGTAGTAGTAGGCATCCTTCAGTCGCGGGAGACTATGGAGTTGCGCCCTAGTTGTCAATCCTGGTGCAGCGTCTGGTGTGACTGATGAGGCCAATCCGAGAGTGGCAGTCCATCCCACACCGAGCACAAACGAAGTCCGATTCTGGTCTGTCTTCCTGGTTACCGGCTTTCCTTCTCTGTCTCTTTGCCTCCGATTCCTTGGCAAGTGACTCCTCGAACTTGGAGAGACCTCGTTGAACAGACTGCCTCCAGGCTGAACGGTCTGTAGCCAGTGTCTCCCATATAGCAAGATCGACGTCCATGGCTTTCAGGTCCCTTTTGCATACGTCTTTGTACCGTAGCTGGGGCTTGCCTACTGGACGCTTTCCCTGCCTCAGCTCTCCATACAGGAGATCCTTGGGGATCCTGCCGTCGCCCATTCGCACAACGTGCCCGAGCCAGCGCATTCGTCTCTGTTTCAGCATTGTGTACATGCTGGTGATTCTTGCTCTCCCCAAGATGTTGTTGTTTGTCACCTTGTCCTGCCAGGTGATGTCCAAGATGTGTCGAAGGCAGCGCATGTGGTAGGCATTCAGCCGTCTTTCCTGACGGGCGCGGAGTGTCCAAGACTCACTGCCATAAAGGAGAGTGCTCAGGACACAGGATCTGTAAACCTGAATCTTAGTATACTCAGTTAGCCTATTGTTGGCCCACACTCTCTTTGTCAGTTTGGACATGGTAGTAGATGCCTTACCGATGCGTTTGTTTAGCTCCGTATCAAGAGAGAGGAAGTCAGAGATTGTGGAGCCCAGGTACACGAAGTCGTGAACAACTTCCAGTTTGGAATCAGAGATGCTGATGTCAGGTGGGGAGTCCACTCCTTGTCCCATGACTTGTGTTTTCTGGCATATGTATCAAGGTCAGTATTCTCTGGCATATGTATCAAGGTCAATATACTCTGGCATATGTATCAAGGTCAGTATACTCTGGCAAATGTATCAAGGTCAGTATACTCTGGCATATGTATCAAGGTCAGTATACTCTGGCATATGTATCAAGGTCAGTATACTCTGGCATATGTATTAAGGTCAGTATACTCTGGCATATGTATCAAGGCCAGTATACTCTGGCATATGTATCAAGGTCAGTATACTCTGGCATATGTATCAAGGTCAGTATACTCTGGCATATGTATCAAGGTCAGTATACTCTGGCATATGTATCAAGTAGCTAACACGTAATTTACAATAGTAATGTCCTAGCGCATTTACACTATTCCTCCGCATTATCTCCTTTCTGAAGGTAACACATAAGATTGACAATGACTTATGGTACACATTCAGTATTCCAATTCCACCGTTTTTCTTACCTCTACATAGAGTAGTCCGTTTAATTCGTTGGTATCTACCATACCATACATACCTAAAAATATTGTCAATCTGCATAGCACTTTTCTTGTCAGTTGGAAAACTGTGAGACAAATACCACACTTTACACAAAGTTTGGAATTTATTATTACAGCCTTCTGAAACAGGATTATTTTCATATTTGACAAAATACTCGTAGCTACTATTATATTTCCACATAATACTTAACAATCGTAACCAATGTTGTTCCATATGTTTTACACCAGCAAATCCCAAGATCTTAAATAGACTCCACTACTTTGAACCATGAACTTGTCCAGGTAACTTTACTATACCATCTGCCATGCCCCATCATACACGTTTTGTCTTTGTTAATGACAGCACCTGTTGCTTTCTCAAAGTTGTCTATTTGAGCAGGACAGCGAGAGAGAGAGAGAGCTTGTCGAGAAGTTCCCGTAGCCAGACTATACCTTCAGGCCGAGTGGTGGGTGGGGGGGGGGGGAGAACTGACTGCCGTAGCCACTCTATAAACTTAGTATCAGAGACTTTGGTGAGTGAACTTGTAAGTGACGTATAGTGTGTTTTCCAACTTAGGTGTTGGGTGATGTTCAGGGGCATTCAGCTGTAGTGTTCTCAAATTCTTGTGTGGTGACTCAAAATGTGTATTAATGTTGACATATTGAACATCAAGTGAAAAAGGTGAATTATGATACCCATAATAGTAAATATATATTTGATTAACTTACTTTTTAAATTGTCTTTAATTGTAATCCCTAGATCTTGTATATTGCAAGCTAGAGTGGAGGTAAGCTTGCAATACAATAAGCCCGCAGACTTAACTGCGGGCTCACCGTAGCCCGTGCTACTTGGAACGTTTTGTTCTGGGTAGCGGATTTAACAACAACATTTTGACTTAAAGATCCTTGGTTATATTCGTACAGCGGGTACGTGGTAACCGCAGATAATATTGTTGTACAGACAAGTTCTGTTCCTTGTCTTATAGTTAACTAACTTGAATGGATGGTGGCTGCAATCTAGCAACCTTCTATTTTTATCTCTTTACTATTCTAGTACTCTGACTATTTCTTGCTCTTCTACTTTTCTCCTTTCTCTCTCATTCTTAAACTTTCCCTTACTCCAAACCACCCTTCCTAACTCCTCTCTAACTCCCTCACCCTTTTCATTTCGTCCTTAATTTTCATTCATTTCCGATACGTTACAAGTGTGTGTGTGTGCAATTACCTAAGTGTAGTTACAGGATGAGAGCTACGCTCGTGGTGTCCCGTCTTCCCAGCACTCTTTGTCATATAATGCTTTGAAACTACTGACGGTTTTGGCCTAACACCTCCTCACCTAACTTGTTCCAACCGTCTGCCACTCTGTTTGCGAAAGTGAATTTTTCATCACCCTCCCCCTTACTCCCCTCGTTCCCCTATCCTCACTCCACCCGTCCCTGAGAGTTGGGGAACCATTTGAGAGGGGGTGGGGGGGGGGAGAGAGAGAGAGAGAGTTGGGGGGGTTCTACTCACAGGCAGAAAGAAGGGATGAATGATATAGTGCGTTGAGAGAGAGAAGAGACAAGCGCAGGCATACAGATAGACGGGCAGACACACACACACACACACACACACAAGAGAAGATAAAAACACAAGAGAATAAAAACAAGGATATTCATACGTAAAAGAAGATTAAGAGCCAAAATAACGAGAATGGCAAGCACAGGGAGAGAGCTGAATAAAGCAAGCACAAGCACTGGAGGTAAAGGAGATAAAGAGCAGGAAAAAATACATGATAAAAGGGGATATACTGAAGAGGAGAAGTGAAAGGTGTTTATGTAAGAGACTGAAAAATACAGTTACAAAAAAACTCTGAAAACGCTTTGAAAACCATCTAAAGTCTGAAGTCTAAAAAAGACATTGGAACGAGAAAATATCAATGACGAAAATGGGCATCAGAGAGAATGAGATGATCAATGGAATGTTTGATAAAGGCGAGGAGGAACAGGAGGAAGAGGAACAGCAGCAGGAGAAATAGGAACAGCAGCAGGAGAAACAGGAACAGCAGCAGGAGAAACAGGAACAGGCGGAAGAGGTAGTACAATTATCGAGCCTAGTCGAGAAAGTGTTCACTTGCATCTTCATATAACCAATCCCCGATGGTCGAGGCGGTTGGGCACTTATTCTATCCAAACCCATCCAATTTTAACCCAACTCAACTCGGCCCTAACCTAAATCAAATCTATCTTATCCTTATCTAACCTAACCTAATACAATCTATCCTAACCTAAAGAAGAGAAAATGGTATATCTCACACTGTAAATTTGTGCTTATCTATCAGTTCCTACCTATCATTGCTTACCTATGAGCGCCTCGGGGCGCGTGAGGTCTAGCTGTTTACGCCCCGCCTGCTGGCCGTGCTGCAACAAATGTTGTGAGGTTCATGTGTTTTCTGTCACCCCATTAACCGTAGAGTCAGTGTCGCTAAGGCTGTAATTAGGACCAATTCTTGTCCAGGACCTGATGGGGTCAAATTATTGGTTACATGGCTTTATCTAACAAAGCTGTGCTAATTATCCATTATTATGGCAGTTAGACTGGTCGGTACAACGACGGCCTCGCTTCTTGCAGGGTCGGTGTTCGATCCCCAATGGTTCAAGGGATTTGTCACCGTTCCTTCACCCCGTCCTCGTATCCTAGCGACTTGTCCTCACTTCATTCAGCGTCGGCGTTCGAGCCCCCAATGATCCAAGTGGTTAATGGACACCGTTCCATCCTGCATATCCCTGCTTTTAGTTTGTCAAATATCCCTTCCAAGTGTTGTATAGTCACACCGGCTTAGCGCTGTCTCCTGATAACTATTGTACCTTTTTAACTAAAAGTTAGCATGAACCTGTTGGGCACTGTTTTATGTATTGTATACCTGGAACGTACCTGGAGAGGGCTTGGGGAGTTTTTCTACTCCGTGAGGCCAGGCTCTACTTGTGAGCCAGGCAGGATATCTTGGTCCAACAGGCTGTTGCTTGGAGCAGCCCGCAGGCCTTCATATCCACTACAGCCTGGTTGGTCCGGAACTTCTTGCAAGAACCTGTCCAAGTGCCTCTTGAATACCTCCACCTTCGTTCTGGTAATATTTCTAATGCTTGCTGGGAGGGTGTTGAACAGCTGTGGACCTCTGAGGTTCAGGCAGTGCTCATGCAGTCATTGTGCCTATGGCACCTCTACTCTTCACTGGTATATTCTGTATTTCCTTCCGTATCTTTCGCTCCAGTATGTTGTTATTCTACTGTGCAAATTTGGGACCTGGCCCTCCAGTATCTTCCATGTATATATTATTTGATACCTTTCTCGTCTCCTTTCCAGAGAGAACGTTTTGAGAGCTTTGAGACGATCCCAATAATTTATATGCCTTATCGTGTCTATGCGTGCCGTATATGTTCTCTGTATTCTTGTAATTCAGAGCTCTCTCCCGCTCTGAAAGGTGAAGCGAGTACCGACCAATACTCAAGACGGGACAGCACTGGTGATTTAAATAACATTAGCATTGCTATGGGTCTCTAGATTTGAACGTTCTCATAATCCATCCTCTCATTTTCCAGGCCGCGGCTATATTTATTCGGTTATGTTCACTAAATGTCATGTCGTCAGACATCATAATTCCCAGGTTTTTAACCTGTTGTTTTCCTTCTATGAGTAGGTCTGATTATGTCCTGTACCCTGTGTTTCATTTAACTTCCTCGTTTCCACCATACCTCAGTACTTGGAACTTACCACCGTTAAACATCAAATTATTTTCAGTTTTCCAATCGAAGATTTTATATCTTCTTGCCGTTTTTCAGTGCTGATTTTCATTGTGATTTTTGTATCAACTGTAAAGGATTACACGAAGCTGCGACTAGTATTTTTGTCTATATCCGAGATAAGAATGAGAAATAGCAATGGTGTAAGGACTGCCCTGAGGTACAGAGCTTTTCACTGCACTCGGGCTTGATCTTACTTGATTGGCCGTCACTCTCTGCATTCTGTTTGACAAAGTTGAAAATCTAACGCCCAACTTTACCCGGTATTCCTATTGATCTCATTTTATAGGCTATCACTCCATGGTCACAATTGTCGAACGTCTTTGCAATGTCTGTGTATACAACATCTGCATTATGCTTTTGCTCTAAGGCTTCTGTGATTCTGTCATAGTGGTTGAGTAACAGTTTTAGAGAGGCTCTTCCCGCTCTAAATCCATGCTCTCCAAGGTTGTGAAGTTCATTGTTTTCCATAAAACTGGAGATTTGATTCCTAATCACTCTTTCAAAAACTTTTATTATGTGTGATGTTAGTGCAACTGGTCTATAATTTGTGCCAGAGCTTTATTACCGCCCTTGTGCAGAAGCGCTATATCTGCTGATTTAAGTGCAGCTGGTATCTCCCCTGTGTCCAGGCTCTTTCTCCATATTACAATGAGCGCTCGCGCTACTGGTACTTTATATTTGTTTATGAATATTGAATTCCACAAATCAGACTCAGCGGCTGTGAGTGCTCGGGCATAGTGTCAGCTTCTCTTTCAAAGTCTTCTGAGTTCGAGTTAATATCAGTTAAATTTATCTGCAGCTTCGATGTCATTCATAAAGAAACTGTCTCGATCCTAATCTTTAATGTTATTTATTGGTGTGCTAAACATAGCCTCATACTGGCCTCTTAGAATTTAATTAATTTCTTTGTTGTCCTCTGTGTTGTAAATAAAGGTCCAATAATACTGGTGGAGGCTTTTTATTTTGATTTTGTATTTGAGCAAATATTTTGGAATTTTCTTTATCTCTTGTATAGCTTTGTGTTTCAATTCCATTTCGTCAGACTCTAATAATCGTTTGTGTTCATAGCTTGGCCTAATATATGTAGATACTCTGCTCTAAGCATTTGGCTGGCTCGCTATTGGCTGGCCCGCTATTGGCTGGCCCGCTATTGGCTGGCCCATTATTAGGGTAAGTATTAGGGTTCTGTAGCACAGTAGTCTGCGTTCGTGGTTCACTACTTAAGGAATTGGTCATGATCCTTGGACTAGACAAAAACGCTTGGGCACGTTTCCTATTGTAGTGGTGGTAGTAATGATAATGGGAATAATTTTACTAATAGCAGGAGCAGATCTACTAATTAGCTTAAACTTCAGGGTCCATAATCCCAGAGGGGCCCCAGAAGCGACGTTAGACCACGTTGCTTAAAAATTAGATTTAATAAAAGTCTGAGATGTATAGTGATTAAACTTGCGAGAAACTTGAGGGTATTACTGGTGGGTTAACTCCATCTTAGAAGACAACAATGGTCACCTTGAAACCAGTGACGTCTGTGCTGGTTGCAAAGGGGCCCCCCTTGACAGTTCAAGCTCCAGGGGGGCCCATTAACTGTAGGTCCGCCACTAAGTATTAGTAATAATCGTAGGAGGAGTGGAAGGGAACTATATCAGGAGGAAGCGCCAAGCCGTTATACCTGCTGCCCCTGTTATCTGCTCCATTCACAAGGTGGCCACGAGTTGAGTGGTTTGGGCTCCGGCTCCTCGTGTTGGATCCCACTGGCGGCTATTGGCTCTTGGGGGGGGGGGGGGAGGGGGAGAGGAGATGAACCCCATTGTTAACCGGTACGCTGTTTTGGCTAGGCAGTGTACTCCAGTGTGTTATTTGGATAGGCCATGTGGGATTTGGAGCTTTTTACATCCTTCCCATGTGTCTTGGCCATTTGGATAGGCCTCCTCCTCACAAAACGTTGGACTGTTTACATTGGGCAGAAGAAGATAATGTAAGGAATACATAAACATTTGCCTTAATAACAACCCAAAATCACTTAGAACGGCGCAGCAATTGTTTGAAACAAGGCAAAAGCCTATGTAAGCGATAGTGATGATTTTCGCAGCTTTGTCAGCGATGGCCTCACTTCATGCAGGGTCGGAGTTCGATCCCCAATGGTCCAAGTGGTTGGGCACTATCCTTTCTCATAATTTTTCTTAATACTGAAAATAATTATACCTAGCCTAACCTAGCCTCGCTTAACCTAGCCTAACCTAGCCTTGCCTAACCTAGCCTAGCCTCGCCTAATCTAACCTAGCCTCGCCTAACCTAGCCTAACCTAGTCTCGCCTAACCTAGCCTCACCTAGTCTCGCCTAACCTAGCCTCACCTAACCTAGCCTCACCTAACCTAGCTTAACCTAATCTCGCCTAACCTAGCCTCACCTAGCCTAGCCTAACCTAGCATTGCCAGGCTATGCTAGTCTAGGATGTGTTACGTGAACTAACTTACAAGTTGGAACACACACTTGTGTGTGCGCGCTTAAACAGGATGTAATGCACGAAGGCTGGCGATGGAGAAACACCGGGACCCAGGAGCCGCAGTCTATCCTGGGGAACACAACCAACACAGTATACATAGTACCCTAAGGACTATCCAGCCTGCTGGCCTGGACAGTAGAGCGACAGCCTCTCACCTCACCGACCAATTAGTGGATGGGCAGCGGTCCTTCCCTCCGTCCCATCCCAAATCCATATCCTCGTGCCTTCCAGAGGTGCTCTATTGTTGTTTTAAGATGTACAAAAGAGGTAATAATTTTGTTAGACTTCGATCCTGACAACAGTGTGTAGTTTGAAGGGGGGGGGGAGGGGTAGGCAAGGAGGGAGAGCTGAGGAGGGGAGGTGGTAGAGAAGCGGTAGGAGATAGAGAGAGGAGAGAGGGAAGAAGGACGCTAGTAATGAACCTGTAGCTCAGGGAGATCTTGTTGACCTGCAGCTGGAAACAATGTATACAAGTTTGAGGAAAGACCTGGGTAAATACCAGCTCATCATGATAGCAGCTCATCACCTGCTATCATGATAGTACTTGTAGTAAATATTTGCTAGAAAGTACAAAAATGAACTGTTGGAGAGAATAGTGTTCTCGTTTTCTACTGTTAATATTGTTCAAGGCACAACAAAATCAAACTGAAATTCCTTGGCCTAGTATAGTACTCTTATGTACTACATTAGGCTTAAAACAATGTATATATGGCCTTAGAGTGCCTGGACAGGTTGGGTTTGGCTCTTTAGATATTAATTTGTATTGAATATAATTTCGGCTAATTAATTACCAAATGGTTTCTGTAAGTATTGTTATATACTGTTATATAGTGGCTGGTGAACACTGCTACCACGAATGAGCTAATATAATTATTCTGCTGGTTCATTAATTTTTAAGTTCTTATGTCCTTAAATTACAGATGCCTAAGGGCGTATACGAGGCAAATCCTATTTATATCCACCTAAATTATATATATATATATATATATATATATATATATATATATATATATATATATATATATATATATATATATATATATATATATATATATATATATTAGTATATTTTGGTAGCAGTCTTTCCTGTAGACATATATTATTAAATATGACCGAAAAAGTAAGATTAATAATTCTAACACGAATTTTCTCAATCTTTCGTACATTACGCTTCACTGTTGGAGGTAAATCAAAAATCACTTCTCCAAAATTCATTTTTATTTCTAGTCTGACGCGACACGGGCGCGTTTCGTAAAACTTATTACATTTTCAAAGACTTCACAAATACACAACTGATTAGAACGTATCTCTGATTTTATATCTACATTTGAGTGAGGTGGTAAGGGTGATGTGGCATTAACACAAGACAGAACAGGAGGGGATATTAATAGGGTATTAAAAGTATCAACACAAGACAGAACAGAAACAATGGGTATTGAATAGAAGTGTTTGTAGAAAGCCTATTGGTCCATATTTCTTGATGCTTCTATATTGGAGCGGAGTCTTGAGGTGGGTAGAATATAGTTGTGCAATAATTGGCTGTTGATTGCTGGTGTTGACTTCTTGATGTGTAGTGCCTCGCAAACGTCAAGCCGCCTGCTATCGCTGTATCTATCGATGATTTCTGTGTTGTTTACTAGGATTTCTCTGGCGATGGTTTGGTTATGGGAAGAGATTATATGTTCCTTAATGGAGCCCTGTTGCTTATGCATCGTTAAACGCCTAGAAAGAGATGTTGTTGTCTTGCCTATATACTTGGTTTTTTGGAGCTTACAGTCCCCAAGTGGGCATTTGAAGGCATAGACGACATTAGTCTCTTTTAAAGCGTTCTGTTTTGTGTCTGGAGAGTTTCTCATGAGTAGGCTGGCCGTTTTTCTGGTTTTATAGTAAATCGTCAGTTGTATCCTCTGATTTTTGTCTGTAGGGATAACGTTTCTATTAACAATATCTTTCAGGACCCTTTCCTCCGTTTTATGAGCTGTGGAAAAGAAGTTCCTGTAAAATAGTCTAATAGGGGGTATAGGTGTTGTGTTAGTTGTCTCTTCAGAGGTTGCATGGCTTTTCACTTTCCTTCTTATGATGTCTTCGATGAAACCATTGGAGAAGCCGTTATTGACTAGGACCTGCCTTACCCTACAGAGTTCTTCGTCGACTTGCTTCCATTCTGAGCTGTGGCTGAGAGCACGGTCGACGTATGCGTTAACAACACTCCTCTTGTACCTGTCAGGGCAGTCGCTGTTGGCATTTAGGCACATTCCTATGTTTGTTTCCTTAGTGTAGACTGCAGTGTGGAAACCTCCGCCCTTTTCCATGACTGTTACATCTAGAAAAGGCAGCTTCCCATCCTTTTCCGTCTCGTAAGTGAAACGCAGCACGGAACTCTGCTCAAATGCCTCCTTCAGCTTCTGCAGATGTCTGACATCAGGTACCTGTGTAAAAATGTCGTCAACATACCTGCAGTATATGGCCGGTTTCAAGTTCATGTCGACTAAGACTTTTTGCTCGATGGTACCCATGTAGAAGTTTGCAAACAGGACACCTAGGGGAGAACCCATGGCGACCCCATCTACTTGCTTATACATGTGCCCATCCGGGCTCAAGAAGGGTGCCTCTTTAGTACAAGCTTGGAGTAGTTTCCTCAGAATACTTTCTGGCATGTCAAGAGGAGTACAGGCTGGATCACGATACACTCTGTCGGCTATCATTCCGATTGTCTCGTCCACAGGTACGTTGGTAAACAGCGATTCTACGTCCAACGAGGCTCTTATCCCTGTGGCCCGTGTGCCCCGCAGTAAGTCCACAAATTCCTTTGGAGACTTCAGGCTGAAGGCGCAAGGAACATAAGGAGTCAGCAGGCCGTTGAGTCGCTTTGCCAGTCTGTACGTGGGTGTGGGTATCTGGCTAATGATTGGCCGAAGTGGGTTTCCAGGCTTGTGCGTCTTGACATTTCCATACGCATATCCAGGTTTATATTCCCCAATGATCTTTGGCAGGTGGAGTCCGGATTTCTTGGCGTTTACAGTTTCGATCAGTTTGTTGACCTTTGCTTTTAATTCGGCTGTAGTGTCCTTCGTTACCCTTTGGAACTTAGTTTGGTCAGAGAGTATGATGTTCATTTTCGCCAGATATTCGTCTTTTTTAAGAATGACATATATTGGCGACTTGTCACCTCTCCTGACAACTATCTCCTTGTTCTCACGAAGGCTTTTAGCTGCCGCTTTAAGCTCGGGGGACAGTATGGTGCTTCTGTAGTTGCCTCGATTCTTTCCTCCTTCTGCAATAAGTTCTGCTTGTAAGGTATCTTTGGTAGTGACCTTCTTTTGTGTCTCGAGGTCGAATATGTCGTCCAACAGAATTTCCAACTCTACTTTCCGGGCCATTTCACTCGGTCTGGACATAACATGACAGTTTATGCCCAGATTTAGGAGAGTGACTTGGTCCTCAGTGAGGTTAATTCCTGCAAGGTTCAGGAAGCCATCTCTTGGTCGTGGAATTGCCATAGGTCCTCCATATAATGTTGTTAGTTTCTTGATAATCCTTGTTTCAGTGCTGAGGTGATGTTGGTCTGTGAGGATGTCGAGGTGTTGTTCAATGCGGGTACGGATACTATGGTCGATGTTGCTATTTCTCCACTCGTTTGTAGCATGAAGTAGTTGCGTTTTGTTGTCTTTGATTTCATTCTCTGCCTTGTATATCTGATCACGAATCAGATCCTGGCGATATTTTATCGTGAAGGCTTGATATTAAAGTGCACGACCCAGCAGCAAGGAATCAAGCCTTCACGATAAAATATCGCCAGGATCTGATTCGTGATCAGATATACAAGGCAGAGAATGAAATCAAAGACAACAAAACGCAACTACTTCATGATACAAACGAGTGGAGAAATAGCAACATCGACCATAGTATCCGTGTGTGAGAGAGTGCTGTGTGTGAGAGAGTGCTGTGTGTGAGAGAGTGCTGTGTGTGAGAGAGTGCTGTGTGTGAGAGAGTGCTGTGTGTGAGAGAGTGCTGTGTGTGAGAGAGTGCTGTGTGTGAGAGAGTGCTGAGTGTGAGAGAGTGCTGTGTGTGAGGGAGTGCTGTGTGTGAGGGAGTGCTGTGTGTGAGGGAGTGCTGTGTGTGAGGGAGTGCTGTGTGTGAGGGAGTGCTGTGTGTGAGGGAGTGCTGTGTGTGAGGGAGTGCTGTGTGTGAGGGAGGGCTGTGTGTGAGGGAGGGCTGTGTGTGAGAGAGGGCTGTGTGTGAGAGAGGGCTGTGTGTGAGAGAGGGCTGTGTGTGAGAGAGGGCTGTGTGTGGGAGAGGGCTGTGTGTGGGAGAGGGCTGTGTGTGGGAGAGGGCTGTGTGTGGGAGAGGGCTGTGTGTGGGAGAGGGCTGTGTGTGGGAGAGGGCTGTGTGTGGGAGAGGGCTGTGTGTGGGAGAGGGCTGTGTGTGGGAGAGGGCTGTGTGTGGGAGAGGGCTGTGTGTGGGAGAGGGCTGTGTGTGGGAGAGGGCTGTGTGTGGGAGAGGGCTGTGTGTGGGAGAGGGCTGTGTGTGGGAGAGGGCTGTGTGTGGGAGAGGGCTGTGTGTGGGAGAGGGCTGTGTGTGGGAGAGGGCTGTGTGTGGGAGAGGGCTGTGTGTGGGAGAGGGCTGTGTGTGGGAGAGGGCTGTGTGTGGGAGAGGGCTGTGTGTGGGAGAGGGCTGTGTGTGGGAGAGGGCTGTGTGTGGGAGAGGGCTGTGTGTGGGAGAGGGCTGTGTGTGGGAGAGGGCTGTGTGTGGGAGAGGGCTGTGTGTGGGAGAGGGCTGTGTGTGAGAGAGGGCTGTGTGTGAGAGAGAGGGCTGTGTGTGAGAGAGAGGGCTGTGTGTGAGAGAGAGGGCTGTGTGTGAGAGAGAGGGCTGTGTGTGAGAGAGAGGGCTGTGTGTGAGAGAGAGAGGGCTGTGTGTGAGAGAGAGAGGGCTGTGTGTGAGAGAGAGAGGGCTGTGTGTGAGAGAGAGAGGGCTGTGTGTGAGAGAGAGAGGGCTGTGTGTGAGAGAGAGAGGGCTGTGTGTGAGAGAGAGAGGGCTGTGAGAGAGAGGGCTGTGAGAGAGAGGGCTGTGAGAGAGAGGGCTGTGAGAGAGAGAGAGAGAGGGCTGTGAGAGAGAGAGAGAGAGGGCTGTGAGAGAGAGAGAGAGAGGGCTGTGAGAGAGAGAGAGAGAGGGCTGTGAGAGAGAGAGAGAGAGGGCTGTGAGAGAGAGAGAGAGAGGGCTGTGAGAGAGAGAGAGAGAGGGCTGTGAGAGAGAGAGAGAGAGGGCTGTGAGAGAGAGAGAGAGAGGGCTGTGAGAGAGAGAGAGAGAGGGCTGTGAGAGAGAGAGAGAGAGGGCTGTGAGAGAGAGAGAGAGAGGGCTGTGAGAGAGAGAGAGAGAGGGCTGTGAGAGAGAGAGAGAGAGGGCTGTGAGAGAGAGAGAGAGAGGGCTGTGAGAGAGAGAGAGGGCTGTGAGAGAGAGGGCTGTGAGAGAGAGGGCTGTGTGAGAGAGGGCTGTGTGAGAGAGAGA
>NC_091189.1:32487373-32497792 GCF_040958095.1 Procambarus clarkii | reverse complement strand
CTCTCTCTCTCTCTCTCTCTCTCTCCTCTCTCTCTCTCTCTCTCTCTCTCTCTCTCTCTCTCTCTCTCTCTCTCTCTCTCTCTCTCTCTCTCTCCTCTCTCTCTCTCTCTCTCTCCTCTCTCTCTCTCTCATTCTCTCTCTCTCTCCCTCTCTCTCTCTCTCTCTCTCATTCTCTCTCTCTCTCTCCTCTCTCTCTCTCTCTCTCTCTCATTCTCTCTCTCTCATTCTCTCTCTCTCTCTCTCTCTCTCATTCTCTCTCTCTCTCTCTCTCGCTAGTAGTAGGGATGACACCGTACAGGTGATATTTTTTTTTCAGGCCAGAGACCCCTGTGAGTCGTACACCGTACAGGTGATATTTTGTTCGAGGTCCAATATCACGGGTGTGGCACAGGGTTTTCAGGTCAAATATCACGCGTGTGGCACAGGGTTTTCAGGTCAAATATCACGCGTGTGGCACAGGGTTTTCAGGTCAAATATCACGCGTGTGGCACAGGGTTTTTAGGTCAAATATCACGCGTGTGGCACAGGGTTTTCAGGTCAAATATCACGCGTGTGGCACAGGGTTTTCAGGTCAAATATCACGCGTGTGGCACAGGGTTTTCAGGTCAAATATCACGCGTGTGGCACAGGGTTTTCAGGTCAAATATCACGCGTGTGGCACAGGGTTTTCAGGTCAAATATCACGCGTGTGGCACGGGGTTTTGAGGACAAATATCACGCGTGTGGCACAGGGTTTTCAGGTAAATTTTGTCAGTCACAGATTTTAGAAGTTGTTAAAGTTCTTATAATTAAAAAATAATGTCATACGAGTATGGACTGTTTTGTGTGCGTATCCATGTGTACTATTGTCAAGACCGACAGACACGTGAAGCTATGTGTGTTTATGTGTACCTGTAATTGAACCACACCCCCCTCCCTCCCTCCTTACCTCGCAATCTGTCGCCTCACCTGTGTTTACTTTAGACGTCAGCCAGACGCTGCCTTCAGGTCACCTCTTATCTTATCGTATCTTATCTTCTCCATAATATCTGGACCGTCCCTCTCTCTCTCTCTCTCCTC
This sequence comes from Procambarus clarkii, assembly GCF_040958095.1. Lineage (NCBI taxonomy): Eukaryota > Metazoa > Arthropoda > Malacostraca > Decapoda > Cambaridae > Procambarus > Procambarus clarkii. Next base: position 32,496,733 of record NC_091189.1, on the reverse strand, counting down.
CTATTTCCTTACAACTATTTTCAGAGTTTCAAATAATCATAGAAGTTTATTTATATGTTTATGACCGAATTTGTAAAAGACCTTTTTCAGAGAATATTGTCTTAGATGTTTTGTTAAGGAAAACAGACAACTTAGCCATAACATTTAGTTTTATATCCATTGACGGCTATTTCACCTGTAAAGACCAAAATTGAACAGAGCCCAGTTTTAAGCTCATATTTCATCAGAGTCCAATTATCAACAGAAATTCGCCAGAGTCTACTTTGAGAGCAAAATTAGTCAGAGGCAGTTTTAAGCTCATATTTCATCAGAGTCCTGTAATCTGCGAAAATTTGACAGAGTCCATTTTATACCCAATTTTCGTCAGAGTCCAGTTTATGCTCAAATTCGCCAGAGTCTACTTTAATAGCAAAATTCAAAAGAGTCCAGTTCTTGATCAAAATTAATCAGAGTTCCAATTGAAGCCCCAAATTTGGTAGAGACCACATTTTTACTACTAGCAGTCCAATCCCCCTGAAATTTTAAACAGTCATATTTCAGACGAAGTAAATAAGATCAAGTCAGATACCGAGCTCCAGCTCTTGTCCCCCTATATTTACATATTTTCTCTATATTCAGCTGTGTTCTTCACATTTTCCATGTTTTCTGTGTTCATTCAATGTTCTACAAATGTTCACAGCATGCTCAGTTCAAATTTTTTCTGCCGTTTTCCCCGTATGTTCACTATGTTCTTTGTCATGTTTTCATGTGCATCATATGTTCTCTGTATAACTTTTATACTCAATATTCATGTTCTCAATGTTCTTAGCTTGTTCTTCACATGTTCAGTGTTCAATCTTTGTATTCCCTATGTTCCTTATCATGTCTTCATATTCTCTATAAGTTCATATTCCCTGCATGTTCACTCTATTCATCAACTTTTTCTTACATGTTTTCTGTGTTCACCGTATGTTCACTGTGTTCATTCCCCTACTTAACCTCAATTTTTTATGTTCTTTGTTTCTTTAAACCAATTTGTTTCTTCCATTCACTAACTAGTTCTTTGTCAAATAATACTATACTGCATTACAGTTCCCTCATCAATTTTAGTCACCAAGTTTTTATTTGCAAAACTATGTCAAAGTAATTCTCGTAGTCAACTTAATAGTTCTACCAACCCCGTTCTTAAACAAATCTACACTTTATTCAGTTCCAAATTTACAAAGACAAACCTTTCTTGTAACTTCTTAACTAAAAATCTTTCGCCAATCAACTAAAACATAGTCACTTTCCTCTTTTCTCAACTAAACTTATTATCCATTCAACCAAAAAATAGTCAAAGGAATCTTTCCAACACTGTTCATAACTTCACTTATTCCCTAGTCATCAGAAAATAACCGTGTTCTTCATGTTTCATTGTCATGTCATAACTAAAATTATCCATCAATCAACAGAAAAAGTCATATTCATCATCATTGTTCCTAACTAAAATTATGTTTTCGTCAAGTAAGAAAATATAGTCAAAGATATCTATCATCGTCGTTCTTAACTGACATTTATACTTGTGGAGCACTAAAATAGTCATTGTCGTCATATTTTTTTCTTGTCTTTCCTCAACTAAAATAGTCAAATGTAACATTTTCAACACTTTCGTAACTAAAATTATATGCCGCTAAGTAAGAAAAATAGTCAAATGTAACTTTTTCAGCACTTTCGTAAAAATTATATGTCGTTAAGTAAAATAGTTAGGTAAAAATAGTCAAAGGTGCTCTCCGTAACACCAAAGTTACTCTTCGAGATAACAAAAGACACTCTCAAACACTCAAAAATTTACTCGCATCCTCAAAGTTATTCTCAGAGTCATCAAAAAGTTAATCTCAGTCATCAAAATGCTATTCTATAAGTAGCCTTTCATTCATTAGAGAAACTTTCTAAGACATCTTCGTTCATTAAAGTTAATCTCAGAGGCATAAAAGTTATTCTCAGAGCTATCAAACTTGTTCTCGATGCCATCAAAAAGTATTTTCTCGTTCATCAATGTTAATCTCAGAGTTAACAAAGGTAATCTCTAACTCACTTTCGTTCAACATATTAATTCGCTAAGTCCTCAAAGTTATTCTCTAAGACAACAAAGGTATTCTCTAAGACAACAAAGTCTTTCTCAGAGCTATCAAACTTGTTCTCAAAGACATCAAAGTTATTCTAAGAGCTATCAAAAGTTATTCTCAGTCATGATATGTTATTCTCTATGTAACCTTTCGTTCATCAGAGACATTCTCTAAGTCTTCAAAGTTATTCCAAGAGACATCAAAAGTTAATCTAAGACATCATCTTTCATCAAAGTTAATTTAGAGACCTCTAAAGTTATTATGTAAGACATAAAAGTTATTCTCAGAGTCATCAAAGTTGTTCTCTAAGACATCTTTGTTCATCAAACTTATTCTCGATGCCATCAAAAAAGTATTTTCTCGTTCATCAAAGTTAATCTCAGAGTTAACAAAGGTAATCTCTAACTCACTTTCGTTCAACATATTAATTCGCTAAGTCCTCAAAGTTATTCTCTAAGACAACAAAGTCTTTCTCAGAGCTATCAAACTTGTTCTCAAAGTCATCAAAGTTAATCTTGCTCATCAAAGTTGTTCTCTAAGACATCAAAGTTAATCTCAGAGTCATCAAAAGTTGTTCTCTAAGACATCAATGTTGCTATCTAAGACATCAAAGATGTTCTCTAAATCATAAAAGTTAATCTTTAAGTCACCTTCGTTCATTAGAGAAACTTTCCAATCCATCTTCGTTGACCAAAGTTATTCTCAGAGTCATCAAAGCGATCTCTAATTCACCTTCGTTCTCCAAAAGTTGTTCTCTACGACACCTTCGTTCATCAAAGAAACTCTCCTTCTTCCATCATGTTATTCTTTTAGACATCTTCAGTCATAAAATTTCTCTCCAAAATGTAACTAGTTCAGCTTTTCATGCCAAACCTGCACTTCTGTTAAAACATACTTTCTTAGTTGCTTTACCCTAAAACTGTTCTCTGAACTACACTGATCAAACCTACGTAACCTATCCTCTCCACCCAATGTTACTTAGTTAACTTAACCTTCATAACCTAACTTTACCTATCCTAACATAACTTACCTTACCTATCTTACCTAACTTTACCTATCTTACCTACATTACCTAACTTAACTTAACCTGCTTAACCTAACTTACCTACATTACCTAACTTAACCTGCATAACCTAACCTGCTTAACTTAACTTACCTTACCTATCTTACCTAACTTACCTGACTTAACCTAACTTATCCTGCTTAACCTAACTTACCTTCATTTACCTAACTTAACCTGCCTAACCTAACTTTACATACCCTAACTTAACTTGCCTACATTACCTAACTTAACCTGCATAACCTAACCTGCTTAACTTAACTTACCTTACCTATCTTACCTAACTTACCTGACTTAACCTAACTAATCCTGCTTAACCTAACTTACCTACATTTACCTAACTTAACATGCCTAACCTAACTTTACATACCCTAACTTAACTTACCTACATTACCTAACTTAGCCTGCATAACCTAACCTGCTTAACTTAACTTACCTATCTTACCTGACTTAACCTAACTTATCCTGCTTAACCTAACTTATCCTGCTTAACCTAACTTACCTACATTTACCTAACTTAACCTGCCTAACCTAACTTTACATACCCTAACTTACCTACATTACCTAACTTAACCTGCTTAACTTAACTTACCTTACCTATCTTACCTAACTTACCTGACTTAACCTAACTTATCCTGCTTAACCTGCCTAACCTAACTTTACATACCCTAACTTAACTTACCTACATTACCTAACTTAGCCTGCATAACCTAACCTGCTTAACTTAACTTACCTTACCTTACCTAACTTACCTTAACTTACCTAACTTAACCTGCTTAACCTAACTTATTTAACTTATCTTACCTATCCTAACGTAACCTAACTTGCTTTACCTAACTTAATCTTACATTCCCAAACTGATGTATCCTAACTTATCTAGTCAAACCAGACATGATCTAACTTACATAAGTATTCCTTCTTGTCTTTTGTGTTTCATCAATCATTGTCTCATATTCATTTACTCATTTCATTAGTTAATTTCTCAAATGGTCACTTATGCATTTCAAGTGCTATTTGTTTAAGATTGGGTGTTTAACCATTTCAAAGGATTTTTGTTATATATGGGAAACTTACTCGTTTCAAGGGCTAATTTCTCAAATGGTCATTTTTGCAGATCAAGGGTTATTTGTTAAAGTTCATCAAGTTGCTCATAAGTTGTATTTATTATGTTTGTTATCATATGTTCTTATTCCCCAACCCCTTAACCTAACCTCTTGTAATCTTAGTGTATTTAGTAGGTTCTAAGGTTCTATCATATGTTCTTATTCCCCAACCCCTTAACCTAACCTCTTGTAATCTTAGTGTATTTAGTAGGTTCTAAGGTTCTATCATATGTTCTTATTCCCCAACCCTTTAACCTAACCTTTCAGATGTAGTTTATTGTGTTTTTGACGTATTTGTTGAATATATTATCCTTTTCCTAACCTTTCAGATGTAGTTTTGTTTCTCCTTTTTGTATATTTTTACCCAAACTCACCATCCCACTTAACCTTCTTTCCTTCTTTTTACTTTGTTTTCACATATAAGTTCATTCTTTTTCTTAGTAATATTAAAATTACAATAGTAAAGAATCAGATCTACTAAGACTTGAAATTGAGAAAAACAAGAGAGCAAGTGAGTGAGAGCATGAAAAGAGGAGAAAAGAGTAAGAGAGAGGGGGAGGAAGAGCATGGGAGCACTAGACTTGAATTTGAGAAAAAGAAAAACTAAGTGAATGAGAGTAAGGGTGAGAGAATGGGAGCATTAAGACTTGAATTTGAGAAAGAATAACACTTGAAATGCAAAAACGTCCATTTGAGAAATTATCCCTTGAAATGAGTAAATGGCCATATATAACAAAAATTCTTTGAAATGATTAAATATCCAATCTCAAACAAATAGCACTTGAAATGCATAAGTGACCATTTGAGAAATTAACTAATGAAATGAGTAAATAAATATGAGACAATGATTGATGAAACACAAAAGACAAGAAGGAATACTTATGTAAGTTAGATCATGTCTGGTTTGACTAGATAAGTTAGGATACATCAGTTTGGGAATGTAAGATTAAGTTAGGTAAAGCAAGTTAGGTTACGTTAGGATAGGTAAGATAAGTTAAATAAGTTAAGTTAAGCAGGTTAAGTTAGGTAAGGTAAGGTAAGTTAAGCAGGTTAGGTTATGCAGGCTAAGTTAGGTAATGTAGGTAAGTTAAGTTAGGGTATGTAAAGTTAGGTTAGGCAGGTTAAGTTAGGTAAATGTAGGTAAGTTAGGTTAAGCAGGATAAGTTAGGTTAAGTCAGGTAAGATAGGCAAGGTAAGTTAAGTTAAGCAGGTTAGGTTATGCAGGCTAAGTTAGGTAATGTAGGTAAGTTAAGTTAGGGTATGTAAAGTTAGGTTAGGCAGGTTAAGTTAGGTAAATGTAGGTAAGTTAGGTAAAGCAGGATAAGTTAGGTTAAGTCAGGTAAGATAGGCAAGGTAAGTTAAGTTAAGCAGATTAGGTTATGCAGGCTAAGTTAGGTAATGTAGGTAAGTTAAGTTAGGGTATGTAAAGTTAGGTTAGGCAGGTTAAGTTAGGTAAATGTAGGTAAGTTAGGTTAAGCAGGTTAAGTTAAGTTAGGTAATGTAGGTAAGATAGGTAAAGTTAGGTAAGATAGGTAAGGTAAGGTAAGTTATGTTAGGATAGGTAAAGTTAGGTTATGCAGGTCAAGTTAGGTAAGATAGGTAAGGTAATGTAAGTTATGTTAGGATAGGTAAAGTTAGGTTATGAAGGTTAAGTTAACTAAGTAACATTGGGTGGAGAGGATAGGTTACGTAGGTTTGATCAGTGTAGTTCAGAGAACAGTTTTAGGGTAAAGCAACTAAGAAAATATGTTTTAACAGAAGTGCAGGTTTGGCATGAAAAGCTGAACTAGTTACATTTTGGAGAGAAATTTTATGACTGAAGATGTCTAAAAGAATAACATGATGGAAGAAGGAGAGTTTCTTTGATGAACGAAGGTGTCTTAGAGAACAACTTTTGGAGAACGAAGGCGAATTAGAGATCGCTTTGATGACTCTGAGAATAACTTTGGTCAACGAAGATGGATTGGAAAGTTTCTCTAATGAACGAAGGTGACTTAAAGATTAACTTTTATGATTTAGAGAACATCTTTGATGTCTTAGATAGCAACATTGATGTCTTAGAGAACAACTTTTGATGACTCTGAGAATAACTTTTATGTCTTAGAGAACAACTTTGATGAGCAAGAATATCTTTGGATAACTCTGAGATTAACTTTGATGTCTTAGAGAACAACTTTGATGAGCAAGATTAACTTTAATGACTTTGAGAACAAGTTTGATAGCTCTGAGAAAGACTTTGTTGTCTTAGAGAATAACTTTGAGGACTTAGCGAATTAATATGTTGAACGAAAGTGAGTTAGAGATTACCTTTGTTAACTCTGAGATTAACTTTGATGAACGAGAAAATACTTTTTTGATGGCATCGAGAATAAGTTTGATGAACAAAGATGTCTTAGAGAACAACTTTGATGACTCTGAGAATAACTTTTATGTCTTACATAATAACTTTAGAGGTCTCTAAATTAACTTTGATGAAAGATGATGTCTTAGATTAACTTTTGATGTCTCTTGGAATAACTTTGAAGACTTAGAGAATGTCTCTGATGAACGAAAGGTTACATAGAGAATAACATATCATGACTGAGAATAACTTTTGATAGCTCTTAGAATAACTTTGATGTCTTTGAGAACAAGTTTGATAGCTCTGAGAAAGACTTTGTTGTCTTAGAGAATACCTTTGTTGTCTTAGAGAATAACTTTGAGGACTTAGCGAATTAATATGTTGAACGAAAGTGAGTTAGAGATTACCTTTGTTAACTCTGAGATTAACATTGATGAACGAGAAAATACTTTTTGATGGCATCGAGAACAAGTTTGATAGCTCTGAGAATAACTTTTATGCCTCTGAGATTAACTTTAATGAACGAAGATGTCTTAGAAAGTTTCTCTGATGAATGAAAGGCTACTTATAGAATAGCATTTTGATGACTGAGATTAACTTTTTGATGACTCTGAGAATAACTTTGAGGATGCGAGTAAATTTTTGAGTGTTTGAGAGTGTCTTTTGTTATCTCGAAGAGTAACTTTGGTGTTACGGAGAGCACCTTTGACTATTTTTACATAACTATTTTACTTAACGACATATAATTTTTACGAAAGTGCTGAAAAAGTTACATTTGACTATTTTTCTTACTTAGCGGCATATAATTTTAGTTACGAAAGTGTTGAAAATGTTACATTTGACTATTTTAGTTGAGGAAAGACAAGAAAAAAATATGACGACAGTGACTTTTTTAGTGCTCCACAAGTATGTCAGTTAAGAACGACGATGATAGATATCTTTGACTATATTTTCTTACTTGACGAAAACATAATTTTAGTTAGGAACAATGATGATGAATATGACTTTTTCTGTTGATTGATGGATAATTTTAGTTATGACATGACAATGAAACATGAAGAACACGGTTATTTTCTGATGACTAGGGAATAAGTGAAGTTATGAACAGTGTTGGAAAGATTCCTTTGACTATTTTTTGGTTGAATGGATAATAAGTTTAGTTGAGAAAAGAGGAAAGTGACTATGTTTTAGTTGATTGGCGAAAGATTTTTAGTTAAGAAGTTACAAGAAAGGTTTGTCTTTGTAAATTTGGAACTGAATAAAGTGTAGATTTGTTTAAGAACGGGGTTGGTAGAACTATTAAGTTGACTACGAGAATTACTTTGACATAGTTTTGCAAATAAAAACTTGGTGACTAAAATTGATGAGGGAACTGTAATGCAGTATAGTATTATTTGACAAAGAACTAGTTAGTGAATGGAAGAAACAAATTGGTTTAAAGAAACAAAGAACATAAAAAATTGAGGTTAAGTAGGGGAATGAACACAGTGAACATACGGTGAACACAGAAAACATGTAAGAAAAAGTTGATGAATAGAGTGAACATGCAGGGAATATGAACTTATAGAGAATATGAAGACATGATAAGGAACATAGGGAATACAAAGATTGAACACTGAACATGTGAAGAACAAGCTAAGAACATTGAGAACATGAATATTGAGTATAAAAGTTATACAGAGAACATATGATGCACATGAAAACATGACAAAGAACATAGTGAACATACGGGGAAAACGGCAGAAAAAATTTGAACTGAGCATGCTGTGAACATTTGTAGAACATGGAATGAACACAGAAAACATGGAAAATGTGAAGAACACAGCTGAATATAGAGAAAATATGTAAATACTGGGGGACAAGAGCTGGAGCTCGGTATCTGACTTGATCTTATTTACTTCGTCTGAAATATGACTGTTTAAAATTTCAGGGGGATTGGACTGCTAGTAGTGAAAATGTGGTCTGTGGAAATGAGAACTTGACTCTGATGAATTTTGCTATTAAAGTAGACTCTGGCGAATTTGAGCATAAACTGGACTCTGACGAAAATTGGGTATAAAATGGACTCTGTCAAATTTTCACAGATTACAGGACACTGATGAAATTTGCTCTCAAAGTAGACTCTGGCGAATTTCTGTTGATAATTGGACTCTGATGAAATTTGAGCTTAAAACTGTCTCTAACTAATTTTGCTCTCAAAGTATACTCTGGCGAAAATTGGGTATAAAATGGACTCTGTCAAATTTTCGCAGATTACAGGACTCGATGAAATATGAGCTTAAAACTGGGCTCTGTTCAATTTTGGTCTTTACAGGTGAAATAGCCGTAAATGGATATAAAACTAAATGTTATGGCTAAGTTGTCTGTTTTCCTTAACAAAACATCTAAGACAATATTCTCTGAAAAAGGTCTTTTACAAATTCGGTCATAAACATATAAATAAACTTCTATGATTATTTGAAACTCTGAAAATAGTTGTAAGGAAATAGGAGGAGAGAGAGAGAGAGAGAGAGAGGGGGACGGTCCAGATATTATGGAGAAGATAAGATACGATAAGATAAGAGGTGACCTGAAGGCAGCGTCTGGCTGGCGTCTAAAGTAAACACAGGTGAGGCGACAGATTGCGAGGTAAGGGGGGAGGGAGGGGGGTGTGGTTCAATTACAGGTACACATAAACACACACAGTTTCACGTGTCTGTCGGTCTTGACAATAGTACACATGGATACGCACACAAAACAGTCCATACTCGTATGACATTATTTTTTAAT
>NC_091189.1:32454873-32479873 GCF_040958095.1 Procambarus clarkii | reverse complement strand
CTGTCTCTCTCTCTCTCTCTCTCTCTCTCTCTCTCTCTCTCTCTCTCTCTCTCTCTCTCTCTCTCTCTCTCTCTCTCTCTCTCTCTCTCTCTCTCTCTCTCTCTCTCTCTCTCTCTCTCTCTCTCTCTCTCTCTCTCTCTCTCTCTCTCTCTCTCTCTCTCTCTCTCCTCTCTCTCTCTCTCTCTCTCTCTCTCTCTCTCTCTCTCTCTCTCTCTCTCTCTCTCTCTCTCTCTCTCTCTCTCTCTCTCTCTCTCTCTCTCTCTCTCTCTCTCTCTCTCTCTCTCTCTCTCTCTCTCTCTCTCTCTCTCTCTCTCTCTCTCTCTCTCTCTCTCTCTCTCTCTCTCTCTCTCTCTCTCTCTCTCTCTCTCTCTCTCTCTCTCTCTCTCTCTCTCTCTCTCTCTCTCTCTCTCTCTCTCTCTCTCTCTCTCTCTCTCTCTCTCTCTCTCTCTCTCTCTCTCTCTCTCTCTCTCTCTCTCTCTCTCTCTCTCTCTCTCTCTCTCTCTCTCTCTCTCTCTCTCTCTCTCTCTCTCTCCTCTCTCTCTCTCTCTCTCTCTCTCTCTCTCTCTCTCTCTCTCTCTCTCTCTCTCTCTCTCTCTCTCTCTCTCTCTCTCTCTCTCTCTCTCTCTCTCTCTCTCTCTCTCTCTCTCTCTCTCTCTCTCTCTCTCTCTCTCTCTCTCTCTCTCTCTCTCTCTCTCTCTCTCTCTCTCTCTCTCTCTCTCTCTCTCTCTCTCTCTCTCTCTCTCTCTCTCTCTCTCTCTCTCTCTCTCTCTCTCTCTCTCTCTCTCTCTCTCTCTCTCTCTCTCTCTCTCTCTCTCTCTCTCTCTCTCTCTCTCTCTCTCTCTCTCTCTCTCTCTCTCTCTCTCTCTCTCCTCTCTCTCTCTCTCTCCTCTCTCTCTCCTCTCTCTCTCTCTTTTTTTTTTTTTTTTTTTTTTTTTTTTTTTTTAAACTAAGACTAGGATTCATAAGGGATGCCTAATAACATACCTACTGAAACTGCAAGCAAGAGCTGTTATCCTACCTCAGCTCATCTGAAGCCTACACCTAGAAACTCATTTATTACATAAGAGTATACTTTGAAACTAACACATTGGGAACTATCATATATTTATCTTATGTAAGCTAAGTTGAAACCTACTCCTAGATGCCCATTTATTTCATGAGCCTGGTATTATTTGCTTTAGAAGGAATAGCCTTTATTCATTAAAAAACATTAAGTAACAATCATATAAGGAAAAGGATGAGCTTGTAGCCAGCTGTGTGCCAGAGTCTTCATGTGAACAGTTGACCTGATCTCCCGTGTATCAATCTGTTGAGCGAACAAGTTCCAGATGCGAGTAAGTCTCGGAAGGAATGAACGCTGATGGAGTGATGTTCTTGAGAATGGCACTTCCAGCATGAGAGTGTTGAAGGTTGAGAGCCTAGTGTTACGAGTGGGAACTACTGGTACTCCACGGAGTTGGGCCAAGTGCGGAACTTTGAGAATATTGGCCTTGTACATAACAGTAAGACCAACAACGTCCCGACGGTGTTGCAGGCTCTGATGTTCAGACCGTTCCCACCAGACTTGGTCAAGACTAGAGATAAGCCTTCTAGCCCGTCTCTCCACTTTGTCCAACAGTCTGACGAAAGATGGGGGGCAGGCAATCCAGGAAAGGGGTGCATACTCAAGATGGGAGCGAACTTGAGCTTCATATAAGGTTTTGCATCCCTTGCTGTCAAGAAGATATGAGATGCGCCGTAGTGCTGTAAGTTTCCTGGCTACCTTTTTAGCTAGGTTTAGCACATGGCTCTTCATTGTCATTGAAGAGTCGAACTTCATTCCCAAGATGTCAAATTCTTCTGTGAACTCTAGGGATTTGCCACCCATTTGCAGTTCTGTCCGATTCGCCATGTGCAGTCTAGTTATCATCAGAGAGAGAGGTCTCTCTCTCTCTCTCTCTCTCTCTCTCTCTCTCTCTCTCTCTCTCTCTCTCTCTCTCTCTCTCTCTCTCTCTCTCTCTCTCTCTCTCTCTCTCTCTCTTACCCTCCCTCCCTCCCTCCCTCCCTCCCTCCCTCCCTCTCCCCCTCTCTCGCTCTCTCATCTCTTCTTGCTTGCTCTTCCCTTCATCCTGCCCCATTCCGGACATCCTGATAATACAATTATAGGCTCCCTCCCTCATCCTTCCTTCCCCAGGACAGGTGGGCGGCGGGATCTGCTCTCTCTCTCTCTCTTTCTCTCTCTCCCTTTCTCCCACTTTCTCTCTCTCCTTTTCTCTCTGTTTCTCCCGCTCACTCTCTCCCCCTCTCACTCCTTTTTTATTCTCCTCTTTTTCTTTCATTCCTTTTTCCCCATTATTCACGTAAATTATTGTTTATATTTTCATAAATAAATTCTCTCTCCAATTCTCCTCTCACTCTCTCTCTCTCTCTCTCTCTCTCTCTCTCTCTCTCTCTCTCTCTCTCTCTCTCTCTCTCTCTCTCTCTCTCTCTCTCTCTCTCTCTCTCTCTCTGTGTCTCTGTCTGTCTCTCTCTCTCTCTCTCTCTCTCTCTCTCTCTCTCTCTCTCTCTCTCTCTCTCTCTCTCTCTCTCTCTCTCTCTCTCTCTCTCTCTCTCTGTGTCTCTGTCTGTCTCTCTCTCTCTCTCTCTCTCTCTCTCTCTCTCTCTCTCTCTCTCTCTCTCTCTCTGTCTGTCTGTCTCTGTCTCTCTCTCTCTCTCTCTCTCTCTCTCTCTCTCTCTCTCTCTCTCTCTCTCTCTCCCTCTCCCTCCCTCCCTCCCCCTACGCTAGTTATATAAGTAATGAAAAGTCCCAGAGTTGATGTGTGGTGTAATTTTGCAGCCTTCTAACATTGTGGTCATTGAATGAAGACCTTTCGTGTATGTATGTGTAAAAAGTATATATGGAAGCTGATCAGAATTACATTTGACCTTTGTAAATGCACATTAATGACACTATGTAAAAGACACATGGAACACTTTATGTAGGGCATACGTAAATCTGTGTATCTATGTATTTACGAATGTAGGTTAGCTTAGCATTTTAAAAGCACCGAATCATCTTCTGTGGTTGATTGTTCAATAAATCCCTGAACTATATGTTTAACACATCTGCAGGCGACGAGTCACAATAACGTGGCTAAATTATGTTGACCAGACCACACACTAGAAGGTGAAGGGACGACGACGTTTCGGTCTGGACCATTCTCAAGTCGATTTCAGAATGGTCCAGGACGGACTGAAACGTCGTCGCCCCTTCACCTTCTAGTGTGTGGTCTGGTCATCAATTTAACACATCTCTAACCCTGTCCATGGAGGACAGAAGAAAATGTATATATTCTGGATAGCATTGTAAATGTGTGGCCACGTTTGTGGTAGGAAAAAAAACAGAACCCTCAACACCAGTAACACAACTGACTCACTAAACTAGAACGATTAACGTCAACCAGTTTTGAACACGAGCTCTTAACTTTGATACACTTTTAGGCCCAGAATACTTTGGAACAATTTTGTACAGAAATATCTATTTTTGGAGAGTAATGGTATTCCCAGGAACTGATCACTGAGATGGTACGAGACTGTCTAAAACCCAGAGGAAGGACCTGTGGCCAGCAGAAGTAGTCCGTTCTGATCACAGGAAGTTGGCTGCTTCGAGTCCCACATGTTCAAGGCTGCTGGGGCGTGACAGGAGGGCTCTGCCTCTCTGGGTAGCCCAGCCCCGTCGATTCGCTGATACAGCGACGGTTTTGCTCCTTGCAGGGTCTGCGTTTGATCCCCCGATGGTCCAAGTGTTGTTGTTTTTTTGGAGCCACCATTCCTTCCGTCATATCCTAAATCCCTGTCCACGCCTGCCTGTCAAGCTCTACATAGACACACATCTGTCTCAGTGCTGTCTAGATCACCTTACCGTCCTCTGTCTTCTTCACCAGGACCAGGGGTCAATCCTCACTGGTGTTAAGTCAATGCAAGTACTTACGAGTTCTCGTAAGTGTTTGCTTACGTGTACTTAAGTGGTTGAGGTTGGGAACTGCACAGTCTCTGGTAATTATTGTTGTGAAGAACCTCTTGGTGCTTCAGAGCTCATGAACTGTTTCATGTATGTACACAAAGCCGCCATGATCAAGGAAAGATGTACAGGCTTCGTCAGTGTATGGGGATAAATATAAGCTGTATCCACGCTACGAGTGTGGTTATCCAACTGCAGTTATCCATTTCTAATTACTTATTGTAGTTAATTATATTAAGACCGATGTTTTTTTTTCATCATAATTTTTCAAGTATATTAGGTTATTGGTATCCGTGAATGTGATTTCATATATATATATATATATATATATATATATATATATATATACATATATATATATATATATATATATATATATATATATATATATATATATATATATATATATAATATTATGTAATATGTGTGTACTCACCTAGTTGTGCTTGCGGGGGTTGTGCTCTGGCTCTTTGGTCCCGCCTCTCAACCGTCAATCAACAGGTGTACAGGTTCCTGAGCCTATTGGGCTCTATCATATCTACACTTGAAACTGTGTATGGAGTCAGCCTCCACCACATCACTTCCTAATGCATTCCATTTGTCAACCACTCTGACACTAAACAAGTTCTTTCTAATATCTCTGTGGCTCATTTGGGCACTCAGTTTCCACCTGTGTCCCCTAGTGCGTGTGCCCCTTGTGTTAAATAGCCTATCTTTATCAACCCTGTCGATTCCCTTGAGAATCTTGAATGTGGTGATCATGTCCCCCCTAACTCTTCTGTCTTCCAACGAAGTGAGGTTCAATTCCCGTAGTCTCTCCTCGTAGCTCATACCTCTCAGCTCGGGTACTAGTCTGGTGGCAAACCTTTGAACCTTTTCCAGTTTAGTCTTATGCTTGACTAGATATGGACTCCATGCTGGTGCCGCATACTCCAGGATTGGTCTGACATATGTGGTATATAATGTTCTAAAAGATACCTTACACAAGTTTCTAAAGGCCGTTCTTATGTTAGCCAACCTGGCATATGCTGCTGATGTTATCCTCTTGATATGAGCTTCAGGGGACAGGTCTGGCGTGATATCAACCCCCAGGTCTTTCTCTCTCTTTGACTCTTGAAGTATTTCATCTCCCAAGTGATACCTTGTATATGGTCTCTTGCTTCCTACCCCTATCTTCATTACATTACATTTGCTTGGGTTAAACACTAACATCCAATGTGTGTGTGTGTGTAAATCACGAAAATAAACACGTGATTAAAAATGTGACAGTATCAGACCACGGAGGAAAATTGAAACAGGAATTTTCTTAAGTACTTTCGTATATTAATACATCTTCAGAAGGAGTGGTTTTACAGGTCAAGTATTGGACATAAATAGGCAGGAGAGAATGGTGGAGTGAGGTGAGGTACAATAACAAATGAATGGGAATTAGGTGGACACAAATATGAGCCCACAACACGGATCTGTTGTGGGAGGCGCTTGTTTTATCTGTTGCTAATCTGGCTTATCTATATCATCTTATGAAGTTTGTGTGATAGATGTGTGTGTTGCATGTGTTCAAGCCCACTGTTGGCGTTTGTGTCGTGTCTTGTGCGCTCTGGCGCGCGCTCATGCTATCTCTCGTCTTCCTCTTCTAGTGGGTCACCTCACAACCTTGCCTCCTCCCCTCTCACCCCTCTCTATCTATTCCTCTCTCTTCCTCCCTCCCTCCCTCTCTCTCTCTCTCTCTCTCTCTCTCTCTCTCTCTCTCTCTCTCTCTCTCTCTCTCTCTCTCTCTCTCTCTCTCTCTCTCTCTCTCCCTCTCTCTCCTTCTCCCCTCTCCCCCTGAGCATCTTTAAAGGTCCCACCCCCACAAAGGAGAGGGATCAGTGGTATTTAAAGATGAGTGTCTTGGGCGGAACTGTGGTTGCCTGAGGCCACCGTCTTGTAACTGTGACTCTTCCTGCTAGTTAAAGGTCCTCTCTCCCTCTAGTGCTCTTCTGCTCTCACACTCCCTCCCTCCCTCTCTCTCTCTCTCTCGTTCTCTCTTGGTCTCCCACTCTCTCCCTCTCTCCTTCTCTCTTGGTCTTCCTCTCTCCCTATCCAAATAATTTATTTATTTATACACAAGGTACATTGGGTTGATTTAAATTATTAATTTCCCTGCTAAACTTGTACAAACACTAGTGCACAAGAGGAGCACCGCAAGGGTCAGGTCTGGCTTGGTTGTCTGGGGCGTGTGCCTGGGAACACCCACCGCATGGGTTCGAGCCCTCATCACGGATCTTACGGGTTTCTTGTATTATTATTATTATTATTATTATTATAACGAAGTGTCACTTCACACAAGGAGTGTGTACAAAAATACACCACCACCTTGATCTGTCTCGGGAATTTTTAGGGTAAATGGCCAATAAACGGTATCGGTAAGTATACACCGAACCTGTCCCCAGAGGCCCACATCAAAAGGATATCATCAGCGGCATATGCTAGGTTGGCCAACATAAGAACTGCCTTTAGAAACATGTGTAAGGAATCGTTCAGGACCCTGTATACCACTTATGTCAGACCAATCCTGGAGTATGCAGCTCCAGCCTGAAGTCCATACCTAGTTAAACACAAGACAAAATTAAATTTAAATTTTGTCCCGAGGGGCGAGTTTATAGGGCAGCGCCACTCATCCTGTGAGTGGACACACCGCCATAGTGACAGTATTGGGCAGCGCCACTCATCTTGTGAGTGGACACACCGCCATAGTGACAGTATTGGGCAGCGCCACTCATCTTGTGAGTAGACACACCGCCATAGTGACAGTATTGGGCAGCGCCACTCATCTTGTGAGTGAACATACCGCCATAGCAGCATGTACAACACTCCCCAATAGGAAGAAAATCCGCTGGGTTGTTCATCCTGTCACTTGTACCCAGACACAGCTGGGACTTGCTTAACTGTCTCAAGTGAACAGCTCCTCAAACAAGAAGATTAACATCTATCAACCCTTAAAAGCTTACGTTATCTTGCGGGTGCAAAATGGGGAAATCTTTTAAGAACAGTATAAATATTTGTCAAATAGTATTTTCCTAACTCAAACAATGTAGGGTTTATTATTCTACACATACTTCTGATGTCTCTCAGGTGTTCACATTCACGTAGATAGTGGTCAAGGCGGTGTCCATCACTCTAGTTAGAGAAGATTCAGCGGTATGCCAACAGGCTCGTCCTGGAACTGAGAGGAATGAGCTACGAGGAAAGGCTAAGGGAGCTGAACCTCACATCCCTGGAAAACAGAAGAGTAAGGGGAGACATGACAATAGATAGAGTTAGAAGAAGATTCAGAGGTATGCCAATAGACTAGTCTCATAATTGAGAGATGTGAGCTACTAGGAAAAGCTATGGGAGCTAAATCTGACGTCCCTGGAAGACACAAGGGGTAAGGGAGACATGATCTCACCTACAAAATTCTCAGGGGAATTGACAGGGTGGACAAAGACAAACTCTTCAGCACGGGGTGGAACACGAACACGGGGACACAGGTGGAAACTTAGTACCCAGATGAGCCACAGAGACGTTAGAAAGAATTTTTTCAGTGTCAGATTAGTTAATAATTGGAATGCATTAGGAAGTGATGTGGTGGAGGCTGACTCCATACACAGTTTCAAATGTAGATATGATACAGCCCAGTAGGCTCTGGAACCTGTACACCAGTTGATTGACAGTTGAGAGGCGGGACCAAAGAGCCAAAGCTCAATCCCGCAAGCACAATTAGGAGAGTACAATTAGGTGAGTACACACCTACACCCACCACACACACACCTACACCCACCCACCAAACACACACACCTACACCCACCCCCACAAACCTACACCAACAGGGTAAGGGGGGGGGGGATGTTCACACCTGCAGAAGCCCAACAAGAGGTGGCCAGGTCCACCCCAGGGAGGAGATGAGAGTGGGTGGTGATACCTGCTGGTGGTGGTGGTGGGAGATGGGGTCCTATAATGTGAGGCCGGACACAGCTGCCTCACACCCACCGGACGTCCTGCTCCTCCTGCTGCTGCTGCTGCTCCTGCTGGTGGTGCTCACCTGGCGGGGCTTTGGCTCTTTGGTCCCGCCTCTCAACTGTCAATCAACTGGTGTACAGATTCATGAGCCTACTGGGGTCTATCATATCTACATTTGAAACTGTGTATGGAGTCAGCCTCCACCACAACACTTCCTAATGCATTCCAATTATTAACTACTCTGACACTGAAAAAATTCTTTCTAATGTCTGTGTGGCTCATCTGGGTACTAAGTTTCCACCTGTGTCCCCGTGTTCGTGTTCCACCCCGTGCTGAAGAGTTTGTCTTTGTCCACCCTGTCAATTCCCCTGAGAATTTTGTAGGTGAGATCATGTCTCCCTTACCCCTTGTGTCTTCCAGGGACGTCAGATTTAGCTCCCATAGCTTTTCCTAGTAGCTCACATCTCTCAATTATGAGACTAGTCTATTGGCATACCTCTGAATCTTCTTCTAACTCTATCTATTGGTTAACTTGGTATGGACTCCAGGCCGGAGCTGCATACTCCAGGATTGGTCTGACATAAGTGGTACACAAGGTTCTAAATGATTCCTTACACAACTTTCTAAAGGCAGTTCTGCTGTTAGCCAGCCTCACATATGCCGCTGATCATGTGATGATCTCTGAATTTTCATGTGGTGAACATGTCTCCCCTAACTCTTCTATCCTCCAGCAACGTGAGGTTTAGTTTCCGTAGTCTCGCCTGGTAGCTGTGTGTGTATTCACCTAGTTGTATTCACCTAGTTGTGCTTGCGGGGGTTGAGCTCTGCTCTTTCGGCCAGCCTCTTAACTGTCAATCGGCTGTTATTATTACTACTAATTTTTTTCTCTCACACACACACACACACACACACACACACACACACACACGCACTCACGCACTCACGCGCACACGCGCACACGCGCACACGCGCGCACACACACACACACGTGCGCACACACACACGCACACACACAGCCTGGTGGATAGCCTCGTAGGGGGCCTCGTAGGGGCCTGGTGGATAGCACGCAGGACTCGTAATTCTGTGGCGCGGGTTCGATTCCCGCACGAGGCAGAAACAAATGGGCAAAGTTTCTTTCATCCTAAGTGCCCCTGTTACCTAGCAGTAAATAGGTACCTGGGAGTTAGTCAGCTGTCACGGGCTGCTTCCTGGGGTGTGTGGGGTGTGGGAAAAAAAAAAAAAAAAATAGTAGTTAGTAAACAGTTGATTGACAGTTGAGAGGCGGGCCGAAAGAGCAGAGCTCAACCCCCGCAAAAAACACAACTAGTAAACACACACACACGTAGTAGGCCGCCGCCGGTGGGGGAGAGACACGATTAGGGAAGTCCGCGGAAATTCGTTAATTTCTCGGAACATTGAAGGAGTATAGAGGCTAGACCATAGCATTTGGCCTCTCGCAGTGTGTAGCTAGCAGAGTGCAGCATAGCATAGTCATATCGCTAGCGATAGTGCGAAGAAACCAAAGTGGAGCTTTGATTGTGTTTGTTGGGTGGTGACTGTGATCAGTGGTACAGTAAATTTGTGAACTGTAACACAACAATACAGTGACTGACTCCAGAGCTTTGTGTAGATAGAGAAGAACCACCATCATCAATCTACTAGCACTTAGTGAATCACCAAGTGGGAGGCGACGACGGAGCACCATCGTCATCCATACATCGTCATTACTCATCTAGTTGTGTGAGCGGAAAGGCAGACTGGTATGTACCCCTCTGTGGTAAATTAATCAGGTGTACAGTGTGAGGTAAAATATTATCAAATTCTTGTTCAGGATAGCATATATATTTAAAATCTCAAAGTGGCTCATTTTGGGTAGAGATTAACGCTTACAGGAACTCGTGACACACGCACGCACACACGCCCACATACGTATGCACGCGCACACACGCATGCACACGCAAAAACTTACACACACATGCACACACAAACGTTCAGTCAGGGAAGAAAGGATTAACACCTTTTGTGGAAAGAGGTAAGACCCCACTATACTCCACCCCCTCTCTTACCCCCCCATCTGAACTGATCTGACCTGGTCGCCATCACCGCCCCCACCCCCAGTCCCCCGCATCCATTTACACCTTACACATACTCTCCCACTCTCTCTCTCTCCCTCTCCCCCTCCCCCTCCCTCCCTCCCTCCCTCTCCCCCTCCCCCTCCCTCCCTCCCTCTCCCCCTCCCCCTCCCTCCCTCCCTCTCCCCCTCCCCCTCCCTCCCTCCCTCCCTCCCTCCCTCCCACCCTCCCTCCTCTCTCTCTCTGTCTCTCCCTCCCTTCCTCTCTGTCTCTCTCTCTCTCTCTCTATCTCTCTCTCTCTCTCTCTCTCTCCCCCACCCCACTCTGCCCTTTTTACAAATCCTATCACGGCACAACTAGGAACAGGATCAAGCATGACAGCCAGAGGCAACAGGGGAATAGGGAAAAGTCCAGGTGACGAAATGAAGGAAATGTTCACCCAGTTTCTGGAGGACATCAAGAGTGAGATGCAGGGAATGATGCAGAAAATGAAGAATGAAATAAGCAACCTAAAAAGAGAGCTGACAGCAAAGGAAAAGATTAGAGCCCTCAAAGAGAACAGTATCAATGCTGAGACTCAGATAACCACCCAGGGAGAAGGTGGTAATAGCATTTTGAAAGAGAATGCCACAATAAAAGCAACATTTGCAGAAATGCTAAAAAACAACAACTCTGAAGTAATGTCTGCAGTGATGGAGGTAGCCATGAAAGCAGCCTCCTCACAGGAAGCGGCACGCTCCACTAGTCAGCTGCTGGAAAGGAAAAGATCAGTGGTAGCTGTGGGTATAAAGAGCAGGAAGGCTCTAATAGGAAAGAGTGGAATGATAAGGACAAAGCGGCAGTGAATAAAATACTGAAGACACTAGACATGGAAGGGATTGAGCATAGCATTGAGAAGGTTTTTAGGTTAGGCAGGTACAAAAAAGACCGAGACCGTGTGATAAAGATAGTGTTTGCAAACGAGAACACAAAGGAGACGATTCTAACAAAGAAAAGCCACCTGCAACATGTGGGAGATTTAAAAAACTATTCCTCCAGAGGGACATGACAAGGGAGGAGAGGGCCATGGCGACAGAAGCAAGGAAGAAGCGCAGGGTGAGAGGGGAAAACCAGGAAACCACAGCTCCCAACACATCACCCCCAGAGGTGAGGCGAAAACCCACAACCAGCTACCCAGTAACACCAGCGGGGAGGGCAACCCCCACCACCCTCCTCTGCATAGAAAACCTCCCTTTCCTTTCTGTCTTCCCTCCCCTTTCACACCATACCCTCCCTGTCCCTCCCCCCTTCACTTCACCCCCCACCCCCTCATCCCAGTATCCTCTGCAAGCCTGGTATCTACCTCACAAATCCTCCCACCCATTGCACAGCTTCCTCCACCAGCAGAACACTCACATAGGAGGAGATTTGAGAAGGGACAGAAGAAAGTGATCCTCATGGCAATGTACACTAACATAGATGGAATTACAAATAAAGCAAATGAACTTGGAGAATGGGTACTAGAGGAAAAC
Organism: Procambarus clarkii; assembly: GCF_040958095.1. Classification (NCBI taxonomy): domain Eukaryota; kingdom Metazoa; phylum Arthropoda; class Malacostraca; order Decapoda; family Cambaridae; genus Procambarus; species Procambarus clarkii. The sequence continues at coordinate 32,468,330 of NC_091189.1, read as the reverse complement.
CCAGACATAATGGCTCTCACAGAAACAAAGCTAACGAAAACCATAACAAATGCAGTGTTCCCACAGGACTATTATGTTATGAGGAAAGAGAGAGAAGGAAGAGGTGGTGGTGGTGTAGCCCTGCTGGTAAGAAAAGGCAGGGATTTTGAGGATGGTTGTTCAGGGATGTGAAGGTTTCAGTGACTACATAATAGGTACAATAACAACTGGAGGGCAAAAAATTATAGTCGTAGTCATATATAATCCATCACCAAATGACAGAAGACCCAGACAGGAATATGGTAGAAACAACATGGGCACCATTAACATAATAGAGAGAGCAGCTTCTGTTGCTACCCGCCAAACACACACCGAAATTACGACGTTGCTGCAACGTTCGAACAAGTTGAAACACCTCCTAACCAGTTATAACAACCAATATAGCAAGTTGTAACAACGTTCTAACACGTCATAAACACGTTAAGCCAAGATGTAACAACTTTATTACACGTTGTAACAAGCGGAAAATAGAGACAGTTACGGTTTGTGTTTCCAGGGTAGCAGGAATGGATCTGGACTACTAATCATGGGAGACTTCAACCATGGGAAGATAGATTGGGAGAACAGATACCCGCGTGGAGGACCAGAAACATGGAGAGCTAAGCTGCTGCACGTGGCAACAAGAAACTTTCTAAGCCAGCACATCAAGGAACCAACAAGAATGAGAGAAGATGAACCAGCAATACTTGATCTGATATTTACCCTAAATGAGTGGGATATAAGGGAAGTCAAGATGGAAGCACCCTTGGGAATGAGTGATCACAGTGTATTGAACTTTGAGTACCTGGTAGAGCTAGGAATTATCTCCCCCAAAAAAGAACTACGAAACAAAAGGCTGGCATACCGAAAGGGAAGTTATGAGGAGATGAGAAGCTTCCTAAGGGAAATACCTTGGGACACAGACCTCAGAGCTAAGTCTGTACAAGATATGATGGACTATGTCACCCAAAAGTGTCAGGAGGCAGTAAGCAGATACAACCCGGCCCAAAAGGAAAAATCCGAGAAGCAAAAGAAGAATCCATGGTATAATAGGGCATGTATGGAAGCAAAGAAACTGAACAAAAGGGCGTGGAGGAACTTCCAGAATAACAGAACACCAGAAAGCAGAGAGAGATACCAGAGAACCAGGAATGAGTATGTCAGGGGTGAGAAGAGAAGCAGAGAAAAGTTATGAAAATGATATAGCAATCAAAGCCAAGACCGAACCAAAGCTACTCCACAGTCACATCAGAAGGAAAACAACAGTGAAAGAACAGGTAGTGAAACTTAGAACAGGCGAGGACAGGTATACAGAGAATGACAAAGAGGTGTGTGATGAACTCAACAAGAGGTTCCAGGAGGTCTTCACAACAGAACAAGGTGAGGTCACTGTGCTAGGAGAAGGGAAGTAAACCAGGCGGCCTTGGAAGAGTTCAGTACAACCTTGGAACAGTACCGCATAAGAGGCTGATACATAAGCTGGAGAGACAGGCAGGTGTTGCTGGTAAGGTGCTCCAGTGGATAAGGGAGTACCCTTATACCCTGCAATAGGAAGCAGAGAGTTACGGTGAGGGGCGAGAACTTCGATTGGCTTCGATTGGCGTCGATTGGCGTGAAGTCACCAGTGGAGTCCCACAGGGCTCTGTACTCACTCCTATCTTGTTTCTGATATATGTAAAGGATCTCCCGGAGGGTATAGATTCATTTCTCTCAATGTTTGCGGACGATGCCAAAATTATGAGAAGGATTCAGACAGAAGAAAACTGAGGCTTCAAGAAGACCTAGACAAGCTGAAGGAATGGTCGAACAAATGGTTGTTAGAGGTTTAACCCAACCAAATGTAATGTAATGAAGATAGGTGTAGGGAGCAAGAGGCCAGTTACAAGGTATCATCTGGGAAAGGAAATTCTTCAGGAGTCTGAGAAAGAAAAAGACTTGGGGGTTGATATCATGCCAGACCTGTCTCCTGCAGCCCATATCAAGAGGATAACATCAGCGGCATATGCCAGGCTGGCCAACATACGAACGGCATTCAGAAACTTGTGTAAAGAGTCATTCAGAATTTTGTATACCACATGTGTCAGGCCAATCCTGGAGTATGCAGCCCCAGCATGGAGTCCATATCTAGTAAAGGATAAGACTAAACTGGAAAAGGTTCAAAGGTTTGCCACCAGACTAGTACCCGAGCTGAGAGGTATGAGCTACGAGGAGAGACTACGGGAATTAAACCTCACTTCCTTGGAAGACAGAGTTAGGGGGGACATGATCACCACATTCAAGATTCTCAAGGGAATCGATAGGGTAGATAAAGACAGGCTATTTAACACAAGGGGCACACGCACTAGGGGACAAAGGCTGAAACTGAGTGCCCAAATGAGCCACAGAGATATTAGAAAGAATTTTTTAGTGTCAAGAGTAGTTGACAAATGGAATGCATTAGGAAGTGATGTGGTGGAGGCTGACTCCATACACAGTTTCAAGTGTAGATATGATAGAGCCCAGTAGGCTCAGGAGCCTGTAAACCTGTTTATTGACGGTTGAGAGGCGGGACCAAAGAGCCAGAGCTCAACCCTAGCAAGCACAATTAAGTGAGTACACAAACTGTGTGTGTGTGTGTATACTCACCTAATTGTACTAACCTAATTGTGCTTGCGGGAGTTGAGCTTTGTGTATCACCCATGACCCCCCCCCCATAGAGTTCTTACCCAGGGAAGCCTTCTCCAAGAGGTCAGCCCAGATGACCTCTGGATTATCTTGTATGTTGATTAAAACATTCCTGGGTTAGTCTTAGTCAGCATAGTTTCAAGTATGTAATATTTCATGATACTCTTGTCAAACATTGCAATGGAATTAGACCCCAGATTCTTATGTGTAAACATCCATGGATCTCCCCCTTTTAGCCAGGTCAGAGGTCAGTCACACCCGTAATTAATAATTCCCCTCCTTGAACAGTTGTATGGCGAATGTCAAACAAACTTAATGGGAAAATTCTTACTATTTGTAACACCAGTATTTGTAACACCACTAATAATGTAACACTACTAAAGTTGTACACTAAATATTGTATCCAAGACTATATCCATTCGAGCACCTTCCCTTTTACCCCTGCCTGTTGCTCCAACATTTTTAACAGCCTTTTATGGGGTACTGTGTCAAAGGCTTTCTGGTAGTCCAGGAAAATGCAGTCGGCCCACCCTTCCCTTTCCTGCCTAATTTTTGTTGCCTTCTTGAGGTTATCTTGAGATGATTTTGGGGCTTTTTAGTGTCCCCGCGGCCTGGTCCTCGACCAGGCCTCCACCCCCAGGAAGCAGCCCGTGACAGCTGACTAACACCCAGGTACCAATTTTACTGCTAGGTAACTGGGGCATAGGGTGAAAGAAACTCTGCCCATTGTTTCTCGCCAGCGCCTGGGATCGAACCCAGGACCACAGGATCACAAGTCCAGCATGCTGTCCGCTTGGCCGACCGGCTCACTCGCTCGGCCGACCGGCCTCCCTCCGTACTCCCCCTGTCTGGTCATAGAATTCTATTAAACCTATGAGGCACGATTTACCATCTCTGAACCCATGTTGGTGGTGCGTTACAAAGTTATTTCCCTCCAGATGCTCTACGAGCCTTTTCCTCACGATCTTCTCCATCACCTTGCATGGTATACAAGTTAGGGAAACTGGCCTGTAGTTCAGTGCCTCTTGCCTGTCACCCTTCTTGTATATTGGGACAATGTTGGCTGTCTTCCAACTTTCTGGTAGGTCTCCTGTTTCCAGTGACCTGTTATACACCATAGAGAGTGGCACACTTAGTGCTTCTGCACCTTCCTTTAGTATCTGTGGTGTGTTTCTGTCAGGCGTGTCTCATCACATGAGACCAGAAGACATGGCAGGATGTGCAGAATACCCCCGTTGAAAAGCAGAGGTGCAACTGGTACTCTGAGAGAGAACTCTATCAACATCAGAGGTCCCGAGACTGTTCAACACGCTTCCACTACACATAAGGGGCATAACTGGCAGACCCCTCATAGTGTTCAAGAGAGAACTGGATAAGCACCTCCAAAGGATACCTGGTCAACCAGGCTGTGACTCATACGTCAGGCTGCGAGCAGCCGTGTCTAACAGCCTGGTTGATCAGTCCAGCAACCAGGAGGCCTGGTTGACGACCGGGCCGCAGGGACGCTAAGCCCCGGAAGCACCTCAAGGTAACCTCAAGGTAAGGCCCAACAGCCTTTGTCACTTCCAGCTCCAGCAGACACCTTTTAACCTCATCACTGATGAGGTCAAATTCTTACAAGGTTGCTTGGTTTGCCTCCTCCTCATTTAGTGCAGGGCCTTCTCCTTGTTCTATTGTGAAGACCTCCTGGAATCTCTTGTTAAGTTCTTTACACGCCTCCTTGTCATTCTCTGTGTATATGTTCTCCCCTTTCTTCAATTTCATCACTTGTTCCTTCACTGCTGTTTTCCTCCTGATGTGGCTGTGGAGCAGCTTTGGTTGGGTCTTGGCCTTACTCGCGATGTCATTTTCAAACTGTCTCTCTGCTTCCCTCCTCACTCTGAGGTACTCATTTCTGGCCCTCTGGTATCTCTCCCTGCTCTCTGGTGTTCTGTTATTTCTGTAGTTTCTCCATGTGTGTGTGTGTGTGTGTGTGTGTGTGTGTGTGTGTGTGTGTGTGTGTGTGTGTGTGTGTGTGTGTGTGTGTGTGTGTGTGTGAAGGGGTGAAAGGGGCTGTGAACAAGAGTATAGAAGTTGTCAAGGCAAGGAAGTTGACTGAGGGAGTCGACTGGCGTGAGGTAGTGTAACGGGGGGGGGGGATGATCGTATGGTAGTAGTGAATGTCAAGTAAAGCAAAGTAAAGGTAGAAGGAGGGATGGGTAGAGAGGGGATGGGTGGATAGAACATGGGAGAGGTTGAGGCAGGGACTGAGGTGGAGAAGAGGCGAGCGGGAATAGAAAACGGGAAGGGAACGGGAAGAGGGGAGGCAGGAGGGAGAGAATGGAGGAGGAGGAGTAGAGTGGTGTAAGAGGAATAAGAAGAAAGGGGAGAGTGGACAAGACTGTTCTATCTATACTCTATGATGTTATACTATACTGATATACTAAGATGTTCTGATGTTTGCTGCCACCACCTGTCATTGAATCTAACTTCACTTCCACTTAAACAATGCGACAGGAACACTGCTTAATTTAGTTATCTCTCACGTGTTCATCAAGATATCTCTCTAGCCTTAACTCTTACTTGTGGGGACATTGATTCAAAAAGAGGACTGAACAAAAGTCAAGTTTGTTATTCTACACATAGATGTTTATTACCAAATTATTTCATTAATTTCCAGCAATTGATATTTAACACTTTGACATTCTATTATTTAACACAATATTGACCAAATTAAAAGGGGAGGGGGATCACCCACTCCATACACGCCCACTCCATACACGCCCACACCATACACGCCCACACCATACACGCCCACACTATACACGCCCACACCATACATGGCTAAATGGTTCAGCTCGTCACCACTAAGACACCCAATCAAGACACTGCATTACTGACAGTCTTACCTCACAACTCAGACGGATACACCCTGAGGGTGCCTGGAGTGTCACCCGTCAGGGTGAGGAAGACTGGCCGGTCACCCTCTCTCTCTGTAAGGCGGTCGCTAACTGAATCTCCCAGCCATCCCCAACGTGGGGAAAGCTGTGTACTCTCTTCCTCATGCCCAAATAAGGCCTGAGAAGCAAAACTAACCCTTATAGGACCCAGGCGGGTCCTGCAGTACACAAGGCTCTGTTCAATAGTACTCAGCACAAGCCAGCCCACTCCTCCACTACCGCAGCCTCCTCACCAACACACACAAGTACAACTCACAATTATACATGAAAGAGTGCAAAATACTTGCACTGTTACAGTAGCACTGTGTTGCCCACCAATACCCGGGGGTGACCATACCTGGGGGAAGGCAGCCCCAAGGAAAGAGGGATACCTCACATTAGGGAATAAAGTGGTAATCCCTTCACACCATTCAACTACTTACACTTAACGTGGCAATACAAATGTATTAACATGTATAATTATAGTGGTCGGTCAGCGCCTTTGGAAGATCTATTAAGATAACATGTTTGTGCTGACACCAGAGGCTCTTGTAGTGCCTCTATGGTCACCTTTGTACCCTTCATTAGTGAACTAACATAACAATACAGCACCAAGCCACCAGGGTGTAGCACACCATCGTTATGTTAGAACGATTACTCCAAGATGAGACGCCCCGTTCACACAGCTGGTGGGCCAAGATGAGACTCCCCACTCCCACAGCTGGTGGCCCAAGATGAGACGCCCCACTCCCACAGCTAGTGGCCCAAGATAAGACGCCCCACTCCCACAGCTGGTGGGTCAAGATGAGACGCCCCACTCCCACAGCTGGTGGCCCAAGATGAGACGCCCCACTCCCACAGCTGGTTGGCCAAGATGAGACGCCCCACTCCCACAGCTGGTGGCCTAAGATGAGACGCCTCACTCCCACAGCTGGTGGCCCAAGATGAGACGCCCCGCTCCCACAGCTGGTGGCTCAAGATGAGACGCCCCACTCCCACAGCTGGTGGCCTAAGATGAGACGCCCCACTCCCACAGCTGGTGGCCCAAGATGAGAAGCCCCACTCCCACAGCTGGTGGGCCAAGATGAGACGCCCCACTCCCACAGCTGGTGGCCCAAGATAAGACGCCCCGCTCCCACAGCTGGTGGCTCAAGATGAGACGCCCCACTCCCACAGCTGGTGGCCTAAGATGAGACGCCCCACTCCCACAGCTGGTGGCCCAAGATGAGAAGCCCCACTCCCACAGCTGGTGGCCCAAGATGAGACGCCCCACTCCCACAGCTGGTGGCCCAAGATGAGACGCCCCACTCCCACAGCTGGTGGCCCAAGATGAGACGCCCCACACCCTCACCCCCATACAACAGGAGGAAAAAAATGTTCACAGTGACTCCTAATGACTCTAATTATCGTCCGTGTCTCCTGCTTGCCCACAAGCCCAGCGGTAGCCAGGGGTGCCCTAGAGCCCCAGGTGTACTCAAGAGCTCCAGGGATGCCCAGGTGTGGCCATACCCCAGGGGTGCCCTCGTGCCCCAGGTGTGGCCATACCCCAGGGGTGCCCTCGTGCCCCAGGTGTGGCCATACCCCAGGGGTGCCCTCGTGCCCCAGGTAACATTCAGCGCACCTGTCCAATTAACGATACGCCAGATGGTACTGGCCTCCCTTCCACATACCCAGCTCCCACGCGCCTCTCCCTCCCACGCGCCTCTCCCTCCCACGCGCCTCTCCCTCCCACGCGCCTCTCCCTCCCACGCGCCTCTCCCTCCCACGCGCCTCTCCCTCCCACGCGCCTCTCCCTCCCACGCGCCTCTCCCTCCCACGCGCCTCTCCCTCCCACGCGCCTCTCCCTCCCACGCGCCTCTCCCTCCCACGCGCCTCTCCCTCCCACGCGCCTCTCCCTCCCACGCGCCTCTCCCTCCCACGCGCCTCTCCCTCCCACGCGCCTCTCCCTCCCACGCGCCTCTCCCTCCCACGCGCCTCTCCCTCCCACGCGCCTCTCCCTCCCACGCGCCTCTCCCTCCCACGCGCCTCTCCCTCCCACGCGCCTCTCCCTCCCACGCGCCTCTCCCTCCCACGCGCCTCTCCCTCCCACGCGCCTCTCCCTCCCACGCGCCTCTCCCTCCCACGCGCCTCTCCCTCCCACGCGCCTCTCCCTCCCACGCGCCTCTCCCTCCCACGCGCCTCTCCCTCCCACGCGCCTCTCCCTCCCACGGGCCTCTCCCTCCCACGGGCCTCTCCCTCCCACGCGCCTCTCCCTCCCACGCGCCTCTCCCTCCCACGCGCCTCTCCCTCCCACGGGCCTCTCCCTCCCACGGGCCTCTCCCTCCCACGGGCCTCTCCCTCCCACGGGCCCCTCCCTCCCACGCGCCTCTCCCTCCCACGGGCCCCTCCCTCCCACGGGCCCCTCCCTCCCACGGGCCCCTCCCTCCCACGCGCCCCTCCCTCCCTCGCGCCCCTCCCTCCCTCGCGCCCCTCCCTCCCTCGCGCCCCTCCCTCCCACGCGCCCCTCCCTCCCACGGGCCTCTCCCTCCCACGCGCCTCTCCCTCCCACGCGCCTCTCCCTCCCACGGGCCTCTCCCTCCCACGGGCCTCTCCCTCCCACGGGCCTCTCCCTCCCACGGGCCTCTCCCTCCCACGGGCCTCTCCCTCCCACGGGCCTTTCTTCACAAACGCCGCAGCAACACCCACACCACAGTACATCCACACACACACACACACACACACACACACACACACACACACACACACACACACACACACACACACACACACACACAGTTCAGAGGTATTCCACTAGACTAGTCCCAGAACTAAGAGGCATGAGTTATGAGGACAGACTACGTGAACTGCACCTCACGTCGCTGTAAGACAGAAGAACTAGGGAAACATGATCACCATATGCAAAATTCTCTGGGGAATTGACAGAGTGGCAAGAATGCATTATTTAATTAACACGGGTGGTACATGCACAAGGGGACACAGGTGGAAGCTGAGTACCCAAATGAGCCACAGAAACATTAGAAACAACTTTTTCAGTGTCAGAGTAGTTAGTAAATGGAATGCACTATAAAGTGATGTGGTGGAGGCTGACTCCATACACAGTTTCAAATGTAGATATGACAGAGCCCAGTAGGCTCAGGAACCTTTACATAAGTTGATTGACGGTTGAGAGGCGGGACCAAAGAGCCAGAGCTCAACCCCCGCAAGCACAACTAGGTAAGTACACATCCCCCCCCCCATACACACACATACACACACACACTATATGGGACTATCTGGGAGAAGTGCAGTGCGGGGAAGAAATTAGAGAAAAACAGTCCAAGATATGATGGACCTGGTCATACGGAAATGCCAGGAGGCCGAAGAGAGATTTATACCAACAGTAAAGGACAAAAGCAGAAGGGAATATAATAACCCATGGTTTAATAGACAGTGTCAGGAAGCAAAAATGAGAAGCAGGAGGGAGTGGAGGAAGTACAGAAGACAAAGGACAGAGCACAACAGGATCAGATGTAACAGAGCTAGGAACGATTACATTAACACAAGACGAACATCGGAAAGGAACTATGAGAGCGACATTGCGATCAAAGCGAAAAAAACAAAAAAAAAACTAAATTACTACACAGCCATATAAGAAGAAAAATGTCGGTGAACGACCAAGTGACAAGAGTAAAGAAGACAGAGAGGGCATGTACTGAAAGTCACAAGGAAATCTGCGAGGCACTGAATGCCAGTTTCCATGGAGTGTTCACAACCGAGCCTGAGCAGCTCCCATTGTTAGAAAAGATTACCCTAGATGAAAGACTATCAGATATAGAGGTGACAGCAGAGGTGGTAATGAAACAGTTGACAACTCTAGATGCAACTAAAGTGGTTTACCAGACAAAGTATCACCATGGATACTAAAAGAGGCAGCGCAGGCCCTCAGCGTGCCTCTGGCAATGATCTTTAATGAGTCACTTATGTCGGGAGAATTGCCCAGTTGCTGGAAGAGGGCAAATGTTGAATTGATTTTCAAGAAAGGTGATAGGGAGGAGGCACTTAACTATAGACCTGTATCATTGACAAGCATCCCCTGTAAAATACTTGAAAGGATAATTAGGCTAAGACTGGTTGCACACCTGGAGAACATTAGGTTTGTAAACATACATAAACGTGGATTCTGGAAATGGAAATCTTGTATAACAAACATTTTGGAATAATATGATAAAATAACGAGGATAAGACAGGACAGAGATGGTTGTGCAGACTGCATATTTCTGGACTGCCAGAAAGCCTTTGATACAGTACCGCACATGAGACTGCTGTTCAATCTCGAGAGGCAGGCAGGGGTGGGGGGAAAGGTCCTAGCATGGATAAGGAACTACCTAACAGAAAGGAGCCAAAGAGTTACGGTGAGGGGCGAGAAGTCGGACTGGCGAACAGTAACGAGTGGAGTACCTCAAGGATCGGTGTTGGGACCAATTCTATTTCTAATATATGTTAACGACATGTTTACAGGCGTAGAGACCTACATGTCGATGTTTGCGGATGACGCAAAGTTGATGAAAAGAGTTGTGAATGATGAGCATTGTAGGATCCTCCAAGAGGACCTGAACAAGTTGCAGAGATGGTCAAAGAAATGGCTACTGGAGTTCAACACGAGTAAATGTAAAGTTATGGAAATGGGACTAGGTGATAGGAGACCAAAGGGACAGTACACAATAAAGAGGAACTGCATACCTGTGACGACGCGAGATAGAGACCTGGGGGTGGACGTAACACCTAATCTAACTCCTGAGGCACATATAAATAGGATAACGACAGCAGCGTATTCTATACTGGCAAAAGAGAGATCATTATTCAAAAACCTAAGTAAGGAGGCATTTAGGGAGTTTTACACTGCCTACGTGAGGCCAGTCTTAGAGTAAGCCGCCTCGTCATGGAGTCCCCATCTGAAGAAACACACATAAGGAACTGGAAAAGGTTCAGAAGTTTGTAACGAGACTCGTCCCAGCGTTACGAGGGATGGGGTATGAGGAGCGCCGAAAGGAACTGAGCCTTACATCACTAGAAAAGAGAAGGGAGAGGGGGGGATATGATAGGAACGTATAAAATACTCAGGGAAATTGACAGTGAACATAGACGAAATGTTCACACGGAATAGTAACAGAACGATGGGACATGGGTGGAAGCTGGAAACTCAGATGAGTCACAGAGATGTTAGGAAGTTTTCATTTAGCGTGAGAGTAGTGGAAAAATGGAATGCACTTCAGGAACAGGTTGTGGAAGCAAATACTATTCATGATATTAAAACTAGGTATGATAGGGAAATGGGACCGTAGTCATTGCTGTAAACACCCGATGGCCCTAAAGGCAGGACCCAAGAGCCAATGGTCGATTCTGCAGACACAAATAGGCGAGTACAAATAGGTGAGTACACACACACCCACCCACCCACCTACACACACCCATCCCACTCACCTACACACACACACACATATCCCCCCCCCCCTCCCTCCGTCCTGGTGAGAACACCGCCCTTACACAGCTGCACGTCTTCAAGACAGCCGCCGGAACTCTGCCAGTTTACCTGGCCCAACTCCAATTAATATTTGGTAATAGCGAGTGTCCCGCCATAAATATTACGTAACCACCCGCGATCCTCCGTTACCAAGCACACGGACGACAGTTACCTGAAATGTGTGTGACGTTATTGTTATATTTTTGTTTATATATTTAGGTGACGCAGTTTTCAGTACTTTTATAGTCTTGATGCTAGGCTCGTTCAAGCGGCGGGTCAGCCTCAGAACCTTGGTTACAATCGAAGCTAAAACTGACTTTTCGTCACTTTTAACGTACTGTGTGAGTAAGGTCCTGGTGGTACTGGTACTGTGTGAGTCAGGTCCCTGGTGGTCCAGGTACTGTGTGAGTCAGGTCCTGGTGGTCCAGGTACTGTGAGAGTCAGGTCCCTGATGGTCCAGGTACTGTGAGAGTCAGGTCCCTGGTAGTACTGGTACTGTGTGAGTCAGGTCCTGGTGGTCCTGGTACTGTGAGAGTCAGGTCCCTGGTGGTACTGGTACTGTGTGAGTCAGGTCCATGGTGGTACTGGTACTGTGTGAGTCAGGTCCCTGGTGGTCCAGGTACTGTGTGAGTCAGGTCCCTGGTGGTCCAGGTACTGTGTGAGTTAGGTCCATGGTAGTACTGGTACTGTGTGAGTCAGGTCCTGGTGGTCCAGGTACTGTGAGAGTCAGGTCCCTGGTGGTACTGGTACTGTGAGAGTCAGGTCCCTGGTGGTACTGGTATTGTGTGAGTCAGGTCCCTGGTGGTCCAGGTACTGTGTGAGTCAGGTCCCTGGTGGTACTGGTACTGTGTGAGTCAGGTCCCTGGTGGTCCAGGTACTGTGTGAGTCAGGTCCCTGGTGGTACTGGTATTGTGTGAGTCAGGTCCTGGTGGTACTGGTACTGTGTGAGTCTGGTCCTGGTGGTCCAGGTACTGTGTGAGTCAGGTCCTGGTGGTACTGGTACTGTGTGAGTCAGGTCCCTGGAGGTACAGGTACTGTGTGAGTCAGGTCCCTGGTGGTCCAGGTACTGTGTGAGTCAGGTCCCTGGTGGTCCAGGTACTGTGTGAGTCAGGTCCCTGGTGGTCCAGGTACTGTGTGAGTCAGGTCCTGGTGGTACTGGTACTGTGTGAGTCAGGTCCCTGGTGGTCAAGGTACTGTGTGAGTCAGGTCCCTGGTAGTCCAGGTACTATGTGAGTCAGGTCCCTGGTGGTCCTGGTACTGTGTGAGTCAGGTCCCTGGTGGTCCTGGTACTGTGTGAGTCAGGTCCCTGGTGGTCCAGGTACTGTGTGAGTCAGGTCATGGTGGTCAAGGTACTGTGTGAGTCAGGTCCCTGGTGGTACTGGTACTGTGTGAGTCAGGTCCCTGGTGGTACTGGTACTGTGTGAGTCAGGTCCCTGGTGGTACTGTGTGAGTCAGGTCCTGGTGGTACTGGTACTGTGTGAGTCAGGTCCCTGGTGGTACTGGTACTGTGTGAGTCAGGTCCCTGGTGGTCCAGGTACTGTGTGAGTCAGGTCATGGTGGTCAAGGTACTGTGTGAGTCAGGTCCCTGGTGGTACTGGTACTGTGTGAGTCAGGTCCCTGGTGGTACTGGTACTGTGTGAGTCAGGTCCCTGGTGGTACTGTGTGAGTCAGGTCCTGGTGGTACTGGTACTGTGTGAGTCAGGTCCTGGTGGTACTGGTACTGTGTGAGTCAGGTCCCTGGTGGTACTGGTACTGTGTGAGTCAGGTCCCTGGTGGTACTGGTACTGTGTGAGTCAGGTCCCTGGTGGTACTGGTACTGTGTGAGTCAGGTCCCTGGTGGTACTATGTGAGTCAGGTCCTGGTGGTACTGGTACTGTGTGAGTCAGGTCCTGGTGGTACCAGTACTGTGTGAGTCAGGTCCTGGTGGTCCAGGTACTGAGTGGGTCAGGTCCCTGGTGGTACTGGTACTGTGTGAGTCAGGTCCCTGGTGGTACTGGTACTGTGTGAGTCAGGTCCTGGTGGTACTGGTACTGTGTGAGTCAGGTCCTGGTGGTACTGGTACTGTGTGAGTCAGGTCCCTGAAGGTACTGGTACTGTGTGAGTCAGGTCCCTGGTGGTCCTGGTACTGTGTGAGTCAGGTCCCTGGTGGTCCAGGTACTGTGTGAGTCAGGTCCCTGGTGGTCCAGGTACTGTGTGAGTCAGGTCATGGTGGTCAAGGTACTGTGTGAGTCAGGTCCCTGGTGGTACTGGTACTGTGTGAGTCAGGTCCCTGGTGGTACTGGTACTGTGTGAGTCAGGTCCCTGGTGGTACTGTGTGAGTCAGGTCCCGGTGGTACTGGTACTGTGTGAGTCAGGTC
>NC_091189.1:32451039-32454373 GCF_040958095.1 Procambarus clarkii | reverse complement strand
TTTTTATGAAATGGTTATAGAAAGGGCTGCAGCTGGTCCAAGTTTCATCATTACACCCTAAACAGAAAAGGAGAAAAAAAATAAACAACGAATTATGCAACTAATTTTCAAATAGTTTCAGGGAACACATGTGTCAACTAAAATCATTTCTATAACACTCAGATATTAAATTAAGCACATAATAAAGGATTCTAGTGATCAGTTTTATCAAAAAAGTGTTTAGTGCAATAATATAATTTTTCAAAGTTACCCTTCTAAAAAAATATGCAATATATGATATTTATAATTTTTTATAAAATCAACAAATAGACTTTGGACTAAAATGTCTACTAGATTCTGTAGAAGCACAAACGCTACATATAAGGTGTAATTTGCATGTAAATCGATTAATAAATGAAAGCTCTGAAGTAATTTGAAGGTGTAAATTACTTTCCAGAGTAAAATAAAGATCCAAGTTCGGCCACCTGTAGCTGAGCTTGACTTCGACAGATTTCGTTCATAATTGGCACCCTTGCAGATAGGCATCCATTGAGCAAGGTGTGCAAGTTTCATGCAAATCCCTTGATAACAAACGAGAAAAAAATATTGGCAAAAAAAAAAAGAAAAGAAAAAAAAAAAAAAAAATCTTAAATATAAATATATTGCACATACATATTACAATTATTACAAGAGTTTGTGCTTCTACAGCACATAGTAGACATTTTAGTTGACACATGTGTTCCCTGAGATTATTTGAGAATGTTGAACATTCGTGGCATAATACGTTGTGTATTTTTTTCTCCTTTTCTGTTTAGGGTGTGATGGTGAAACTTGGACCAGTTGCAGCCCTTTCTATAACCATTTCATAAAAAAAATTATAAGCAAATTGAACAACTTTTAATTTATAACGATTTAGAATGATATGCCCCCTTAACACAAGGGGCACACGCACAAGGGGACACAGGTGGAAACTGAGCTCCCAAATGAGCCACAGAGATATTAGAAAGAACTTTTTTAGTGTCAGAGTGGTTGACAAATGGAATGCATAAGGAAGTGATGTGGTGGAGGCTGATTCCATACACAGTTTTAAGTGTAGATATGATAGAGCCCAATAGGCTCAGGAATCTGTACACCTGTTGATTGACGGTTGAGAGGCGGGACCAAAGAGCCAGAGCTCAACCCCCGCAAACACAACTAGGTGAGTACAACTAGGTGAGTACACACAGATACACACACACACACACACACACACACAGGAGGCGGCCCGTAGCAGCTGTCTCACTACCAGGCACCTACTTACTGCTAGGTGAACAGGCGCATCCCTTAAAACAAAAACAAATTACCCATTTGGTTTGGACGGAAATAGAGGCCCTTCGGACTACAACCCCGATGTGCTGTCCACTCAGCCACAGGATAGGATTATATATATGTATATATGTGTCGAAATAGAAAAAAATTAAACGAAAATTCCGAACGTTTTCGAATTACGACACATTTTGAAGGAATACAGACAGAAAACATAGGGGTTGGGATTATATATATCCCTCAACACCTCTATTATATGTCCCTTTGGAGTGGTATGCTGGCACAGTGGAACCCCTAGCCGAATCCTGTTGGGAGATCATATATATATATATATAATATATATATAATGTATACACTGTTGAGGCACTGTTTACACTGTTGGGGCACTGTTTACACTTGTGGCACTGTTGAGGCAATGTTTACACTGTTGAGGCACTGTTTGCACTGTTGAGGCACTGTTTACACTGTTGTGGCACTGTTTACACTGTTGAGGCACTGTTTACACTGCTGCGGCATTGTTTACGCTGTTGAGGCACTGTTTACGCTGTTGAGGCACTGTTTACGCTGTTGAGGCACTGTTTACGCTGTTGAGGAACTGTTTACGCTGTTGAGGAACTGTTTACGCTGTTGTGGCCCTGTTTACACTGTTGTGGCCCTGTTTACACTGTTGTGGCCCTGTTTACACTATTGAGACACTGTTTACACTGTTGAGGCACTGTTTACACTGTTGAGGCCCTGTTTACACTGTTGACGCACTGTTTACACTGTTGAGACACTGTTTACACTGTTGAGGCCCTGTTTACACTGTTGAGGCCCTGTTTACACTGTTGAGGCAATGTTTACGCTGTTGAGGCACTGTTTACGCTGTTGAGGCACTGTTTACGCTGTTGTGGAACTGTTTACGCTGTTGAGGCACTGTTTACACTGTTGTGTCACTGTTTACACTGTTGAGGCACTGTTTACACTGTTGAGGCACTGTTTACACTGTTGTGGCACTGTTTACACTGTTGTCACTGTTTACGCTGTTGTGTCACTGTTTACGCTGTTGAGGCACTGTTTACGCTGTTGAGGCACTGTTTACGCTGTTGAGGCACTGTTTACGCTGTTGAGGCACTGTTTACGCTGTTGTGGAACTGTTTACGCTGTTGAGGCACTGTTTACACTGTTGTGTCACTGTTTACACTGTTGAGGCACTGTTTACACTGTTGAGGCACTGTTTACACTGTTGTGGCACTGTTTACACTGTTGAGGCACTGTTTACACTGTTGAGGCACTGTTTACACTGAGGCACTGTTTACACTGAGGCACTGTTTACACTGTTGAGGCACTGTTCTGTCTACATTCACTACTATGGCACTATTGTTTGCCATCACTGTCGTGGCCTTCCTCATAGAGCACTCATCATGAGGGCCGCCTCATCATGAGGACCGCCTCATCATGAGGACCGCCTCATCATGAGGACCGCCTCATCATGAGGACCTCAACAATTTCTTCACTAAAATCAAATCACATCAACATTGCCCAATCGTTGATGTATCAGTATGCAGTAACAATTAACATTGTCCCATTTTTGTCTCTTTTGTATTACTTATCCTAAATATACATACACTATATATACTCGTAGGCCTTTGTTTCATGAATGTACATATATATATATATATATATATATATATATATATATATATATATATATATATATATAGAATTATTATTGAGTATATAGGAAGTGTATGGATTTGTTAATAAAAAAATTGTATGAATATTCACATGGATATATTTGGAATTATATTAATTTAAACACGAAAATATTACTAAATACATTAATTTAAACACGAATGTATTACATAAGAGTGTAAATACATCAATATCCGCTTGTGTTGATCTCGATAGCTTGTACGGGGCCTCAAGGCTACAGTTTGCCGCCATTTTTCTCCTATCAACAAAGTCCCAACTGAGGCTGGCGGGAGGAATTTTACCGCCAAAAACGAGAGCGCGCGCGACACTGAGACCCGGGAAAACACGTCCTTTCGCGCGTGCTGGTCAGCCCGTC
>NC_091189.1:32426039-32448539 GCF_040958095.1 Procambarus clarkii | reverse complement strand
TATGGGGGAGATATGATCACTGCATCCAAGATACTCGGGAGCACCAATTAGACAAGGACAGAATGTTTAAAGAGTATGAGGTGAAGGAAACAGGAGAAGGAGCCTGGATGGCACGAGTATTTAAGGAGTTGAACGACTTTGTACAGTAAGATGTGGAAGTTGACTTTAAGGCTTCAGAAGTAGACTTAATGAGGCGGAACCCAATAGACATTTAACGTTATCGTTATACAATCTAAACGTTATTAACATTGTACGAACGTAAGAAAACGTTGTGATGGGCGGAGGGGGGGGGGGGAGTGACAGAGGGCGGGGCGGGGGGGGCTGTATTGGTAGGATAAGGGGGCGTATGAGGGTGAATTGGTAGGACGGGGGGCTGTACTGGTAGGATGGGGGTATTGGTAGGATGGGGGGGCGTATAGGTAGGATGGGGGGCGTATAGGTAGGATGGGGGGCGTATTGGTAGGATGGGGGTATTGGTAGGATGGGGGGGGGTATTGGTAGGATGGGGGGGTATTGGTAGGATGGGGGGGTATTGGTAGGAAGGAGGGGGGTGTACTGGTAGGATGGAGGGGAGCGTACTGATGGGATGGGGGGGGGCGTACTGGTAGGATGGGGGGGCGTACTGGTAGGTTGGGGGGTACTGGTAGGATGGGGGGTGTACTAATAGGATGGAGGGGGGCGTACTGGTAGGATGGGGGGCGTACTGGTAGGATGGGGGGTACTAGTAGGATGGGGGGTGTACTAATAGGATGGAGGGGGGGCGTACTGGTAGCATGGGGGTGTACTAATAGGATAGAGGGGGGCATACTGGTAGCATGGGGGTGTACTGGTAGGATGGGGTGTGTACTACTATGATAGGGGGGGGGCGTACTGGTCGGATAGGGGTGTACTTTTTTATATTTTTTATTTTTATTATTTTCTACCACAGACGTGGCCAGACATTTACAATGCTAACCAGCATATATACATTTTCTTCTGTCCTCCATGGACAGGGTTAGAGATGTGTTAAACATATAGTTCAAGGGTTTATTGAACACTCAACCACAGAAGGTGATTCGGTGCTTTTAAAATGCTAAGCTAACCTACATACGTAAATACATAGATACACAGATTTACGTATGTCCTACATAAAGTGTTAGATGTGTCTTTTACATAGTGTCATTAATGTACATTCACAAAGGTGAAATGTAATTCTGATCAGCTTCCATATATACTTTATACACATACACACACACATATACGTTCATATACATATATACATACATATATACACACACATGCATTCACATATATTTGTCTCTCTTACCTGACAGGGTGAGATTGCTGATAGAGAAATTAGTGTGCAATTAAGCACTTAATCACTGAAGGTGATTAAGGTGCTTTTACAAATTCAGGTTATATAGTTACATCACATACATACATTGTATAGTTGATACATTACATGGTCAATCTTGGGTACAAGTCCAATATATCATCAAGTGTTCCAGTACTCATATAGTAACTACAGAGTTCAACATACCTTAGCCCATGAGGGCGAAAGTCAGTCAATATGGGACATTCTACAATATAATGTTCAAAAGAGTGCATGTTTTCTCTTTCACAAAGTTGACACATTGTGTACTCGATATTTGGGTTTTGAGAAAGCTGCCAGATACGTCTATATCCCAGGCGTATTCTGGCCACTATAACATCACATTGCCGGGTTCTTGTTCTATTAGTCCCATATGTGAATGTCTCCTCACGAAATCAGCAGCTAAAACATTCATTCGATTATCAATTGCTATTTTCTGGGTGTCACTACTATGTGCGTTCAATGCCAGGAGTGCACTCTGCGAGTCACAGTATATAAGTCCACTGCCTTTGTCTTTTAAAAATTCAGTGGCAAGGTATATGCCTGCAAGTTCGGTTTGAGTTGTACTTGCCCAGTCATTGACGCGCTTCATTGCTGTATGTACGAGAGAAGATTGTTCAAATATGTTACATGCACATCCGGTACATCGTCCACCTTCTTCTACAGAGCCGTCGGTATAGCACTGATACACATCGTTACCCATACTCTGAATACTCTCAGTGATGCTTTTTCAGTGTTAACTGTTTTAATAATGTAGAGTGCACACTATCTTTCTTAGGCGCATTTACAAAATCAACTGATAGATCCCAGTTATCCCATGGAGTAATTGGCTGATTAATCATTAATTGAGGTGGTACATATTTAATATTTTGATGGAGTTGGCTACCTTGTAGAACCGAAATGCATAATCATAGGCTGTACTGGTAGGATGGGGGTGTACTGGTAGGATGGGGGTGTACTGGTAGGATGGGGGTGTACTGGTAGGATGGGGGTGTACTGGTAGGATGGGGGTGTACTGGTAGGACGGGGGTGTACTGGTAGGACGGGGGTGTACTGGTAGGATGGGGGTGTACTGGTAGGATGGGGGTGTACTGGTAGGATGGGGGTGTACTGGTAGGATGGGGGTGTACTGGTAGGATGGGGGTGTACTGGTAGGATGGGGGTGTACTGGTAGGATGGGTGTGTACTGGTAGGATGGGGGGTGTACTGGTAGGATGGGGGTGTACTGGTAGGATGGGGGTGTACTGGTAGGATGGGGGTGTACTGGTAGGATGGGTGTGTACTGGTAGGATGGGGGTGTACTGCTAAGATAAGGGGTGTACTGCTAAGATAAGGGGTGTACTGCTAAGATAAGGGGTGTACTGGTAAGATGGGGGTGGGGGTGGAGGCGGCCGCAGCTGCTATGATGAAGCACTCAGACGGGAAGTCACTTCCGAGGCTTCCTGCTCCTAGCCTATTACCTCCCCTCCTTCCCTCACCTCGGGCGAGTCTGCCCCTCACTCCTTCCTCACCATCTTCCTCCTGCTGCTGCTTCCTCTTTCCTCCCCCCTCCCCCCCCTACATTGTGTACCAGCCGCCCTTCAACATGTGGTATCCCTGATGGTCTGCAACCCAACTATTCATCCCTATCCACCCCCCTCTATCCCCCCCCCTCCCTCCCCTACCTTCCCTCCCTACCCCCTCCTTAGTGACCACCTTACCTCCACTTTCCATAAAAACCAAGAAACACCAAATTATACGGTTTTTCGTGTTTTTTTTCCTCGCTACTTCCTCCTATAATTGTGTGGCGTAACGAGGCTGTTGGACGGGAACCACTGTGGCTGACTACCTGCTGGAGAGGGGGGGGGGACAACCTTCAGAGAGGAGAATTGCGTTTAACGAAGCTCTGGATGAAACCTTCGAAGAGCGAGAGATGAAATCCTGTTCAACGAGGCTTTAAACGTTAGAATATATTTTAATGCGGAATGAATATTGCTGTTCAATTGTTCAATGTTTTTCACGTTTAAACTGTTCTTGTAATTCTCTCTCTCTCTCTTCCCTCACTAGAGTGCGAATGAGATAGGGAGAGGGAAGGAGGGAGGGAGGGAGAGAGAGAGAGAGAGAGAGAGAGAGAGAGAGAGAGAGAGAGAGAGACAGGTGGAAAGATAGAGGGAGAGAGATGGGGAGAGAGGAGATAGAGAGAGAGGGGTGGGGGGGGGGGGGAGATTAGAAGAGCATCTATCGAACGGAAGCTGGAGGATACTGGTGCTCTGAGGCGTGGCAGCCATGGTGGGTGTTCTGGTCCACGGCTTGTTGTAATGTTCCTTCCCTCCCTGTTGCCCTCCGTCCTCTCTACCTGTTGCCCTCCCTCCTCTCTACCTGTTGCCCTCCCTCCTCTCTACCTGTTGCCCTCCCTCCTCTCTACCTGTTGCCCTCCCTCCTCTCTACCTGTTGAGGCAGCTCCCTCCTCTCTACCTGTTGGTGTAACACCGCTCTAAAGTGTACCACTACTATAATGCACCACTAAAATAATGTAAACACTACGTATCCTGAGTAACACTTCCCCATTGGTTGCACTTGGTAACACTGTTATGGGCTGACATATGATGGTTACACCGGGACTACAAAGTACACTGCCAACAAGGAAATGTTAATACAGGATGAAATATGCTGCCACCATCTGCCTTTGACCATTGAGACTATATCAAGCAACGAGGCAAGAAACATTGCTTGACTTGGAGAGTACTTTCTATGACTGTCATTAATTATGGAAATGGTTGTCAGCCACTATATCCAAAAGGCTAAGAGGATTCAACAATTGACACAGACGGGAAATTTAACATGAGTTTTATTGAGACCAAAATTATGTCGATCACCACTTATAAATCCTACTCTAACACTGGCAAAAATTTAAGTAATTTGGACATGGAACAAAACCTCAGAGATCACACACGTTACCTTAAGACCTCTGTCTCTCCCTGGCTGAGATGTTCTTCACAGCCCTCTCTGGACCCCGGTGTCCGGCACTCTGTCCTTCCTAAGTCCCTACAGGACCTCTATATACAACCCCCACAGGGGGGAGGGGGAGATCTGCTGTTGCTACCCAGGTCAAGAACGTAAAAAAAGCTCGGCCACACGTGGACAAACACTCAAAAAATATTTCAATAAGCTTGTTTGACATTCACCATACACTCTTCAAGAGAGGAGTTATTAATTACGTGTGTGACTGACCTCTGACCTGGCCAAAAGGGGGAAATCCAGGGATGTTTACACATAAGAATCTGGAGTCTAATGCCCTTGCATGAAATATTACATACTTGAAACTATGCTGACTAAGTCTAACCCAGGAATTTTTAATCAATATACAAGATAAACCGGAGGTCATCTGGGCTGACCTCTTGGAGAAGGCTTCCCTAGGTGTGAACTCTAAGGGGGGGGGGGGGGGTCCTGGGTGTTACATTGGTCTCCCTCCTCTCTACCTGTTGCCCTCCCTCCTCTCTACCTGTTGCCCTCCTTCCTCTCTACCTGTTGCCCTCTCTCCTCTCTACCTGTTGGTCTCCCTCCTCTCTACCTGTTGGGCTCCCTCCTCTCTACCTGTTGGTCTCCCTCCTCTCTACCTGTTGGTCTCCCTCCTCTCTACCTGTTGCCCTCCCTCCTCTCTACCTGTTGGGCTCCCTCCTCTCTACCTGTTGGTCTCCCTCCTCTCTACCTGTTGGTCTCCCTCCTCTCTACCTGTTGGTCTCCCTCCTCTCTACCTGTTGGTCTCCCTCCTCTCTACCTGTTGGTCTCCCTCCTCTCTACCTGTTGGTCTCCCTCCTCTCTACCTGTTGGTCTCCCTCCTCTCTACCTGTTGGTCTCCCTCCTCTCTACCTGTTGCCCTCCCTCCTCTCTACCTGTTGGTCTCCCTCCTCTCTACCTGTTGGTCTCCCTCCTCTCTACCTGTTGGTCTCCCTCCTCTCTACCTGTTGGTCTCCCTCCTCTCTACCTGTTGGTCTCCCTCCTCTCTACCTGTTGAGGCAGGACCCTCCTTTCTACCTGGTAAGCTCAATAAGCTCTACAGGTACCAGGGGTAAGGGCTGTTAGGGTCACCACTAGAGCCTCTAGGGGTAGTGTCAGGGCTCTCACGTGACTGCGGTAATCTACCAATACAATAAGAGAACTGGAGTATTTGGAAAAATATTAAAGCTGTACAGTGGGGGATCGAACTCGTGTCCCTGGACTATGTAGCCTCAATAGTTTCTCATTTGACATTTATAATCAGTTTGGTAATTAGTAAATTATTTCATAAAATAAAAAACAACAGTTTTGTTAGTAGAAATTATTCGTTTTGTGCATTGACCTATAGTAGGTTTGGTGTGGTGCTTTGGTTCAGTTGGAAAGTCATTGTACTTGAACCTCTTAAGTCTATTGTCCAAGTTGTGGCCGAACATTACTTCTCTTCAGGCTAGGCTTGCCCAAGCTGTGGCCAACACCAAGCGCACACTTGTCAATTATACTGTAAAACCCAAAACGAGATTTTCTCAAATACAAATCAATATTCTTATATATGAATAAGAGTGTTGTCCAAAGTTGGAGGCCAGGTGCTTGTGGGGAGCCTCACGCAAATTTGCACTATGAATGGTCTGGTGTACTGGACGGACATAGGCTAGTTGAAGGGTAGGCTCAAGTTGAATGGTTTATGAAATACTAGCAATTATAAACACCGGTCAACCATTTTAGTTGTCTTTCACGGACTCACGTGTGAAGAATGGCGAGTGATTAAGGTAGAGCTCGTACTGAACAGGACCAAGACTGTATAGAGAGAAGAGAAAGGATTGATTATTGCCGCCGGAGGCGTCTAGTTTATTGTGCACCCCATACCTATCCTGTGAGCGGTAGCGCAAAAATCATTACAGAGGGCACAAAAGGTCTTTATCAGACCTCAATTTAGATTATTACATAAACAATTTCATCTATCCTTCACACCTTATAGTTACAGTGTCTGATAGTTACAGAGAAAGTGCCATTTCAAGAGCTATATATTTACAGTAAGTCATCATACATTAATGGTAGGTAGAGATACTTGTAGCGAAGTCTTATACGAGCTGTGACAACATCTGTTAATCTACTGACTTTGTTACTTGCCCCATACACATGTTTTACTTCACACATTTCATTGTGATGAACAATGGACCTGCTAGTTCCAGTTTGCACTGTTCTACATTTTTCAACTCCATCCAGGAGTTCTCGCCTAATGACACCTTTAAGGGACCTATTTGATAACTCAAGATTCCGTTAAGTACTGTCTTTATTTACTGCAGCCTTAGCAAGGGCGTCAACTTTGTCATGTTCCTGCAGGCCAATGAGAGAAGGAATCCACAACATTTTTATATTTACCCTCTTGCTAAGTATTCTTACATATCTACGTCTAGCTTCCAAGACAAGCACGTTATTACTTGATTGCAAACTGTTTATTGCTCGTAGTGAGGAAAGGGAGTCGGGAATAATTAAGCTGTCTACTTCAGTGTTGTCAATAATTTCGAGTGCTACCAGTATCGCTACCAACTCGGCTTGCATTGTGGACGCCCAGTTAAGGACAAGCGAGGCATCCGATAACCACCTTTGTTTCAGTGGTTCTTGAGGGGGATGCAGAGGGGAGTGGAGGAGACAGCTATAAAGACAGGTAGAGAGAGAGAGAGAGAGACAGACACCCGAGCAACACCGGGTAACTCCCCTGATACGTGTTATAATTTCGCACAATTGAACCTAGAAAAGGTTCGGTTAGGCGTTTACGTTATTTCAAGTATTATTAAATATTTCTTATCTTGAGGTTATCGTGAGATGATTTCGGGGATTAGCGTCCCCGCGGCCCGGTCCCCGACCAGGCCTCCTTTTTATTCCACATACCCAAGAAGGAGCCCGTAGCAACTGTATAACTCTCAGGTACCTATTTACTGCTAAGTGAATAGGCCCATTAGGGTGAAAGAAACAATGCCCATTTGTTTCCGCCTACGACGGGGATCGAACTCGAAACCATAGGACTTCGAATCCCGAGTGCTGTCCTCTCTGCCGTCAAGCCCCTTAAGTAGTATTAAGTTGTTGTTTAAGATTCAGCTACTGGGAACAACAAGTTCCAAGTAGCACGGGTTATGGTGATCCCGTAGTGGACGTACCTGGCACAGGAGCGGGGCTGTAACTTGTATATTAAGTAGTATCCTGACTGTGTGTAGCACGTGGGTGAGAGCGGTGCAATATTAACGCGAACACCAGAAGAGAAGCTCGCTACTTTTTTTCTAGCAACGAGACGTGTAGTGTTCCGTTGGTAATAAGGCAGACGAAGCTCCAGCTGTGGCCACCATTTCACAGCTGTTTTGAGGAAGAGCTGCCACACTGTTGATGCGTTGTTTACTGTTTTGATGCGGTGTTTACTGTTTTGGTGCGGTGTTTACTGTTTTGATGCGTTGTTTACTGTTTTGATGATGCGTTGTTTACTGTTTTGGTGCGTTGTTTACTGTTTTGGTGCGTTGTTTACTGTTTTGGTGCGTTGTTTACTGTTTTGGTGCTTTGCTGTTTTGATGCATTGTTTACTGTTTTGATTCGTTGTTTGCTGTTTTGATTCGTTGTTTGCTGTTTTGATTCGTTGTTTGCTGTTATGATGCATTGTTTACCGTTTTGATTTGTTGTTTACTGTTTTGATTTGTTGTTTACTGTTTTGATTTGTTGTTTACTGTTTTGATTTGTTGTTTACCGTTTTGATTTGTTGTTTACTGTTTTGATTTGTTGTTTACTGTTTTGATGCGTTGTTTACTGTTTTGATGCGTTGTTTACTGTTTTGATTCGTTGTTTACTGTTTTGATGCGTTGTTTGCCATTTTGATTCGTTGTTTACTGTTTTGATTCGTTGTTTACTGTTTTGATTCGTTGTTTGCCATTTTGATTCGTTGTTTACCGTTTTGATTCGTTGTTTACTGTTTTGATGCGTTGTTTGCTGTTTTGATTCGTTGTTTGCTGTTTTGATGCGTTGTTTACTGTTTTGATTCGTTGTTTACTGTTTTGATGCGTTGTTTACTGTTTTGATGCGTTGTTTACTGTTTTGATGCGTTGTTTGCTGTTTTGATGCGTTGTTTACTGTTTTGATTCGTTGTTTACTGTTTTGATTCGTTGTTTACTGTTTTGATTCGTTGTTTACTGTTTTGATGCGTTGTTTACTGTTTTGATGCGTTGTTTGCTGTTTTGATGCGTTGTTTACTGTTTTGATGCGTTGTTTACTGTTTTGATTCGTTGTTTACTGTTTTGATGCGTTGTTTGCTGTTTTGATGCGTTGTTTGCTGTTTTGACATGCATTGCTGCACGGTGTCCTGGTAAACAATGGTAGAGGGTTACGGGTGCGTGGCGGTGCGGCAGACACCCTTACCGGATACCTTCACCGGACACCGATAAGGAGCCATGCGGGTACCCACTGACGGGCGTGTTGTCTGCTGGGCGGGTAGGGCGGGGGACCCCTGCCCGCGGCCCCCCACACTGACCTCAGCGGTGTTCTTCATACCCAGTGGAGGTGTTCTTCACACCCAGTGGAGGTGTTCTTCATACCCAGTGGTGGTGTTCTTCATACCCAGTGGCGGTGTTCTTCATACCCAGTGGCGGTGTTCTTCATACCCAGTGGCGGTGTTCTTCATACCCAGTGGCGGTGTTCTTCATACCCAGTGGCGGTGTTCTTCATACCCAGTGGTGGTGTTCTTCATACCCAGTGGAGGTGTTCTTCATACCCAGTGGAGGTGTTCTTCATACCCAGTGGAGGTGTTCTTCATACCCAGTGGAGGTGTTTTTCATACCCAGTGGAGGTGTTCTTCATACCCAGTGGAGGTGTTCTTCATACCCAGTGGAGGTGTTCTTCGTACCCAGTGGAGGTGTTCTTCGTACCCAGTGGAGGTGTTCTTCGTACCCAGTGGAGGTGTTCTTCGTACCCAGTGGAGGTGTTCTTCGTACCCAGTGGAGGTGTTCTTCGTACCCAGTGGAGGTGTTCTTCGTACCCAGTGGCGGTGTTCTTCGTACCCAGTGGCGGTGTTCTTCATACCCAGTGGAGGTGTTTTTCATACCCAGTGGAGGTGTTCTTCATACCCAGTGGAGGTGTTCTTCATACCCAGTGGTGGTGTTCTTCATACCCAGTGGAGGTGTTCTTCATACCCAGTGGCGGTGTTCTTCATACCCAGTGGGGGTGTTCTTCATACCCAGTGGAGGTGTTCTTCATACCCAGTGGAGGTGTTCTTCATACCCAGTGGAGGTGTTCTTCATACCCAGTGGAAGTGTTCTTCATACCCAGTGGAGGTGTTCTTCATACCCAGTGGAGGTGTTCTTCATACCCAGTGGTGGTGTTCTTCATACCCAGTGGAGGTGTTCTTCATACCCAGTGGAGGTGTTCTTCATACCCAGTGGAGGTGTTCTTCATACCCAGTGGAGGTGTTCTTCATACCCAGTGGAGGTGTTCTCCGTCCATGTTCTTATACCCTTGCACACACACACAGACACACACACACAGACACACACACACAGACACACACACACAGACACACACACACACACACACACACACACACACTATTTTCTTCCTTTGGTCTCTCTCACAATACTTGTGTGACATGTGTGTGTATTTAAGGCCAAAGTTGGACGGCCGACGATTGTGGGGAGGAAAGTGGGGGTGTAAGTCATCTGTTGGTCGGGGTCGTCCCAAGTGCCACACATTAAGAAATACCTGCATCTTTAGTGATCCCCCCCCCCCCCCAACCATGCGGTATTCTCGAAGTTTGTACTAAAATCGGGCGGCGTTTTCTGGGGAGTTTCGCTACTTACTCTCACCCTTTACCTGCATATCATGGAAAGGAAGGGAAGAGGGAAGCAGAGGGGGAGATAGGGTGGGAGGGGAGAGAGGAGAAGGGGAGATAAATTAGAGGGGGTAGAAGTGGGCTATCATGGAGAGAGCCCAGAGGGGGGAAGAGAAGGGGGGAGGAGGGAAGCCAGACCTGGGAACTACTGACTATACCTCGTTTAGCATCAATAACAGAATGAATGTGTGTGTGTGTGTCCAAGTTTGGAGGCCTGATGCTAGGGGCTAGCTACTCCAAACTTAGCGAGGTGAATGTTCGGGGGTTTGGGATGGACATAGGCTGGTTGTAGTCTCCAGAATTCACGAGGAAACCGCATGCCATGGTTACATTCTCTGATTTTAGCATATTCTACCAGCTATGTCTTAAAAAAAAATAAAGGTAAATTAACAAAAATCATTGTTGTATAAAACATTATGAGCTGATTTCAAGACAATTTTAAAATGTTCTATTTATACTTTGCCCATTGAGGCATAAGATACGATCCTCCAACAGCTTAAAACTCTTTCTCAGAGTCAATGGGAAACAATTATATTATTTTTATTAGAATCAGTGATAGCAAAAATACAGATACAGAGAGATGGTAAAACGACTTACCGACAGAATCGGAGAGACTGACAGACTCCAAAAGAGAAGACTGACAGAAACTGAACGAGGCATCCGGAATGAGTCATACACACAGAGACTGAAATAGACAGATAACGAGACTCAGACCTGCAGAAAGACTGGGTCTACCAGGGCAGAGAGAGGCTGGGTCGACCAGGGCAGAGACTGGGTCGACCAGGGCAGAGAGAGAGACAGGCTGGGTCGACCAGGGCAGAGAGAGAAACAGGCTGGGTCGACCAGGGCAGAGAGAGAGACTGGGTCGACCAGGATAGAGAGAGAGAGGCTGGGTTAACCAGGGCAGAGAGAGAGAGGCTGTGTCGACCAGGGCAGCGAGAGACTGGGTCGACCAGGGCAGAGAGAGGCTGGGTCGACCAGGGCAAAGAGAGGCTGGGTCGACCACGGCAGAGAGAGAGGGAGGCTGGGTCAACCAGGACAGAGAGAGGCTGGGTCGACCAGGACAGAGAGAGGCTGGGTCGACCAGGACAGAAAGAGGCTGGGTCGACCAGGGCAGAGAGAAGCTGGGTCGACCAGGACAGAGAGAGAGAGAGAGAGGCTGGGTCGACCAGAGCAGAGAGAGACTGGGTCGACCAGGACAGAGAGAGAGAGACTGGGTCGACCAGGGCAGAGAGAGAGAGAGGCTGGGTCGACCAGGACAGAGAGAGAGAGAGGCTGGGTCGACCAGGGCAGAGAGAGAGAGAGGCTGGGTCGACCAGGACAGAGAAAGAGAGAGGCTGGGTCGACCAGGACAGAGAGAGAGAGAGGCTGGGTCGACCAGGACAGAGAGAGAGAGAGGCTGGGTCGACCAGGGCAGAGAGACACTGGGTCGACCAGGACAGACAGAGAGGGAGGGAGGTTGGTCGACCAGGGCAGAGAGAGACTGGGTCGACCAGGGCAAAGAGAGAGAGACTGGGTCGACCAGGGCAGAGAGAGAGAGAGGCTGGGTCGACCAGAGCAGAGAGAGAGAGGCTGGGTCGACCAGGGCAGAGAGAGAGAGGCTGCGTCGACCAGGACAGAGAAAGGCTGGGTCGACCAGGGCAGACAGAGGCTGGGTCGACCACGGCAGAGAGGGAGAGGGAGGCTGGGTCGACCAGGACAGAGAGGCTGGGTCGACCAGGGCAGAGAGAGGCTGGGTCGACCAGGACAGAAAGAGAGAGGCTGGGTCGACCAGGGCAGAGAGAGACTGGGTCGACCAGGACAGAGAGAGAGAGAGAGAGACTGGGTCGACCAGGGCAGAGAGAGGCTGGGTCGACCAGGGCAGAGAGAGAGCGAGGCTGGGTCGACCAGGGCAGAGAGAGACTGGGTCGACCAGGACAGAGAGAGACTGGGTCGACCAGGACAGAGAGAGACTGGGTCGACCAGGACAGAGAGAGAGAGGCTGGGTCGATCAGGAAAGAGAGAGAGAGGCTGGGTCGACCAGGACAGAGAGAGAGAGAGAGGCTGGATCGACCAGGACAGAGAGAGAGAGAGGCTGGGTCGACCAGGGCAGAGAGACACTGGGTCGACCAGGACAGAGAGAGAGAGGCTGGGTCGACCAGGGCAGAGAGAGACTGGGTCGACCAGGACTGAGAGAGACTGGGTCGACCAGGAGAGAGAGAGACTGGGTCGACCAGAACAGAGAGAGAGAGGCTGGGTCGACCAGGGCAGAGAAAGAGAGACGCTGGGTCGACCAGGGCAGAGAGAGAGAGAGGCTGGATCGACCAGACAGAGAGAGAGAGAGGCTGGGTCGACCAGCACAGAGAGAGAGAGGCTGGGTCGACCTTGACAGAGAGAGAGAGACTGGGTCGACCAGGACAGAGAGAGAGAGAGGCTGGGTCGACCAGGACAGAGAGAGAGAGAGAGAGAGACTGGGTCGACCAGGACAGAAAGAGAGAGAGAGAGGCTGAGTCGACCAGGACAGAGAGAGAGATGCTGGGTCGACCAGGACAGAAAGAGAGAGAGACTGGGTCGACCAGGACAGAGAGAGAGAGACTGGGTCGACCAGGACAGAGAGAGAGAGGCAGGGACGACCAGGACAGAAAGAGAGAGAGAGACTGGGTCGACCAGGACAGAAAGAGAGAGAGAGAGGCAGGGACGACCAGGACAGAAAGAGAGAGAGAGACTGGGTCGACCAGGACAGAAAGAGAGAGACTGGGTCGACCAGGACAGAAAGAGAGAGAGAGAGGCTGAGTCGACCAGGACAGAAAGAGAGAGAGAGGCTGGGTCGACCAGGACAGAGAGAGAGAGATGCTGGGTCGACCAGGACAGAAAGAGAGAGACTGGGTCGACCAGGACAGAAAGAGAGAGAGGCTGGGTCGACCAGGACAGAGAGAGAGAGAGGCTGGGACGACCAGGACAGAGAGAGAGAGGCTGGGTCGACCAGGACAGAGAGAGAGAGGCTGGGACGACCAGGACAGAGAGAGGCTGGGTCGACCAGGACAGAGAGAGAGAGAGAGAGAGAGGCTGGGTCGACCAGGACAGAGAGAGAGAGAGAGAGAGAGAGAGAGAGAGAGAGAGGCTGGGTCGACCAGGACAGAGAGAGAGAGAGAGAGGCTGGGTCGACCAGGACAGAGAGAGAGAGAGAGAGGCTGGGTCGACCAGGACAGAGAGAGAGAGAGAGGCTGGGTCGACCAGGACAGAAAGAGAGATGCTGGGTCGACCAGGACAGAAAGAGAGAGACTGGGTCGACCAGGACAGAAAGAGAGAGAGAGAGAGGCTGGGTCGACCAGGACAGAGAGAGAGATGCTGGGTCGACCAGGACAGAGAGAGAGAGAGGCTGGGTCGACCAGGACAGAAAGAGAGAGAGAGAGGCTGGGTCGACCAGGACAGAGAGAGAGATGCTGGGTCGACCAGGACAGAAATAGAGAGAGGCTGGGTCGACCAGCACAGAGAGAGAGAGAGGCTGGGACGACCAGGACAGAAAGAGAGAGAGAGAGGCTGGGTCGACCAGGACAGAGAGAGAGAGGCTGGGACGACCAGGACAGAGAGAGGCTGGGTCGACCAGGACAGAGAGAGAGAGAGAGAGAGGCTGGGTCGACCAGGACAGAGAGAGAGAGAGGCTGGGTCGACCAGGACAGAGAGAGAGAGAGAGAGGCTGGGTCGACCAGGGCAGAGAGAGAGAGGCTGGGTCGACCAGGACAGAGAGAGACTGGGTCGACCAGGACAGAGAGAGAGAGAGGCTGGGTCGACCAGGACAGAGAGAGAGAGAGGCTGGGTCGACCAGGACAGAGAGAGAGAGAGGCTGGGTCGACCAGGACAGAGAGAGAGAGGCTGGGTCGACCAGGGCAGAGAGAGAGAGGCTGGGTCGACCAGGACAGAGAGAGAGAGAGGCTGGGTCGACTAGGACAGAGAGAGAGAGGCTGGGACGACCAGGACAGAGAGAGGCTGGGTCGACCAGGACAGAGAGAGAGAGAGAGAGAGAGAGAGAGAGAGAGAGAGAGGCTGGGTCGACCAGGACAGAGAGAGAGAGGCTGGGTCGACCAGGACAGAGAGAGAGAGAGATGCTGGGTCGACCAGGACAGAGAGAGAGAGAGGCTGGGTCGACCAGGACAGAGAGAGAGAGATGCTGGGTCGACCAGGACAGAGAGAGAGAGAGAGAGAGACTGGGTCGACCAGGACAGAGAGAGAGAGAGAGAGGCTGGGTCGACCAGGACAGAGAGAGAGAGAGAGATGCTGGGTCGACCAGGACAGAGAGAGAGAGAGAGAGACTGGGTCGACCAGGACAGAGAGAGAGAGACAGAGAGACACTAGAAGCCACTAGAAGCCACTAGAAGCCACTCCGACCAACAGACATAAGGCATCAACTCGTCCTCTCGAACATTACATCACATTTTGCCGAATAAATCTCCCAACGGCCAAAATATGTTGTATTGTAAATCACAGCGGCCCGCAAAGTGGACGAGCGGTGATGTTATCCATTCATGTCCGCGGTGGTAGTTAGGGGTCGTTACCCTGGGGGGTCGTTACCCTGGGGGGTCGTTACCTTGGGGGTCGTTACCTAGGGGGTCGTTACCTAGGGGGTCGTTACCTTGGGGGTCGTTACATAGTTCTGAGGACAGGGAAAGCTAAAATTAAACTATTGTATTGGTGTTCTAAAGAGGACCAACGAGACTGTAAATTTCTAAATTGAAAAAGGTCGGCCACACTTTTGTGGCCAAAATCTAAACTACGTCTAGGCATATAGAGATGAACAAAAAAAGTAGCTATGTATGATTATTTTAGGCATCTCAAGATTCCAGATTACAGTTTTGGATATGAAATATATGTGATAGATACGAATTATAGACAATTAAAAGAATTGTTTGTTTGAGTCACGACCAATTTCATGCTGAAATGCAAAACTGAAACAATGACAGAAGTACATTTATTGTCTTTATTTGTGCCAGAGGAATATATGTGGCTACATAAACTTAATTATGGACATTTCTTTCCCTTGTAAGTACTACGAGTTCACACTCAAGTGGGACAAGGCTGCCTACCCGCTTTCCCATGCGTTCAGGTCTACCTACCCGCTTATCAAGGAGGGGTTATCAAGACCTATCATCCTCTGGAGGGTTATCAAGACCTATCATCCTCTGGAGGGTTATCAAGACCTATCATCCTCTGGAGGGTTATCAAGACCTATCATCCTGTGGAGTGTAATCAAGACCTATCATCCTCTGGAGGGTTATCAAGACCTATCATCCTCTGGAGTGTTATCAAGACAACAACAGTATAACTTTGTTTGTTGTAAACAGTTAGAGCGAGAGAGTACATGGTGGCTTGTCTTAGCTTGTTGCAGACGGTGCAGATTGACTTGACGTCGTGCTGATGCAATTGGGTGCAAAGCGCTGATTGCATACGGGTGTGTGGGGCGTGACCCCGCATGTGTTGTTGATCAGATGAGGGAGGCCACGTGAGCAGGTGCTAGGCAGATGCTTCTTGCAACAGATGTTGCTGCTGAGGCAATGCGGGTTTGTTGATGAGCAAGGCGGGGTGGGCGTTATGTGGGTGTGTTGAGAGCTGGCTTTGATGACCCGCTGGGTGACGGGTGTGTGAGGGTGGGGGGGGATGTGGGTGTGTTGAGAGCTGGCTTTAATGACCCGCTGGGTGACGGGTGTGTGAGGGTGGGGGGGGGGATGTGGGTGTGTTGAGAGCTGGCTTTGATGACCCGCTGGGTGACGGGTGTGTGAGGGTGGGGGGGATGTGGGTGTGTTGAGAGCTGGCTTTGATGACCCGCTGGGTGACGGGTGTGTGAGGGTGGGGGGGATGTGGGTGTGTTGAGAGCTGGCTTTAATGACCCGCTGGGTGACGGGTGTGTGAGGGTGTGGGGGGATGTGGGTGTGTGTGGGGGGGATGTGGGTGTGTGTGAGTTGGGGGTTTATGGGTGTGTGAGGGTGGGTGGGGGTTGAGGGTATGTGAGGGTGGGGGGTTGTGGGTGTGTGAGGGTGGGGGGTTGTGGGTGTGTGAGGGTGGGGGGTTGAGGGTATGTGAGGGTGGGGGGTTGTGGGTGTGTGAGGGTGGGGGTTGTGTGTGTGTGAGGGTGGAGGGTTGTGGGTGTGTGAGGGTGGGGGTTGTGTGTGTGTGAGGGTGGAGGGTTGTGTGTGTGTGAGGGTGGAGGGTTGTGGGGTGGGGGGGGGGGGTTGCGGGTGTGTACTCACTAGTACCATTTAGTCCAGTGTCGAGCTTCTGCTCTTAAACCCCGCCTTTCGAACTTCATTAGTTGAATGTAGTGACTGTCTTCACTCGTGATCATTTTTCTGGCTGACGCAATATTTGCTTGGTTATGCTCCCTAAACGTTAGGTCGTCGGACATCATTATTCCCAAATCCTTAACATGCTGTTTACCTATTATGAGCAGATTCGATTGTGTTTTGTACCCTGTATTAAGTTTCAGATCCTCATTTTTTGCCGTACCTGAGTACCTGGAATTTATCACTGTTAAACATCATGTTATTTTCTGCTGCCCAATCGAAAACTTTGTCGATATCTGCTTGTAATTTTTCCATGTCTTCAGCAGAGGTAATTTTCATGCTGATTTTTGTGTTATCTGCAAAGAATGACACGAAGCTGTGACTTGTATTTTTATCTATATCTGATATGAGAATAAGGAACAGCAGTGGTGCAAGGACTGTACCTTGAGGTACAGAGCTTTAAAATGCTCTTGGACTTGATTTAATTTGATTAACTGTTACTCTTTGTATTCTGTTCGACAGGAAATTGAGTATCCAGCGTCCTACTTTACCACTTATACCCATTGACCTCATTTTGTGTGCTATCACTCCATGATCACATTTGTCGAATGCCTTTGCAAAGTCTGTGTAAACAACATCTGCATTTTGCTTTTCTTCTAGAGCTTCTGTGATTTTGTCATAGTGGTTGAGTAAATGTGACAGACAGGATCTTCCCGCTCTAAATCCATGTTGTCCTAGGTTGTGCAACTCATTATTTTCCATAAAACTAGAAATCTGATTCCTAATCACTCTTTCAAAAACTTTTATTATGTGTGATGTTAGTGCAACTGATCTATAATTTTTTGCCAAGACTTTACTCCCCCCCCCCTCTTGTGCAGAGGAGCTATATCTGCAGATTTAAATGCTGCTGGTATCTCCCCTGTATCCAGGCTCTTTCTCCATATTACGCTGAGTGCTCGCGCTACTGGTACCTTACATTTCTTTATGAATATTGAATTCCATGAGTCAGGCCCAGGAGCTGAGTGCATGGGCATGTTGTCAATTTCTCTTTCAAAGTCTTCCGAGTTTGTGGTAATATCCGTTATATTATCTGCAGCTTGAATGTCATTTATAAAGAAGCTGTCTGGGTCATCAACTTTCATGTTGTTTATTGGTGTGCTATACATAGCCTTATATTGGCTTATTAGAATTTCACTAATTTCTTTGTTATCCTCTGTGTACGTGCCTTCAGTTGTAATTACAAGTCCGATACTGCTGGAGGCTTTTTATTTTGATTTTGCATATGTGAAAAAATATTTTGGATTTTTCTTTATCTCTTGTATAGCTTTCTGTTCCAATTCCATTTCCTCAGCCTCGTATGAACGCTTCACCGTTTGTTCTATTTCTTCGATCTCCATGTTTAGGTTTATTTTCCTTGCTTGTGATAGTCGTGTCAGCCTAAACATTTCCGTTATTTTTTTCCTTCTCCTGTACAGTCGTCTGCGTTCTCTTTCTAGAGTGGTCCTCTTTCTGCCCCTCCTCACAGGCACGTGCTTCAGGCAGACCTTGTAAGCTTCAGCTGTCAGTTGATCTATTCCCTGTATGGGAGTTTTGTCTCTTAAGACCGTGTCCCATTGAATGGTTGCAAGGTCTACATTTATTTTTTCCCAGTCGATCCTCTTATTGTTGAAATTGAACTGATTGAATATTCCTTCTCGCTTGTTGGGTCTCTTAGACCTACTACCGTTATTTATACTAGTTCGCATTTCAATGAGCTTATGGTCTGAGTATGTAGTATCTGAGATTTTAATGTCACTGATTAGTTAATCACTCTTTGTGAATAGCAAGTTTAGTGTGTTTTCGTTCCTAGTTGGATCTATGATCTGTTGATTGAGCGAGAATTTGTCACAGAATCACAAGTTCTCTGACCTGTGGTTGGTTATTTCCCGGGTCATTCCCTGCTATGATATTTGTGTTTACCATTCTCCATCTTAGACTTGGTAAATTGAAATCTCCAAGGAAGATAATATCTGGAGCTGGGTTCGCTAGATTATCAAGGATATTTTGTGCATCTGCTCTGTGAATTCCTCAACCGTTGTATCTGGCGGTTTATATATTATAATAATAATTAGGTTTATTTTTTCTACCTTAATTCCAAGTACCTCTACCACCTCATTAGTTGAGTTTAGTAGCTCTGTGCATACCAGGTCCTCGTTAATATACAGACCTACTCCTCCATTTGACCTATTTTCTCTATCACATCTATATAGATTATAATTTAGAATCCAGATTTCACCATCCATATAATCTTTCATAAGAGTTTTCTTGAATGACCCAAATATTGAGTTTGACTCTAATAGGAGGCCATTTATGAAATTAACTTTATTTCTTGACTTTGACTTTAAACCTTGAATGTTTGCAAATATGAATGATTGTCCATATTGTGTGTCTTAGTATCTTGTATGTCATTATCATGTGTACCTTAGTTCTTCTGTCCTCCAGTGTAGTGAGGTCCAGTTCCTTCAGTCTTTCTTCATTGCTCAGTCTGCTTAGTTCAGGAACGAGCCTTTGCATACTTGCGGACTTTTTCTAGTTTTGCTTTGTTGTTCTTTAGGTAAGGGAATCCATGCTGGTGCAGCATAGTCAGTAATAGGTTTCACAAAGGATGTAAACAGCGCTGGGATGGGATCGTTATCCTGGGTGTTGAAGGATAACCAGAGGTGTGACAGTATGGTATATGTTGCCCTCGTTATCCTGGTGATGTGTGCCTCTGGTGTTATCCTAGGTGTTGAAGGATAACGAGAGGTGTGCCAGAATTGTTATCCTGGTGATGTGTGTGTCTGGTGTTATCCTGGGTGTTGAAGGATAACCAGAGTAGCCAAACTCTAGCAGCCATTTCTCAGACCATCTCTGGAGACTGCTTAGTTCATCTTGTCATGTACAGCAGTGGTTCTCAGCATCGCCTCACTAGCTTATCAGCGTCAGCAAACATGGATAAGAATGAGCTTACTTCCTCTGTTAGATCGTTTACATATATTAGGAACAGGATGGGTCGTAGTGGTGACCCTTGAGGCACTCCCCTCGTTACCTCACTATGATTCCTTGTCTTCTCCCTGGTAGGTACTCCTTCATCCACTTCAGTACTTTTCCCAGTACTCCATCCCGGTGTATGTGTGTTAATACATATTAACCTTTGCTATCATTTACTTTGATTAAGATTTATTGTTTGGTTATTGATCAATTCACCTCTTGATGTATGCTTAGAGCACACACACACGTGTGGGGTGGGGGTAGGTGGGGCTAGGGGGGGGGGGGTCAGGTCAACAACGGCTTCACTCAACGCAGCTGTTGGTCAGGCCAGGTGCTGGTTGGGCCCGCATGGCGAGAGGTGGCCAGCAGTCCCTCTCCCTCGGTGAGAGGAAGGAGTGTGGTGAGAGGAAAGGGACATTTAGCAAGAGAAGGTGGCATGAAAGAGTGTGTAAGAAGAGGTAAAGATGGAAGGAGAGACGAGGAGGAGGATAAGAAAGACCAAATGAAGTGGAGATGGTATTTACGTGTCTTGAAGATACTCGGGTCCAAGCCCCATATACACAGAACCATACACCCGGAGCCATACACCCAGATCCATACACCCAGATCAGCACCAGCTCTCGTCCAGCAAACACACACACACCATAGCTAGTACGAGGCCCAGTGTCTATATATATATATATATATATATATATATATATATATATATATATATATATATATATATATATATATATATATATATATATATATATGTCGTACCTAGTAGCCAGAACGCACATCTCAGCCTACTATGCAAGGCCCGATTTGCCTAATAAGCCAAGTTTTCCTGAATTAATATATTTTCTCTAAATTTTTTCTCATGAAATGATAAAGCTACCCATTTCATTATGTATGAGGTCAATTTTTTTTTATTAGAGTAAAAATTAACGTAGATATATGACCGAACCTAACCAACCCTACCTAACCTAACCTAACCTATCTTTATAGGTTAGGTTAGGTTAGGTAGCCGAAAAAGTTAGGTTAGGTTAGGTTAGGTAGTCGAAAAAACATTAATTCATGAAAACTTGGCTTATTAGGCAAATCAGGCCTTGCATAGTAGGCTGAGAAGTGAGTTCTGGCTACTAGGTACGACATATATATATATATATAATATATATTGGTAGCTGTCTTTCTTGTAAACATATGGGGTTGAATATGACCGAAAGGGTAAGATTAATAATTCCAATGTAAATCTAATCAATATTTCTTACGGTCTTCTTCGCGGTCGAGGGTAATTGAAAAATTAACTCTCCAAAATTCATTCTTTATTTCTGGTCTGACGCCTGAACGCGTTTCGTAATGCTTATTACATTTTCAAAGACTTAGTTTACACATAAAAGTTCTTCATACTTACACTCGTTTTAGGTGAGGTGATAAGGCACAAAAGTTTTGGGTGAGGTAGCAAACAGAAGACAGAACACGAAACAATGGGTATGAAAACACAAGAATGGAAGTAACTGCAGAAGGCCAATTGGCCCATACCTCCTCTTGCTGCTTCTATGTTGGTTTGGAGTTTTAAAGTGGGTAGAATATAGTTGTGCACTAATTGGTTGCTAGTGTTGACTTTTTGATGTGTAGTGCCTCGCTGATGTCGAGTCTGTCAAGATGTCAAGCTGCCTGCTATCGCTGTATTTATCAATGATTTCTGTGTGGCTTGTTAAGATTTCTCTGGTGATGGTCTGGTTGTGAGGAGAGATTATATGTTCTTTGATGGAGCCCTGTTGTTTGTGCATGTTTAATCGCCTAGAAAGAGAGGTTGTTGTCTTGCCTATATACTGAGTTCTTTAGGGCTTACAGTCCCCAAGGGGCATGTGAAGGCATAGACGACGTTGGTTTCCTTCAAGGCGTTCTGTTTGGTGTCTGGTGAGTTTTTCATCAGTAGGTTGGCCGTTTTTTTGTTTTTGTAGTAAATTGTCAATTGTATTTCCTGATTTTTGTCTGTAGGGATAACGTTCCTATTAACAATATCTTTCAGGACCCTTTCCTCTATTTTATGAACCGTCAAAAAGAAGTTCCTGTAAAATAGTCTAATAGGGGGTACAAGTGTTGTGTTAGTTGACTCTTCAGAGGTTGCATGGCATTTCACCTTTCTTTTCATGATGTCTTCAACAAAACCGCTAGAGAAGGCATTGTTGACTAGGACCTGCCTTTCCCTACAGAGTTCTTCATCGACTTGCTACCATCCTGAGCTGTGGCTGAGAGCCCGGTCGATGTAAGCATTGACAACACTCCTCTTGTACCTGTCTGGGCAGTCACTGTTGGCACTGAGGCACATTCCTATGTTTGTTTCCTTACTGTAGACTACAGTATGGAAGCCGCTCCTTTCCGTGACTGTTACATCTAGAAAGGGCAGCTTCCCATCCTTCTCCATCTTGTAAGTGAAACTCAACACAGAATTCCACTCAAGTGCCTCCTTCAGCTGCTGCAGACGTTCGGCATCAGATACCTGCATAAAAATATCGTCAACATACCTGCAGTATATGGCAGGTTTCAAGTCCATGTCAACTAAGACCCTCTGCTCGATGGTACCCATGTAGAAGTTTGCAAACAGGACACCTAGGGGAGAATCCATGGCGACCCCGTCTACTTGCTTATACATGTGCCCATCTGGGCTCAAGAAGGGTGCCTCCTTAGTGCAGGGTTGGAGTAGTTTCCTTGGTATGTTTTCTGGTATGTCAAGAGGAGTACACGCTGGATCACGATACACTCTGTCCGCTATCATCCCGATTGTTTCATCCACAGGTACATTGGTAAACAGTGACTCTACATCCAACGAGGCTCTTATTCCTGTGGCCCATGCTCCCCGCAGTAAGTCAACAATTTCCTTTGGAGACTTCAGGTTGAAAGTACAGGGTACATAAGGGGTCAGTAAGCCATCGAGTCGCTTAGCCAGTCTGTACGTGGGTGTGGGTATCTGGCTGATGATTGGTCGAAGTGGGTTTCCAGATTTGGGGGTCTTGACATTTCCATAGGCATACCCAGGTTTGTATTCCCCAATAACCTTTGGC
>NC_091189.1:32413539-32421039 GCF_040958095.1 Procambarus clarkii | reverse complement strand
TCCCGTTCTTCTCACTTGGAGAACAAGAATGTGTTCTACAGTGTTCTTTAATTAACAGGAAATAATCCTGAATTGGTTGTCAATAGACTGTTGCAGTTTTAGTTACTTTTCTAGCGCAGGCGTAGCCTCACATTTATACTATGCTGACTGGTGTGTTAACGTGTTCTTCTGTTCTCTGTGGATGGGGTTAGAGATCTGTTAGGCAGGGGGATGGGTGGGGATAGGGTGTGGCTGTGGGTGGATGGATGGATGGATGGGTGGGGATAGGGTGTGGCAGTGGGTGGATCTATACATCCAGCAGTGCTTCATCCACCTACCCTCTCCCTCCATCTCTTTCTCTCCCTCCCTTTCCACATTTACCTTCTCTCCCACACTACTACTTCATCATCTTCCCCCTCACACTGCCTCATAGGTCCCTCTTCCCCTTTGCCTACCTTCGCATCTCCCCTTCCCTCCTGACCCTTAAAGGGGGGAAGATGTTACACTTGAGTGGATTATCGACCAGATGCCAGTCACAGCCCGTCTCCTTGCTCCCCTCCCCACGTCTTCCCCTTCCCCCCCTCCCCTCCCTAACCAAACCCCCTTCCCCCCCCACCCCCCCTCCCTAACCACCCCACTTCTCCCTTTTTTCCCTTTGTTTACTCTATATTCTTACCTTCCTAGCAACCACAGAATGAAGGAGTGAGAACCACTCCCTGCATCAATGCCATGCCACACACGAGTAACTCATGACGCAGGACAATGAACATGTAACAACATTCACCTGGGCTGTAGGAGGCTCGAACCCCGGACCTCACGCGTGTGAGAGTCCAAAACTCTTTCTCTCCAATACAACAAAAGATCAAAAGGTATCCGACAGTCAAAATCTATATCAAAACTTGGCCCATCCTTCTACAAAGAAAGTACTTATCGTAACTATTTGGTGGAAAGTACCATTAGTACTTAACAATATAAAGTATATAGTGATGGATCACTAAGAACTTGTGTTAGTCAATGTTGACAAACTGGAAGATTTTTGAACTTTTGGTGAACTCTTCTTCCAGCTGAACCCTGATGCAAGGGCACTAGGAAGTGGGATAAAAGCCCTAAACAGGAATATAGTTAATACGAAAGGCTATCACACCTCATATCAGGTAATTACCTAAGTGTAATTACCTAAGTGTAGTTACAGGATGAGAGAGCTACGCTGGTGGTGTCCCGTCTTCCCAGCACTCTTTGTCAGGTGGTAAGAAAGGGGGGGGGGGGGGGGGGGGTTGTTTGATGTTCCAAACTAAAGCCATTGAGGCGTGCAGGTGGTCTGGTCCCCACCTGCTAAAACACTCAACAATTTACTATTAAGTTTGACAAGACTATCGTGATTAATATCATCTACTTGAAACAAGCTAACTAGGATCTATTCGGTATCTTTATTATGCACCCCATACCCATCCCCGTGGGCGGTGGTGTAAAGGGTTACAGAGGCACATAATGGGTTCAGGAACTGAACCCTCTAGTTTGCTTAGCTAAGCAAATAACAATATTTTGACGCTAGTTACACAATTATTAATGTTATATATACATGTACACACTCTCATACATACATGTACACATATATATATATATATATATATATATATATATATATATATATATATATATATATATATATATATATATATATATATATGTCGTACCTAGTAGCCAGAACGCACTTCTATGACTACTATGCAAGGCCCGATTTGCCTAATAAGCCAAGTTTTCATGAATTAATTGTTTTTCGACTACCTAACCTACCTAACCTAACCTAACCTAACCTTTTCAGCTACCTAACCTAACCTAACCTATAAAGATAGGTTAGGTTAGGTTAGGTAGGGTTGGTTAGGTTCGGTCATATATCTACGTTAATTTTAACTCCAATAAAAAAATATTGACCTCATACATAACGAAATGGGTAGCTTTATCATTTCATAAGAAAAAAAATAAAGAAAATATATTAATTCATGAAAACTTGGCTTATTAGGCAAATTGGGCCTTGCATATTAGGCATAGAAGTGAGTTCTGGCTAGTAGGTACGACATATATATATATATATATATATATATACATACATACACATACATATCTAATCACCCACACAAATACACACTTCAACAATCTTTTGTGTCACAAGTGACATTACAAGAGGCTCACAACAGTCACTATACAAGGTACTTTACATCTATGGTGAGTCACACAGTTACTAGTCTTGCTGCACACCCACCCAACTGGGCGGCAGCTTTACAGTCACGTGCTCCACACCCACCCAACTGGGCGGCAGCTTTACAGTCATGTGCTCCACACCCACCCAACTGGGCGGCAGCTTAACAGTCATGTGCTCCACACCCACCCAACTGGGCGGCAGCTTTACAGTCATGTGCTCCACACCCACCCAACTGGGCGGCAGCTTAACAGTCATGTGCTCCACACCCACCCAACTGGGCGGCAGCTTTACAGTCATGTGCTCCACACCCACCCAACTGGGCGGCAGCTTTACAGTCATGTGCTCCACACCCATCCAACTGGGCGGCAGCTTAACAGTCATGTGCTCCACACCCACCCAACTGGGCGGCAGCTTAACAGTCATGTGCTCCACACCCACCCAACTGGGCGGCAGCTTAACAGTCATGTGCTCCACACCCACCCAACTGGGCGGCAGCTTAACAGTCATGTGCTGCACACCCACCCAACTGGGCGGCAGCTTAACAGTCATGTGCTCCACACCCACCCAACTGGGCGGCAGCTTTACAGTCATGTGCTCCACACCCACCCAACTGGGCGGCAGCTTTACAGTCATGTGCTCCACACCCACCCAACTGGGCGGCAGCTTTACAGTCATGTGCTCCACACCCATCCAACTGGGCGGCAGCTTAACAGTCATGTGCTCCACACCCACCCAACTGGGCGGCAGCTTAACAGTCATGTGCTCCACACCCACCCAACTGGGCGGCAGCTTAACAGTCATGTGCTCCACACCCACCCAACTGGGCGGCAGCTTAACAGTCATGTGCTGCACACCCACCCAACTGGGCGGCAGCTTAACAGTCATGTGCTCCACACCCACCCAACTGGGCGGCAGCTTTACAGTCATGTGCTCCACACCCACCCAACTGGGCGGCAGCTTTACAGTCAGGTGCTCCACACCCACCCAACTGGGCGGCAGCTTAACAGTCATGTGCTCCACACCCACCCAACTGGGCGGCAGCTTAACAGTCATGTGCTCCACACCCACCCAACTGGGCGGCAGCTTAACAGTCATGTGCTCCACACCCACCCAACTGGGCGGCAGCTTAACAGACATGTGCTCCACACCCACCCAACTGGGCGGCAGCTTTACAGTCATGTGCTCCACACCCACCCAACTGGGCGGCAGCTTTACAGTCATGTGCTCCACACCCATCCAACTATGCGGCAACTTTACAGTCATGTGCTCCACACCCACCCAACTGGGCGGCCCATCCCTCAGGACTCTTGCCGCTAATCCCTCCTTTACACTATTCTCCTTTCAGTGTGCACCTGCCGCTGGTGCCCCCCCCCCCCCATGGACCAGTGACCTGCTGCTGGGTCTGTCCCCTCCCTCACACCCCACCTCTCTCTCTCCCTCTCCCTCTCTCTCTCTCTCTCTCTCTCTCTCTCTCTCTCTCTCTCTCTCTCTCCTGCTTCTTCTACACACACCCCAGCCAGGGGATGCTGGCTGGCTAAGTGGACATGACGCTAGACTCGTGGACCTAGGGACCGGGGTTCGATCCCGGCAGCCGGCGGAAAAACAAATAGTCAGAGTTACCTTCACCCTGATGCACCTGTTACCTAGCAGTAAATAAGTACCTGAGAGTTAGCGTCTACGGGCTGCTTCCTGGTGTGTGTGTACTCACCTAGTTGTGCTTGCGGGGGTTGAGCTTTGGCTCTTTGGTCCCGCCTCTCAACTGTCAATCAACTGGTGTACAGATTCCTGAGCCTACTGGGCTCTATCATATCTACATTTGAAACTGTGTATGGAGTCAGCCTCCACCACATCACTGCCTAATGCATTCCATCCGTTAACTACTGACACTGAAAAAGTTCCTTCTAACGTCTCTGTGGCTCATGTGGGTACTCAGTTTCCACCTGTGTCCCCTTGTTCGCGTCCCACCAGTGTTGAATAGTTTATCCTTGTTTACCCGATCGATTCCTCTGAGGATTTTGTAGGTTGTGATCATGTCTCCCCTTACTCTTCTGTCTTCCAGTGTCGTAAGATGCATTTCCCGCAGCCTTTCCTCGTTACTCATGCCTCTTAGTTCATGTACGTGTGTGTGTGTGTGTGTGTGTGTGTGTGTGTGTGTGTGTGTGTGTGTGTGTGTGTGTGTGAAAAATTAGTAGTTAGTAACAGTTGATTGACTGACAGTTGAGAGGCGGCCCGAAAGAGCAGAGCTCAACCCCGGCAAGCACAACTAGGTAAGTGTACACAGTACCCCATAAGAGGCTGTTCAAGTTCCAGCAGGTGTGGAACACTGTGTTCATGTAGCAG
Source organism: Procambarus clarkii (assembly GCF_040958095.1). NCBI lineage: Eukaryota > Metazoa > Arthropoda > Malacostraca > Decapoda > Cambaridae > Procambarus > Procambarus clarkii. Next base: position 32,416,520 of record NC_091189.1, on the reverse strand, counting down.
CAGGTGTGGAACACTGTGTTCATGTACCAGCAGGTGTGGAACACTGTGTTCATGTACCAGCAGGTGTGGAACACTGTGTTCATGTTCCAGGAGGTGTGGAACACAGTGTTCATGTACCAGCAGGTGTGGAAAACTGTGTTCATGTACCAGCAGGTGTGGAACACTGTGTTCATGTTCCAGCAGGTGTGGAACACTGTGTTCATGTTCCAGGAGGTGTGGAACCCTGTTTATGTACCAGCAGGTGTGGAACACTGTGTTCATGTACCAGCAGGTGTGGATCACTGTGCTCATGTTCCAGGAGGTGTGGAACCCTGTTTATGTACCAGCAGGTGTGGAACACTGTGTTCATGTATCAGTAGGTGTGGAACACTGTGTTCATGTTCCAGGAGGTGTGGAACCCTGTTTATATACCAGCAGGTGTGGAACATTGTGTTTATGTACCAGCAGGTGTGGAACACTGTTCATGTACCAACAGGTGTGGAATACTGTGGTTATACGCTGTGGTAACTTCACTATCTCCACCTACCCATCACTATCTCCCCCTATCTTGAGGTTATCTTGAGATGATTTCGGGCTTTAGTGTCCCAGCGGCCCGAACCTCGACCAGGCCTCCACCCCCCAGGAAGCAGCCCGTGACAGCTGACTAACACCCAGGTACCTATTTTACTGCTAGGTAACATTGTCATAGGGTGAAAGAAACTCTGCCCATTGTTTCTCGCCGGCGCCTGGGATCGAACCCAGGACCACAGTTCCCCCTACCCTTCACTATCTCCCCCTACCCTTCACTATCTCCCCCTACCCTTCACTATCTCCCCCTACCCTTCACTATCTCCCCCTACCCTTCACTATCTCCCCCTACCCTTCACTATCTCCCCCACCCTTCACTATCTCCCCCCTACCCTTCACTATCTCCCCCCTACCCTTCACTATCTCCCCCTACCCTTCACTATCTCCCCCTACCCTTCACTATCTCCCCCCTACCCTTCACTATCTCCCCCCTACCCTTCACTACCTCCCCGCACCCTTCACTATCTCCCCCACCCTTCACTATCTCCCCCCTACCCTTCACTACCTCCCCGCACCCTTCACTATCTCCCCCACCCTTCACTATCTCCCCCCTACCCTTCACTACCTCCCCGCACCCTTCACTATCTCCCCCTACCCTCCACTATCTCCCCCTACCCTCCACTATCTCCCCCTACCCTTCACTATCTCTCCCCTACCCTTCACTACCTCCCCCACCCTTCACTATCCCCCTCCACCCTTCACTATTCACAAGTAGCGTCACCATAACAGAAGCACTCACTGTAGCACACATTCAGGTCCAGGACCACCGGCCTCAACTCCCCGGGTCCTGCACCACATTAGTTAAGGTCAGAGTAACACCAAAGAAGCCCAGGTAGGCAAGGGAAGATATTATAACATTGTTCAGTGTTACTAAACGTACCAAATGCGACGTGCTATGAGGACTTGGGGGCTCGCTCATACGTTTTCTAAGCGTGTTCTCTCTGACAACACCGTGGGGGTGCTCTGACTTACGACCCCCCACCGTGGGGGTGCTCTGACTTACGACCCCCCACCGTGGGGGTGTTCTGACTTACGACCCCCCACAGTGGGGGTGTTCTGACTTACGACCCCCCACAGTGGGGGTGTTCTGACTTACGACCCCCCACAGTGGGGGTGTTCTGACTTACGACCCCCCCACCGTGGGGGTGTTCTGACTTACGACCCCCCGACCGTGGGGGTGTTCTTACTTACGACCCCCCACCGTGGGGGTGTTCTGACTTACGACCCCCCACAGTGGGGGTGTTCTGACTTAAGACCCCCCACAGTGGGGGTGTTCTGACTTACGACCCCCCCACCGTGGGGGTGTTCTGACTTACGACCCCCCACCGTGGGGGTGTTCTGACTTACGACCCCCCACCGTGGGGGTGTTCTGACTTACGACCCCCCACCGTGGGGGTGTTCTGACTTACGACCCCCCCCCCCGTGGGGATGTTTTGACTTACGACCCCCCACCGTGGGGGTGTTCTGACTTACGACCCCCCCCCCGTGGGGGTGTTCTGACTTACGACCCCCCCACCGTGGGGGTGTTCTGACTTACGACCCCCCCACCGTGGGGGTGTTCTGACTTACGACCCCCCTCCCCCTCGCGTCACACGGTGGGGCTGGTGGCTGAGTGAACAGCGCTCTAGGCTCGTGAACCTAGGGACTAGGGGTTCGACCCCCAGCGCGCGGGTGAATGTACTCGTAAACGCTTTAGCCGCGCCGTCCGTAATAATTGTTCTTATTCTTAAGAGTGAGGTTGTTGACGCCTTAACCGGACCCTGGCCGGATGTGGAAGACGGAAGAGCCGGCCGGCCGTGACGGGCCGGAGGGGCGATGACTGCCCTGCGGGGACCGGAATGTGCAGTTATGGCGCCCCGAGGCTGACTGCTCCGGATCCGGAAGAGTTGGTAATGGCGTCTTTCAAAAGATTTTTGGAGGTGTTGATCACGGGGGCCCGGTTACTCCATGTGACACTCAGGTAAAGGCCCGGTCTCTCAATGTGCCACTCAGGTAAAGGCCCGGTCTCTCCATGTGCCACTCAGGTAAAGGTCCGGTCTCACCATGTGACACTCAGGTATAGGTCCGGTCTCTCCATGTGACTCAGGTGTAGGTCCAGTCTCTCCATGTGCCACTCAGGTAAAGGCCCGATCTCTCCATATGCCACTCAAATATAGGCCCGGTCTCTCCATGTACCACTCAGGTAAAGGCCCGGTCTCTCCATGTACCACTCAGGTATAGGCCCGGTCTCTCCATGTACCACTCAGATAAACAATACAACTATTGTGGCTAGCCACAAACGGAACGACCCAACCAACCCTCCTAACCTATCCTATCGATATGTAGAAAACGTCAATATTGCGGTGCTTTAATTGTACTAATAGGTATCATTTTACCGGATTGGTCGACTACGTAAAAAATACGACGTATTTGGG
>NC_091189.1:32308539-32411039 GCF_040958095.1 Procambarus clarkii | reverse complement strand
ATGCATCAGAAAACTCTTGACCACTAAAGGATTCGAACCCGGTTAGGCAGAGCCTCCATGCCTCTTGGCAAACCAGTACTGTAACCACTCAGCCACCGGCTGTAGAGAATCAATGAGAGGTCGTGAGACCTACACCCCAATATGGCTCAAATATGTTGAAGTGATTTGATGAAATATGTGGCCAATAATGCCACGAGTGCTGTCGGGTCTTGTGGTATAAGGCTCACCACTTCCTAATGATTTTGTAGTCTGTGGTGGAGTGGTTACAGTACTGGTTTGCCGTACTGAAGGTGGGTACAGGAGCAGACGACTGCTGACTCCAGTTACCAGCAGGCTGAGAGCTTTCCCTTCCCATAGCTCATGCCCTACTAGTTTTCCTTGAATCTCTCACTCTCTCGGTTTTCCTTCCCTCCTGTCTGTGTGTGTCCCTCCCTCCCTCCACCTCTCTGTCTCTCTCTCTCTCTCTCTCTCTCTCTCTCTCTCTCTCTCTCTCTCTCTCTCTCTCTCTCTCTCTCTCTCTCTCTCTCTCTCTCTCCCTCCCTCCTCTCTCTCTCCCTCCCTCCCTCCTCTCTCTCTCCCTCCCTCCCTCCTCTCTCTCTCCCTCCCTCCCTCCTCTCTCTCTCTCTCCCTCTCCCTCCCTCCCTCCTCTCTCTCTCCCTCCCTCCCTCCTCTCTCTCTCTCTCCCTCTCCCTCCCTCCCTCCCTCTCTCTCTCCCTCTCCTTCCCTCCCTCCCTCTCTCTCTCCCTCCCCCCCCCTCCCTCCCTCCCTCTACCCCCATAAAGACCGCTGGCTCCTAGCTGTTATCGCCTGGGAAATCGTCCACTTGGGTACGGCCCGAAATTTTCAGGAATAACAGCAAAGTCAGCTCTTATGCTTCTCGATCTTCCCATTGGTCTCGCTCCACATCATATCGGATGTCTCGTTCGCTAGCGAGGCTTCTCGAGGCCTCTCGCTAGTTAGGCCTCGCTCCATCGCACGCTGCGTCAAACTTGCAAATGTCGAAATGTGAAGCAAATCTTTGTTTTTTATCCAGTAATCTAATTTGATTTAGGGTTTGAAGGCAATTTTACTGCGTGTTTATACTGCAGAAGCCCGTAATGTTTCGTTCAACCGGCAGTAGGTTTTCCCGTAATGAACAGAATAGCTTGAGCTCTCGCATATAACAGAGCCATCAAGTGAATTATTCGATAACTGAAGAACCCACAATGACATTTGCCGTACCCTCGTCACTAGGACAAAAATGACCCTTGGAGAGCAGAAGCCTTAAGTCCAAAATCTCTAGCGTCAATCCCGCCAGTATAGGCCCTTCTGATGTGTATCCCTACGCCAAATAAGGGTTGAGAAATAATCTGATGTCGAGTGAAGGTTTTCCAGCAGCGTTCTGGACCAGGAAAATTGGTCGTCCCCGTTATTCCTGATCAGATATACGCTGTGTCCTCAGTCCAAGATGGTCACTACCGCGTGAACCGCCTCTCTCCTTGTCTCCGTCAACGACACACCCGGTTTCCTTCCTTCATTACAGGCTCTATGTATGTACATATCTGTCTCTGTATATTAGAATGTGTGAGGCTGACACGGACACACACTTGGAGGTAGTCTCGTAATTTTAACAGTAATTGATATTGGGTATGTCTAACATCGTCGGGTTTGGATTGGCATAAATTAAATGAGTGCCGTTTTTCATAGTGCAAAAGTGTCCTCTTCGACGAATATTGGAATATCATACTAACTAGCCTCTCGTTTTTTGTACTTCGATAAAAAAAAATCATTACACATGAATGTCCACAAAATTTTAAAAAATATATATTCAGTCATAATTATAATCATAGACAGTCATAATCTCCCCCCCCCCCGAGCCCTCACCCTGAGTGTGAGAGCACCACACACTCAGCCACACCCTGAACCTGACCATAGAGCCTACACACTGGGCCAGGAGACACAGAAGCAGGACACACACACACTAGTAGAGGTGGGCAGAGAGACACGGCGACACACACACGGAAAGATTGGGGGAGAAGGCACCCGGAAGTGCCATATACCTTGGCACTCGCGAGTACATCATTTAGTGTGTGCGCGTGCGTGTGCATGTGTGTACTCGCCTAGGTGTACTCGTCTAGTTGTACTCGCCTAGTTGTACTCGTCTAGTTGTGCTTGCTGGGGTTGAGTTCTGGCTCTTTGGTCCCGCGTCTCAACCGTCAATCAACAGGTGTACAGATTCCTGAGCCTATTGGGCTCTATCATATCTACACTTGAAACTGTGTATGGAGTCAGCCTCCACCACATCACTTCCTAGTGCTTTCCATCTCTTAATTACTCTGACACTGATTTTTTTTAATAATGTCTGTGGTTCATTTTAGTGCTATGTTTCCACATGTGTCCACTTGTTCGTATTCTTCCTGTGCTAAATAGTGTCTTTGTCCACAACGTCAATTGTTTTGAGAATTTTGTAGGTGATAATTATGTCTCACTCTATATTTCAGTGAAGGGAGGATTAATTCCAGTAGCCTTTCCTCATAACTCATCCCTCTCAGCTCCGGGACACGTCTGGTGGCATGCCTCAGATTTCTCAATAACCTTTGTCTTGTGTTTGACTACGTACGATCTCCTGGCTGGAGCTGCATACTCCAGGATTGGTCTGACATACATAGTGAACTAGGTTCTAAATGATTCCTTACACAAAGTTTCTACTGGAGTCCCTCAAGGGTTAGTGTTGGGATTCAATAGTATTATTGGTAACGGTCAATGACTTAGCTGTTGGACTAGACTATAAAGCTGAGGTGTAATATCCAAACATGCGAGTAATTAGGAGAAGCAGGCGTGGTTGGGCAGATGGCTATGGAAATTCGATCCAGGTGACTGTAATGTAATGAGGATGGTGGCAAGATTATGACCAAAGGATCGAAATGGTGGGATTCGGTAGCATATAGGCTCGACGGTAGCCTCTTCCAGCTGTGTGGACGGTAGTCTCTCCCAGCAGCCTGGACAGTAGCCTCTTCCAGCAGCCTGGACAGTAGCCTCTTCCAGCAGCCTGGACAGTAGCCTCTTTCAGCAGCTTGGTCAGTAGCCTCTTCCAGCAGCCTGGACAGTAGCCTCTCCCAGCAGCCTGGTCAGTAGCCTCTTCCAGCAGCTTGGTCAGTAGCCTCTTCCAGCAGCCTGGACAGTAGTCTCTTCCAGCAGCCTGGTCAGTAGCCTCTTCCAGCAGCCTGGACAGTAGCCTCTTCCAGCAGCTTGGTCAGTAGCCTCTTCCAGCAGCCTGGTCAGTAGCCTCTTCCAGCAGCCTGGACAGTAGCCTCTCCCAGCAGCCTGGTCAGTAGCCTCTCCCAGCAGCCTGGACAGTAGCCTCTCCCAGCAGCCTGGTCAGTAGCCTCTCCCAGCAGCCTCTTCCAGCAGCCTGGTCAGTAGCCTCTCCCAGCAGCCTGGTCAGTAGCCTCTCCCAGCAGCCTGGACAGTAGCCTCTCCCAGCAGCCTGGACAGTAGCCTCTCCCAGCAGCCTGGTCAGTAGCCTCTCCCAGCAGCCTGGACAGTAGCCTCTCCCAGCAGCCTGGTCAGTAGCCTCTCCCAGCAGCCTGGACAGTAGCCTCTCCCAGCAGCCTGGTCAGTAGCCTCTCCCAGCAGCCTGGACAGTAGCCTCCAGCAGCCTGGTCAGTAGCCTCTCCCAGCAGCCTGGACAGTAGCCTCCAGCAGCCTGGGTAGTGGGAAGTCTCTGCCAACTCCCACTGGTAATCCCATCACGTAGTCCCCCTCTGATAGCCTCGTACAGCTGTCACAGCAGTAGACTCCTCCCACAGCGTCGACGGTAGCCTTTTTGTCTTGTAACTACTTCAAGACGCTAATTGGTGATCCATATCTTCACCCATTTCACACTCCATGTTCCCCATTATGCAAATTATAGCCCACCATTAGAGCGACGACAGGATGATGCATATAAGGAAGCTGGCCGGCGGAGAGGACTGGAACGGGTCTCTGGAATCCAGCGAGATTACAGATGCTACGGGAACGTTGACATTTCCAGAGAGGTATGGAAGGATTGTGTGGGATCCAGGGAGGTTTGGAAGGATTGTGTGGGATCCAGGGAGGTTTGGAAGGATTGTGTGGGCTCCAGGAAGGTTTGGAAGGATTATGTGGAATCCAGGGAGGTTTGTAAGGATTGTGTGGAATCCAGGGAGGTTTGGAAGGATTGTGTGGAATCCAGGGTGGTTTGGAAGGCTTCTGTGGAATCCAGGGAGGTTTGGAAGGATTGTGTGGAATCCAGGGAGATTACAAATGCGATAGGAAAGTTCAGACTCCCAGAGGGGACAGGAATTACAAGATCAAGAGCAACGACAGCTGTTCATGACGACATCTGTGCAGATTTAAGAGTTTTATTGGTGAATTTAAGTCAACAGGACCTTGCCTGTAAACTCCAATCTCCTCCCAACACACGTAAGAAATAAAGCCAGAACACAAGAGACGTGTTTAAGACAGAATTCTTGCAGGAACTACCGGATGTAACCAGGTTGTGATGGAGACGTGGGCTTGCAATATCCTCCAATCACAACAGCCTTAACTGGTCAAATTTTGACAACCCCTGACCCCAGACAAGACTTGTAGAGTAGAACAACTCTCGCAACCCATCCAGGTAAACTCCTGCAGGGGAGATAGATTAGAATTAGACACACGGACAAATGCGTGTCTATATAGACATTAGACAAATGGAATGCATTAGGCAGTGATGTGGTGGAGGCTGACTCCATACACAGCTTCAAGTGTAGATATGATAGAGCCCAGTAGGCTCAGGAACCTGTACACCAGTTGATTGACAGTTGAGAGGCGGGACCAAAGAGCCAGGCTCAACCCCCGCAAGCACAATTAGGCAAATACACTTAGGTAATTAGGTAAATCCGGATAAGTCAGATGTCTTAGTGTACAACTTCAATGTTAGTGTTCAGTAAATGTTGTGAGTTCACTATACACAGATGTATATTGAAAAAAAATAGAAAGAAATATAAAAAAAAACTACTAGCTGTTGTTAGGTAACAATGGCCATAGAGCTGACGGTTGATATAAATACGTACATGTGTGCTTACTTACATATTTGAATAAGTCACATATGCATATACAGGCACACAATCTATTTACACACACATTCTCATGCAGAAGGAAAGCTGTCCATACCACACAGGCGGACACCAAGAGCTGAAGTTATCATCTTATAATAACTATTTAATGATAAAAACTAAAAATAAAAAAAAACTGGGAATCTGCCGTGACCAGGATTCGAACCTGGGTTATTGCGGCCACAACGCAATGTACTAACCACTATACGATCACGGCCACTGACCACCACTGAGCGAATTGGTGAATTAGCTTTATTTTAACCAAAAGCTCTAGCTTCTGGAGCCCGACTTTTGTTAATTGCAGAAATGATACGATTATCGACCTCTATTGTTCTATTTATAAACATTTGATTGAGAATTATTTTCCTTGTTAATTTCCATATGTTACCAATTTTACCTCCTTGATACGTTGTCAACCTTGCTCTGGTCTCTGGTTGAGCCGTACCCTTGTTGTGGTTCTTCATTATTACAGAACATATGTTAAGCAGCTGTCTTGATCCACCTTGTATGCCGCAATCAAGTCTCCTCAACATTTTTTGACAATAAGGACAATAAGGTTCAATTCTTGTGGCCAGTTCTGAGGCACAAGCTCAGAATCTACTTATTTATTATTATTAACATCTTTATTGACAAAATTAATTACAATTTTGTCTAATCTGAGGATTTCGATTAAGTCTTATTAAAGTGAGGATAATGCTGGTATTCACTGTCACGCAGGACAGAGGGTCATACATAAGACAATAGGTCTAAACGAAGAATGAAGCAGCTGAATATGGTATATATGGTATATGCCCATATATGATATATATGGGCTGAAGCACATATATATCATGGTTACAATCAATGTTTTAATGTATGGATATGTGAAAACAACTTTCTATTGTGCACTGCCACACAAGGGCAGGGATGGGTTCATAAGTGATGCAGCTTAGAAGTAATATAAATAAAAATTATTCTTCATTCTTTAAAATGGACAAGCAAATTTTGGACACTAGAAATGAGAAAGCACGAACATGATTAAAAGCTATGACAAACATTGCTGTAGAAGAAAAAAGTAGACATGATCACGATTTAAAAGATACTCAGAGGTTCATACCAAAGACAAAATGACATAAAATAGATTTTAATATTAATAGCCAATTTTATGTTTCAGAAAAAAACGATTGAGTTTATATCGCTTATATATAGATTGAGTCTATATCAATTAATATTCATAAAATACAACAAATTACCGTCCAGAAATGTGAAAAAAGCCAATTATCATCACAGCTATTTGGTATAAGGTTTCTTGTAGACAAAGGATGAGAAATTATAAATTTTACAAAATGCAGAGTACCAGATACATGCCAGAGAAGTACAAAATATATTTAATCGATTATAGAAAACTAGATATAACTGATATATAATAAACATAACTTGTATCCAATTATAAACCATACGGAAAACATATCCTCCAATAATGGGGAGAGAACACATGAAACGAATATTGAATATTAAAAGGCGAGACCCAGGAGCTGAACCACGGACCCGGCCAGCACAACTGTAGGTGGGTACAACTAGGAGAGCACACACACACACACACACACAAGTGATCACTGAAATGTTTAACGTGCAATGTTTAAATCACTGAGCAATGTTGAGAGTTGTGTGTTTTTACTCTTTGTATTTATTATTTGTATCTGCAGAATCAAGCTATTAGCTCTTGGACCCCGCCCTCTAATCAAACTGTTTTTCTTCTATTTCTTTCTTTTCTTCTTTCTTCTATGTTTACTAAATGTTTCTGTCTCGCACATACACACACGCCCAGGAAGCAGACCGAAGCATCTGTCTAACTCTCAGGTACCTATTGACTGCTAGGTGAACAGGTGCAATAGGGTGAAACAATCTCTGCCCATTTGTTTCCGCCACGGCCGGGAATCGAAACCGGACCCTTAGGACTACGAACCGCGAGCGCTGTCCACTTAACCGTGAGAGAGAGAGAGAGAGAGAGAGAGAGAGAGAGAGAGAGAGAGAGAGAGAGAGAGAGAGAGAGAGAGAGAGAGAGTGTGTGTGTGTGTGAGAGTGAATGTGAGTGACGAGAAACAGAAAGTGAGAAAGAGAAAGCGAGCGCCACATTTCACAACGTGGCCTTCATAGCTCAGTGGCTAGAGCGCTGGTCTAGTAAACCAGAGGCCGGGAGTTCGATCCTCCCTGAAGGCAGATCCTGAGATTTACATAAAATTTTCCAGTTCCTCTGCGGACCTTCGAACCTACAAGACCCTAATCCCAAATGACACATTTATTTATTTATTTATTTTATATTTTTACAGGAGTTCTTACATTCTTGTACAGCCTCAAGCACTCATTGTGCTTCGGGCAGGTCCTTAATCCTTATTTTCATGCACACACATCTCCAGGAAGCAGCCAGTAGCAGCTGTCTAACTTACCATGAGCTATGGGAAGGGAAAGCTCTCAGCCTGCTAACAGGAGTCAGCAGTCGTCTGCTCCTGTACCCTCCTGTGTGTAAAACTAGTAGGGTAAGGCTTACCATGAGCTATGGGAAGGGAAAGCTCTCAGCCTGTTAACAGGAGTCAGCAGTCGTCTGCTCCTGTACCCTTCTGTGTGTAAAACTAGTAGGGTAAGGCTTACCATGAGCTATGGGAAGGGAAAGCTCTCAGCCTGCTAACAGGAGTCAGCAGTCGTCTGCTCCTGTACCCTCCTGTGTGTAAAACTAGTAGGGTAAGGCTTACCATGAGCTATGGGAAGGGAAAGCTCTCAGCCAGCTAACAGGAGTCAGCAGTCGTCTGCTCCTGTACCCTCCTGTGTGTAAAACTAGTAGGGTAAGGCTCACCATGAGCTATGGGAAGGGAAAGCTCTCAGCCAGCTAACAGGAGTCAGCAGTCGTCTGCTCCTGTACCCTCCTGTGTGTAAAACTAGTAGGGAAAGGGAAGTTTTCCATTCATTCTTACCTGCGAATTTTTAAATTAATAACCCACAATTTAACTCTTAATTCATCTAGCATTTAGTAAACAAAATTTTCATAATATATGACAAATTTGACTCTAGCATTGCTGAGGCAGTGTTCTCCACCATGACACTCCCCCAGATGGTCTCGTTGGAGTCATATGTACTCACCTAGTTGTGTTTGCGGGGGTTGAGCTCTGGCTCTTTGGTCCCGCCTCTCAACCGTCAATCAACAGGTGTACAGATTCCTGAGCCAATTGGGCTCTATCATATCTACACTTGAAACTGTGTATGGAGTCAGCCTCCACCACATCACTTCCTAATGCATTCCATTTGTCAACCACTCTGACACTAAAAAAGTTCTTTCTAATATCTCTGTGGCTCATTTGTTCATGTGAGCAGATGTTTGAGCTGATGAGCCTGCAGGTGTCCCACTGGCTGGCTCCTTCATTTGTAAGTGACTTCCTGCTCAAGTTGATATTGATAACTTTTCCGATCCGTGTCAAGAGAGGTAAAATAGTTTTCTTAATGGGAGGCGGGGGAGGAAAGGTATGGAACGGAGAGGTGAGAAGGGAGGTAAAATGTGGGTAGTGAGTGGTGAATGGGAATGAACAAAGGTGGAGGAGTCGGAGTCGGGTCGGAGCATGATGGGTCGGAGCTAGATGCTGTCTGGCGAGAACACGAGTGGGTTGACCACTCTTAACGCCATTAGCTGAAGTTATTTACAGCACTGAGGACAGCTGAGTCTCCCCTGTCTTGACGCTGATGGAAGAAAATGAATAATTCAATTCTATTGTGATGGAGAGACGGGAAATTAGGGAGGGAGTTATGGAGATTTGAGGCAGGGGGCTGTTAGTGTGTACTCACCTAGTTGTACTTGCGGGGGTTGAGCTCTGGCTCTTTGGTCCCGCCTCTCAACTGTCAATCAACTGGTGTACAGGTTCCTGAGCCTACTGGGCTCTATCATATCTACATTTGAAACTGTGTATGGAGTCAGCCTCCACCACATCACTGCCTAATGCATTCCATCTGTTAACTACTCTGACACTGAAAAAGTTCTTTCTAACGTCCCTGTGACTCATTTGGGTACTCAGTCTCCACCTGTGTCCCCTTGTTCGTGCACCACCCATGTTAAACAGTTTATCTACCCTGTCAATACCTCTGAGAATTATGTAGGTAGTGATCATGTCCCCCCTTACTCTTCTGTCTTCCAGTGTCGTAAGGTGCATTTCACGCAGCCTTTCCTCGTAACTCTTGCCTCTTCGTTCTGGGACTAGCCTAGTGACATACCTCTGAACTTTTTCAAGCTTCGCCTTGTGCTTGACAAGGTACGGGCTCCATGCTGGGGCCGCATACTCCAGGATTGGTCTTACATATGTGGTATATAAGGTTCTGAATGATTCCTTGCACAGGTTCCTGAAGGCAGTTCTGATGTTAGCCAGCCTCGCATATGCCGCAAATGTTATTCTTTTGATGTGGGCTTCAGGAGACAGGTTTGGTGTGATATCAACTCCTAGATCTTTCTCTCTGTCCGTTTCATGAAGTACTTCATCTCCCATTCTGTATCCTGTGTCTGGTCTCCTGTTTCCACTGCCTAGTTTCATTACATTGCATTTACTCGGGTTGAACTTTAGTAGCCATTTATTGGACCATTCATTCAGTCTATCTAGGTCATCTTGTAGCCTCATACTATCTTCCTCCGTCTTAATCCTCCTCATAATTTTTGCATCATCAGCAAACAATGAGAGGAATGATTCTGTTCCCCTCTGGGAGATCATTTACATATATATGAAACAGTATAGGTCCAAGGACTGAACCTTGCGGGACTCCACTGATGACGTCTCGCCAATCTGAGACCTCACCCCTCACAGTGACTCGTTGTCTTTTGTTGCTTAGGTACTCCTTTATCCAATGGAGTACCTTCCCTTTCACTCCTGCCTGCATCTCCAGCTTTCGCACCAGTCTCTTGTGTGGCACTGTATCAAAGGCTTTCTGGCAATCCAAAAATATGCAGTCTGCCCACCCTTCTCTTTCTTGCCTGATTTTTATGGCCTGATCGTAGAATTCAAGTAACCCTGTGAGGCAGGACCTGCCATCCCTGAACCCATGTTGATGTTGTGTCACAAAGTTCCTTCGCTCCAGATGTTCCACTAGCTTTTTTCGCACAATTTTCTCCGTTAGCTTGCAAGTTAGGGACCTGTGTGCGTGCATGCGTGCGTGTGTGTGTGTGTGTGTGTGTGTGTGTGTGTGTGTGTGGGGGGGGGGGGGTGTGCTTACCTATTTGTTCTCTCCTATTTCTGCTTGCAGGATCGAGCAATGACTCTTGGATCCCTGGGCGCGCGCGTGTGCGTGTGCGCGTATGTGCGCGTGCGTCAGTACTTGAAGGCTTGTTTGTGAGAGTTTAAAGATAGAAAAAGTGAGAAGCAGTATAGAAAAAAGGGGAGAGAGAGAGGAGAGAGAGAGAGAGAGAGAGAGAGAGAGAGAGAGAGAGAGAGAGAGAGAGTAAAAGAGAACAAAGAGGGAGCAAGAAAGACAACACTTGTGGCATAAAATTATAAATTACAAATTATTGAAACAAAATATACAATAAAAACTGGAAAGAAAGTAGAGAGAGTAAAAGAGCTGAGGAAGAAAGTACAAGCCTTCATAGCTCAGTGGCTAGAGCGCTGGTCTAGTAAACCAGAGGCCGGGAGTTCGATCCTCCCTGAAGGCAATAGTGGGAATGTTTTATCCTGAAGCATTATAATCAGGTTGTTGTTGTTATTGTTTAAGATTTAGCTACTCAGAACGAAGTGTCCATGTAGCACGGGCTATGGTGAGCCCGTAATATAATCAGGTATTGGTTACTTTTGCATTACTCTCTTGTATTGATGCTAATTATCTGTTGACTATGCTAATTGCCTGTTGACTATGCTAATTGTCTGTTGACTATGCTAATTGTCTGTTGACTATGCTAATTGTCTGTTGACTATGCTAATTGTCTGTTGACTATGCTAATTGCCTGTTGACTATGCTAATTATATGTTGACGATGCTAATTGCCTGTTGACGATGCTAATTGCCTGTTGACTATGCTAATTGTCTGTTGACTATGCTAATTGTCTGTTGACTATGCTAATTGCCTGTTGACGATGCTAATTGTCTGTTGACTATGCTAATTGCCTGTTGACTATGCTAATTATCTGTTGACTATGCTAATTGCCTGTTGACGATGCTAATTGCCTGTTGACTATGCTAATTGTCTGTTGACTATGCTAATTGTCTGTTGACTATGCTAATTGCCTGTTGACGATGCTAATTGCCTGTTGACGATGCTAATTGCCTGTTGACTATGCTAATTGTCTGTTGACTAATGCTAATTGCCTGTTGACTATGCTAATTGCCTGTTGACGATGCTAATTGTCTGTTGACTATGCTAATTATCTGTTGACGATGCTAATTGCCTGTGGATGGTAAAAGTTACGAGGCAGCTCCTGTTGGTCCACTCGAGACGGCTCCTATTTATATCCATGCACGTTCATTCGCATTGTTGTCTGCCCTGCGCTTGAAACAATCCAGCGACCCCACGTCTATTAAAATACATAGATCCTAAAATATATATACATAATACAGAAAACCCACAGCATTTGTAAGATTTCCTGTACATAAGGTTGAATACAGGAGGAATGCTAATTACTAACGTTACGGAATGCTAACGTTACGGAATGCTAACGTTACGGAATGCTAACGTTACGGAATCATAACACGACATGTCAACAAGACGATCGTCAGAGGACTGGGGGATCGAACCAGCGTCCGTGGTCACCTCGAACCCGCGCCTTAACCCATGGAGGGTGATATGCTAAAAGGTACTCAACCAGGGGGGAGGGGGGGGAAGAGCACTGAGAGTATACTCTGGTTCTGGACTGTGTTCAGAGCTGAAGTATACTTGTTGGTTGGTCAGTAAGGTATTGTCTTGGCCTTGATAGTTCTCCACAGGTTGACAGACCTTAATAACCCACCAGAGGTAGTTAGACCTTAATAACCCACCAGAGGTAGTTAGACCTTAAAAACCCACCAGAGGTAGTTAAACCTTAATAACCCACCACAGGTAGACCATAATAACCCACCAGAGGTAGTTAAACCTTAATAACCCATTAGAGTTAGACCTTAATAACCCACCAGAGGTAGTTAGACCTTAATAACCCACTATAGTTAGACCATAATAACCCACCAGAGGTAGTTAGACCTTAATAACTATACACCAATTCAACCCGACAGACAAAACATAATATTTTTGACACTGTACCTCAGGTGGTTACAAAAATGCAGGTCCGACAGGCCATTATTACAGGCTGTGGTCCAGGCTATTGTCCTAGCAGGATGTTAATGCCTCCTGGCAGCTAGGACAATGGGTGCTGGGGCTCCCCAGCCGCACAGGAGCTGGGTTTTTTGTCGTTCTCTCCTTATATAGAAGAACAGAATAATTACAAGTTCCATAACCCATCCTGAGCATTGACCCGTTATACCTTGGGGTATACTAACGCATTATACTCGTATCTTGGGACATTATACTCGTGATGTTGTTCATTATATCTTGTCTTGGTTTAACCCCATTTAACTCGATTCTCTGAATTATATCTTGTTTTATTCCGATTCATTATAACTGTTGTAACCCATTCTCTCTACGTTGTGGTTATCATGAGGTGGTCCCCCGAGGATTAATGTCCCCGCGGCCCGGTTTTCTGATGAGGTTATGTGGTCAACCAGGCTGTTAGACCCGCTGCTTGCACTCTGGCCTATGAATTACAGCCCATTACATTTGTCCTTTTTGGCTTTATTTGTAAATTATCATTATCGTTTATTCATGTAATACAGCTTTATTATAAATCACAAACGCAGTCCTGTTTTGTGTTGAGTGAATTTTGCGTGAACACTGCGTGCAACCATTGAACATGCAACCATTGCATTCATGGCTGTGGGCCACTCAGGGAGCGTGTTGATGTAGTGACCACGTGCTTGTGTTGTGGGCCACTCAGGAAGCGTATTGATGTAGTGGCCACGTGATTGTGTTGTGGGCCACTCAGGGAGCGTGTTGATGTAGTGACCACGTGGTTGTGTTGTGGGCCACTCAGGGAGCGTATTGATGTAGTGACCACGTGGTTGTGTTGTGGGCCACTCAGGGAGCGTAATGATGTAGTGACCACGTGGTTGTGTTGTCTGCCACTCAGGGAGCGTAATGATGAGGTTACTGGATAGACACAGACGATAGACAGACTGTTCAATTCCCCAGTAGTCACTAATAGATAACCACCGATAGTTAAGCAGGTGCAATTAGACCAATTCTTGCATGACGTGAATCAGAAGCCCAAATGTAGTCCAAACCGAACTACTTGAAAAATAAACAGCAAAAGTGTTCTATCAGTTCGCAATACTGATATTCGTAATATGTTGATATTCGCAATGTTCGCAATATGTCCCATACTGACTGACTTTCACCCTCCTGGGCTGAGGTATGCTGAACTCTGTAACTACTATATGAATACTGAAACACTTGATGATATATTGAACTTGTACCCAAGATTTGACTATGTAATACATGTAATACAATGTATTGTCCCTATACAATATATAATACATCTGTTATATAATATATTATATATGTACCTAATAACCTGTACTTGTAAAATCATCTTAATCACCTTCAGTGGTTAAGTGTTTAATATCACACTAGTTTCTATAGAAGCTATCTTACCATGTCAGAGAGACATAGGTGAATATATATATATATATATATATATATATATATATATATATATATATATATATATATATATATATATATATATATATAATGTTGTACCTAGTAGCCAGAACGTCGTACTCGGCCTACTATGCAAGGCCCAATTTGCCTAATAAGCCAAGTTTTCATGAATTAATTGTTTTTCGACTATCTAACCTACCTGACCTAACCTAACTTTTTCGGCTACCTAACCTAACCTATAAAGATAGGTTAGGTTTGGTAGGGTTGGTTAGGTTCGATCATATATCTACGTTAATTTTAACTCCAATAAAAAAAAATTGACCTCATACATAATGAAATGGGTAGCTTTATCATTTCATAAGAAAAAAATTAGAGAAAATATATTAATTCAGGAAAACTTTGGTTATTAGGCAAATCGGGCCTTGCATAGTAGGCCGAGAAGTGCATTCTGGCTACTAGGTACGACATATATATATATATATATATATATATATATATATATATATATATATATATATATATATATATATATATATATATATGTTTGTATATGCGTATGTATGTATATGTGTGTATTTGTATGCAAAATATGTGTAAGCTGCTCTGAATTGCATTTCACGTTTCCAAACACACATTAATGGCGCTATGTAAAAGACACCTCGAACACTGTTTATGTAGGACAGATGTAAATCTATGTATTTCTATATGTAGGTTAGTTTAGCGTTTTAAAAGCACTACAATCACCTTCTGTGGTTGATTGTTCAGTAAACCCCTGAACTATATGTTTAACACATCTCTAACCCTGTCCATGGAGGACAGAAGAAAATGTATATATTCTGGTTAGCATTGTAAATATCTGGCCAAGTCTGTGGTTAAAAAAAAAGTTAGCAATACTGATGGAGGATGGAGATCAGACGCTTGGGGCTAGCCTCAAGCAACTTTACAGGGTGACTAATGGGTGGTAGGGGATTGTCATAGCTCCATTGTCCCCCTGTCAAAAGAATCGGCTGTCAATGCGAACGCCAACGACTTCCATAAGTTTGAAATGGTGATCAGGTTTTGTCCAGGTTTAGTTTTTAGCAAATTTTCAGCTGTTCCTAACATGGCATGTGTGAGAATGAGAGGCAGAGACCCGGGTACTGCCGGGTACTCCTGTCTAGTGTTTAGTAATGAGAGGTCAGGTCACAACAAGTTGGGTTAAGTCGGAGCAAGGATGGTCACGAAACAGTAGCACTGTTAGGGATGGTCACGAAACAGTAGCACTGTTAGGGATGGTCACGAAACAGTAGCACTGTTAGGGATGGTCACCAAACAGTAGCACTGTTAGGGATGGTCACGAAACAGTAGCACTGTTAGGGATGGTCACGAAACAGTAGCACTGTTAGGGATGGTCACCAAACAGTAGCACTGTTAGGGATGGTCACCAAACAGTAGCACTGTTAGGGATGGTCACCAAACAGTAGCACTGTTAGGGATGGTCACCAAACAGTAGCACTGTTAGGGATGGTCACCAAACAGTAGCACTGTTAGGGATGGTCACCAAACAGTAGCACTGTTAGGGATGGTCACGAAACAGTAGCACTGTTAGGTATGGTCACCAAACAGTAGCACTGTTAGGGATGGTCACCAAACAGTAGCACTGTTAGGGATGGTCACGAAACAGTAGCACTGTTAGGGATGGTCACCAAACAGTAGCACTGTTAGGGATGGTCACGAAACAGTAGCACTGTTAGGGATGGTCACCAAACAGTAGCACTGTTAGGGATGGTCACCAAACAGTAGCACTGTTAGGGATGGTCACCAAACAGTAGCACTGTTAGGGATGGTCACGAAACAGTAGCACTGTTAGGTATGGTCACCAAACAGTAGCACTGTTAGGGATGGTCACCAAACAGTAGCACTGTTAGGGATGGTCACGAAACAGTAGCACTGTTAGGTATGGTCACCAAACAGTAGCACTGTTAGGGATGGTCACCAAACAGTAGCACTGTTAGGGATGGTCACGAAACAGTAGCACTGTTAGGGATGGTCACCAAACAGTAGCACTGTTAGGGATGGTCACGAAACAGTAGCACTGTTAGGGATGGTCACCAAACAGTAGCACTGTTAGGGATGGTCACCAAACAGTAGCACTGTTAGGGATGGTCACCAAACAGTAGCACTGTTAGGGATGGTCACGAAACAGTCATGACATTTTATATTGAATCGACTAATGCGTAAAAAATACGACGTGTTGGTACAAAGGGAAACACCGGAAGATTGACGTTATCAATGCACCGACCTCGATAGCCCTTGGGAGGGGAAGGGGGGGAGGGGGGTGGGGGGTAGTGTGGGTTCGTGCATTTCGGGTTCGACGAAACACCTGTCTTTTTACGGTGTAGAAAATCGATTTCGACTCGAACGAGGCAGGTGTTGGGGTCGGTAAATTACGCATTCCTAGCGGTCGATATTCCCCCCCCCCCTCCCCTCCCCCGCACCTGTAGCAGCGTAACGGTCCGCCCACACCTGCAGCAGCTCTATCAACACTTGTTAATACACTTGCAACTGTAACCCTTCGCAAAAGGGTTAGAGTTACAGGTTAAAATACTCGTGTGATACAAGATCAGGATCACAAGCAGGTATAATTTCAGTCTACCTAAGCCTATAGTTAGGTACCTAGAGGCATGGGGTCTAAATGTAAGTAAACACTGTAGATGAACAAGAACAGGTGTTACTACTGGTGTTACAAATATGGGAACAAGAGAAGGGGTTTCTACTAGTTCTACAAAAGGCACATGATAAAGAACGCATTTGAGTTCCGTGGGTTTATACATTCTTAGTGATATGAACATCGAAGTTAGTTTGTTCTTACTAGGAATAGTCACCAACAGTTTAGTATTTTTTACCAGGAGGGTACAGGAGCAGACGACAGCTGACTCCTGTTAGCTGGCTGAAAGCTTTCCCTTCCCATAGCTCATGGTAAGCCTTACCCTAATAGTTTTACACACAGGAGGGTACAGGAGCAGACGACTGCTGACTCCTGTTAGCAGGCTGAGAGCTTTCCCTTCCTATAGCTCATGGTAAGCCTTACCCTACTAGTTTTACACACAGGAGGGTACAGGAGCAGACGACTGCTTACTCCTGTTAGCAGGCTGAGAGCTTTCCCTTCCCATAGCTCATGGTAAGCCTTACCCTACTAGTTTTACACACAGGAGGGTACAGGAGCAGACGACTGCTTACTCCTGTTAGCAGGCTGAGAGCTTTCCCTTCCCATAGCTCATGGTAAGCCTTACCCTACTAGTTTTACACACAGGAGGGTACAGGAGCAGACGACTGCTGACTCCTGTTAGCTGGCTGAGAGCTTTCCCTTCCCATAGCTCATGGTAAGCCTTACCCTACTAGTTTTACACACAGGAGGGTACAGGAGCAGACGACTGCTGACTCCTGTTAGCAGGCTGAGAGCTTTCCCTTCCCATAGCTCATGGTAAGCCTTACCCTACTAGTTTTACACACAGGAGGGTACAGGAGCAGACGACAGCTGACTCCTGTTAGCTGGCTGAGAGCTTTCCCTTCCCATAGCTCATGGTAAGCCTTACCGTACTTTACATGGTGAACAAGGGAGAATAGTTATGGATTGGCGCCCAGTCAATCCTCCACCCTGACCAAGTCTTGAACTGAGACCAAATCGCTTGCAAGACACAGGACGAGCTATGGGAAACTCAAGATGGCGTTCGATCCCCTATGGTTAGGTGCTATTGCTTCACTCCATCTTCCATTGCCAGTTCTTAGTCTTTCATATATCCCTTCCAGCGGCTGATGAATCCTTCTGGCTTAGCAGTTTCTGCTCATAGTTGCCTTACCATTTGTTCTTCCCAAGAACATATAAGCATTACAGAAGACCTGAACACTGAAGGCCAATAGGCTCATTCTATACTCAGGTCAGGTTTAACCCCACGCTCATAGGCCTATCCAACCTGTTCTTAAACACTTGTTGACACGTTTCTCTATAATGGCTTTAATTGCCTTCGAAATGCGCCATTAAACCAGATTCATTATATTATTTTATTTATATAATTATTATATTAAATTTTGTAAACAAGTTGTTTATTCTGGCAGAGAGACGGAGCCATGGGTGAGGTCCTGCAGGTGTGAGCGGGGGGGGGGGGGGGCGACAGGTGTGTGGTACTCGCAAGTGTTCGGTTGAAGCATTTTGCTACACTTGTATTTAAGTGTTTACAGGTGCGAGGTGCTCATGACTGCAGCGAGGATGTGTATAACTGGTTGTACTCACCTAGTTGTACTTGCGGGGGTTGAGCTCTGGCTCTTTGGGCCCGTCTCTCAACTGTCAATCAACTCTCTTTTTTTCACACAAACACTCGCACACACCCAGGAAGCAGCCCATAGCAGCTGTCTAGCTCACAGGTTCCTATTTACAGCTGGGTGAACAGGTGCATTAGGGGTGAAAGAAACTCTGCCCATTTGTTTCTGCCTCTGTCGGGGATCGAACTTGGGGCCTTTGGACTATGACCCCAGAGCGCTGTCCACTCGAGGCTCTGTGTGTGTGTGTGTGTGTGTTTGGGGAGAGTGAGTGAGTGAGTGTGTGTGTGTGTGTGTGTGTGTGTGTGTGTGTGTGTGTGTGTGTGTGTGTGTGTGAGATAACTGTTATCAAGAAGATGATGATCCACTCTTCTGCACACAGTCGCCTCCACGGTGGCCGTGATCGTATAGTGGTTAGTACATTGCGTTGTGGCCGCAATAACCCAGGTTCGAATCCTGGTCACGGCAAGTGACTGTGTTTTATCTGGCGTATGCCTCACTAACCTTCTCATCGCAGACAAAACTTAGTCCACTGCCGTGACCAGGATTCGAACCTGGGTTATTGCGGCCACAACGCAATGTACTAACCACTATACGATCACGGCTGTAACACCCATGATCCCCCCCCCCTTAGAGTTCACACCCAGGGAAGCCTTCTCCAAGAGGTCAGCCCAGATGACCTCCGGTTTATCTTGTATATTGATTAAAAATTCCTGGGTTAGTCTTAGTCAGCATAGTTTCAAGTATGTAATATTTCATGCAAGGAAATTAGACTCCAGATTCTTATGTGTAAACATCCCTGGATCTCCCCCTTTAGGCCAGGTCAGAGGTCATTCACACACGTAATTAATAACTCCTCTCTTGAAGAGTGTAGGGTGAATGTCAAACAAGCTTTTTGAAATATTTCTTGAGTGTTTGTACACTTTTGGTGGGTAGCAACAGCAGATCTCCCCCTCCCCCTGTGGGGGTTGTATATAGAGGTCCTGGAGGGACGTAGAAATGCAGAGTGCGGTACACCGGGATCGAGAGCGGGGCTGTGAAGAACATCTCAGCCAGGGAGAGACAGATAGCTTAAGGTAATGTGTGTGATCTCTGAGTTTTTGTTCCATGTCCAAATTTCTTAACTTTTTGCCAGTGTTAGGATAGGATTTATAATTGGTGATTGACATAATTTTGGTCTCAATAAACTTACGTGAAATTTCCCGTCTGTGTCAATTGTTGAATCCTCTTAGCCTTTTGGATATAGTGGCTGACAACCGTTTTCATAATTAATGACAGTCATAGAAAGTACTCTCCAAGTCAAGCAATGTTTCTTGCCTCGTTGCTTGATATAGTCTCAATGGTCAAAGGCAGATGGTGGCAGCGTATTTAATCCTTGTGTTAGCATTTCCTTATTGGCAGTGTATCTTTTGGTTCCGGTGTAACCATCATATGTCAGCTCACATTACCGTGTTTTATAACAGTGTTATCAAGTGCAACCGATGAGGAAGTGTTACTCAGGATTAGTAGTGTTCCATTATAGTGGTGTTCCATCATTGTAGTGGTACACTTTAGGGGGTTACAATACGTAAGTTTATTGAGACCAAAATTATGTCAATCACCAATTATAAATCCTATCCTAACACTGGCAAAAAGTTAAGAAATTTGGACATGGAACAAAAACTCAGAGATCACACACATTACCTTAAGCTATCTGTCTCTCCCTGGCTGAGATGTTCTTCACAGCCCCGCTCTCGATCCCGGTGTACCGCACTCTGCATTTCTACGTCCCTCCAGGACCTCTATATACAACCCCCACAGGGGGAGGGGGAGATCTGCTGTTGCTACCCACCAAAAGTGTACAAACACTCAAGAAATATTTCAAAAAGCTTGTTTGACATTCACCCTACACTCTTGAAGAGAGGAGTTATTAATTACGTGTGTGACTGACCTCTGACCTGGCCAAAAGGGGGAGATCCAGGGATGTTTACACATAAGAATCTGGAGTCTAATTTCCTTGCATGATGCATGAAATATTACATACTTGAAACTATGCTGACTAAGACTAACCCAGGAATTTTTAATCAATATACAAGATAAACCGGAGGTCATCTGGGCTGACCTCTTGGAGAAGGCTTCCCTGGGTGTGAACTCTAAGGGGGGGGGGGGGATCATGGGTGTTACACGGCCACCGGGGAGGTGAGTGTGTGCAGAAGAGTGGATCATCATCTTCTTGATAACAGTTATCTCTCTCACACACACACACACACACACACACACACACACACACACACACACACACGTGTGAACACATTCGTCCATAGAGACGTTAAATTTTTTTTTTAATATCAGTAGTAGTAGACAAATGAAATGCATTAGGCAGTGATGTGGTGGAGGCTGACTCCATACACAGTTTCAAGTGTTGATATGATAGAGCCCAATAGGCTCAGGAACCTGTACACCAGTTGATTGACAGTTGAGAGGCGGAAACCAAACAGCCAGAGCTCAACCCCCGCAAGCACAATTAGGTAAGTACAATTAAATAAGTACACACAGGTAGGAGGCCCCGGTAGGAATGAGCGACTAAAGTGTACTGACGTTTGAGTATCTGGTTGAAGAAGGGTTGAGGAACTCGAGGAGGGGAACTGAAAACATAAGGCTGGCAATCCGAAGGGAAACTACGAGGTGATAAGAAAATTCCTAACAGATATAACATGGGGAAACAGAGCTGAGAGGAAAGACGGCCCAAGACATGATGGACTACATCACGCAGAAGTTTAAGGAAGCAGCAGACAAGTTTGTCGCGGTCCAAAAGGAAAAAAATGAAATGCAGATGAGAAACCCATGGTTTAATCAGAAATGTAAGCTAGCAAAGCTACTAAGTACAAGGGCTTGGAGTAACTATAGAAATAACAGGGCACTTGAGAGCAGTGAAGGTTACCAGAGTGCCAGGAATTAACATATCTAGGTGAGAAGAGAGAAGGGCAATATGAAAACAACATCGCAAGCAAGGCAAAGACTCAACCTAAATTGATGAACAGCCACATCAGGAGAAAAACAACAGTAAAGGAACAGGTAATGAAACTGAGGATGGGGGGCAGGCAGATTCACTACAAACGACAAGGAAGTGTGTGAGGAACTAAATAAGAAATTCCAGGAGGTCTTCACATCAGCGGAAGGAGAATTTCCAGAGATAAGAGAAGGAATAGTCACCCAAACACCACTACAGGAGTTTGGGATTACCAGTGGGGATGTAAGGAATCTCTTGCTAGAGTTGGATGTGACAAAGGCTATAGGCCCAGATGGAATCTCCCCTTGGATACTAAAGGAAGGAGCAGAAGCACTGTGCCTGCCACTCTCCATAGTGTATAACAAATCACTGGTAACAGGGGAACTGCCAAAAATATGGAAGACGGCTAATGTAGTCCCGATATATAAGAAAAAGGATAGACAGGAGACACTGAACTACAACCCAGTGTCCCTAACTGCATACCATGCAAGCTGATGGAGAAAATTGTGCGAAAAAGGCTAGTGGAACATCTGAAGCGAAATATCTCTATAACACTGCATCAACATGGGTTCAGGGATGACAAGTCCTGCCTCACAGGATTAATTGAATTCTATGACCAGGCAACAAAAATCAGGTAAGAAAGAGAAGGGTGGGCAGACTGCATATTTTTGGATTGCAAGAAACCCTATGATACAGCACCACACGAGAAGCTAGTACAAAAGCTGGAGATGCAGGCGGAAGTGAAAGGGAAGGTACTCCATTGGATAAGGGAGTACCTAAGCAACAGAAGACAGCGAGTCACTGTGAGGGGTGAGGCGTCAGATTGGCGAGGCGTCACCAGTGGCGTTCCACAGGGTTCAGTCCTTGGACCCTGTGGTTCAAGAAACTATGAGGAAGATTAAGACAGGAAGATAGTATGAAGCTACAAGTTGACCTAGACAAACTAAATGAATGGTCCAACAAATGGCTACTAAAGTTCAACCCGAGTAAATGTAAGGTGATGAAACTAGGCAGTGGAAACAGGAGGACAGACACGGGATACCGAATGAGAAATGAAGTACTTCATGAAAAGGACAGAGAGAAAGATCTAGGAGTTGATATCACACCGAATCTGTCTCCTGAAGCCCACATCAAAAGAATAACATCTGCGGCATATGCGAGGCTGGCTAACATAAGAACTGCCTTCAGGAATCTGTGCAAGGAATCATTCAGAACCTTGTATACCACATATGTAAGACCAATCCTGGAGTATGCGGCTCCAGCATGGAGCCCGTACCTTGTCAAGCACAAGACGAAGCTGGAAAAAGTTCAGAGGTATGCCACTAGGATAGTCCCAGAACTAAGAGGCATGAGTTACGAGGAAAGGTTGCGGGAAATGCACTTTACGCCACTGGAAGACAGAAGAGTAAGGGAAGACATGATCACTACCTACAAAATCCTCAGGGGAATTGACAGGGTAGACAAGGATAAACTATTCAACACTGGTGGGACGCGAACAAGGGGACACAGGTGGAGACCGAGGACCCAAATGAGCCACAGGGACGTTAGAAAGAACTTCTTCAGTGTCAGAGTAGTTAACAGGTGGAATGCATTAGGCAGTGATGTGGTGGAGGCTGACTCCATACACAGTTTCAAATATAGTTATGATAGAGCCCAGTAGGCTCAGGAATCTGAACACCAGTTGATTGACAGTTGAGAGGCGGAACCAAAGAGCCAAAGCTCAACCCCTGCAAGCTCAACTAGGTGAGTACACATACACACAGGTTTTACAGAGTGCTTTAACAGCTATATCTGATGTTATCCATGTATGGGCCTTCATAGCTCAGTGGCTAGAGCGCTGGTCTAGTAAACCAGAGGTCGAGAGTTCGATCCTCTCTGAAGGCATCGCAAAATCCATTTTTAGAAGGCTGGTCGCTGAGTGGACAGCGCTCGGGATTCGTAATCCTAGGGACGTGGGATCGATCCCCTTCGACGGCAGAAACAAATGGGCAGAGTTTCTTTCACCCTGATGCCCCTGTCCACTTAGCAGTAAATAGGTACCTTGGAGTTATACAGGCTGCTTCCTGGTGTGTGTGTGTGTGTGTGTGTGTGTGTGTGTGGGGGGGGGGGGGGTGTATTCACCTAATTGTCCTTGCGGGGGGATGAGCTCTGGCTCTTTGGTCCCGCCTCTCAACTGTAAATCAACTATTTTTTTTACAAAGTTGATTGACAGTTGAGAGGCGGGACCAAAGAACCAATGACCTCAACCCCAGCAAGCACTACTAGGTGAGTACACACACACCAGGAAGGAGCCCGTAGCGTGAGGGTGAAAGAAACTTGGCCCATTTGTTTCTTGGAAGCCATTTGTTGTGCCATGGAAGGCTTCGAAATTACGAGAGATGAGGTCAAGAGGCACCTATTGGATGTGGATTTAAGAAAGGCTGTTGGTCCAGACGGCATCTAACCATGGGAACTGAAAGAGTGTGCAGAGGCACTTTGTTTGCCACTCTCCATAGTGTATAGTAGGTCACTGGAGACGGGAGACCTACCAGAAATATAGAAGACGGCTAATTTGGTCCCAATATACAAGAAGGGTGACAGACAAGAGGCACTGAACTACAGGCCAGTGTCCTTGACTTGTATACCATGCAAGGTGATGGAGAAGATCGTGAGAAAAAACCTGGTAACACATCTGGAGAGAAGGGACTTCGTGACAACCCTTCAACATAGGTTCTGGGAGGGTAAATCTTGCCTGACTGGTTTAATAGAATTCTACGACCAGGTGACAAAGATTCAGCAAGAAAGGGCTACATTTTCTTGGATTGTCGGAAAGCCTTTGCACAGTACCGCATAAGAGGCTGGTACATAAGCTGGAGAGACAGGCAGGTGTAGCTGGTAAGGTGCTCCAGTGGATAAGGGAGTGCCTAAGCAATAGGAAGCAGAGAGTTACTGTGAGAGGTTAGACCTCAGATTGGCGTGAAGTCACCAGTGGAGTCCCACAGGGCTCTGTACTCGGTCCCATCCTGTTCCTGATATACGTCAATGATCTCCCGGAGGGTTTAGACTCATTTCTCTCAATGTTTGCTGACGATGCCAAAATTATGAGAAGGATTAGGACAGAGGAGGACTGCTTGAAGCTTCAAGAAGACCAAGACAAACTGAAGGAATGGTCGAACAAATGGTTGTTAGAGTTTAACTCAAGCAAATGTAATGTAATAAAGATAGGTATAGGGAGCAGGAGGCCAGATACAAGGTATCATTTGGAAGATGAAATTCTTCATGAGTCAGAGAGAGAAAAAGACCTGGGAGTTGATATCACGCCAGACCTGTCTCCTGCAGCCCATATCAAGAGGATAACATCAGCGGCATATGCCAGGCTGGCCAACATAAGAACGGCATTTAGAAACTTGTGTAAGGAATCAGTCAGAACTTTGTATACCACACATGTTACGCCAATCCTGTAGTATGCAGCTTAAGACTAAACTGGAAAAGGTTCAAAAGTTTGCCATCAGACAAGTACCTGATCTGAGAGGTATTAGCTACGAGGAGAGACTATGGGAATTAAACCTCACTTCGCTGGATGACAGAAAAGTTAAGGGGGACATGATCACCACATTCAAAATTCTCAAAGGAATTGATAGGGTAGATAATGACAGGCTATTTAACACAAGAGGCACACACACTAGGGGACACAGGTGGAAACTGAGTGCCCAAATGAGCCACAGATATATTAGAAAGAACTTTTTTTGTGTCAGAGTGATTGACAAATGGAATGTATTAGGATGTGATGTGGTGGAGGCTGACTCCATACACAATTTCAAGTGTAGATAAGAAAGAGCCCAGTAGGTTCAGGAACATGTACACCTGTTTATTGACGGTTACGAGGCGGGACCAAAGAACCAGATCTACACCTCCGTAAGCACAATTAGATAAGTATACCACACACACACACACACACACACACACACACACACACACCGCGCGCGCGCACACCCACCCACACACGCACGTTCTCAGCTCTTGTAATAGTTGAGTTCCTCGGGTGTTACTTTCATCACCATCAGTGTTTCTTCTGGTAGGACCTGTTTCACTGGAAGTAGCATCAGGATTGTCGCCATATCTACTATCTTTAAACATTTGTGTTGCCCGATCCTTATTCACGTACAGTGATCTTTCTCCTTATGTGGCTAGATAGTAGTTTAGGCTGATCCTTGGCCTGGGAGGCTATGTTGTTCTCATACTGCTCCTTTGCTGCTCTTCAAAGTTCTGTGTCTATTTTCCTCTCTTGTGTGTATATATATGTCGTACCTAGTAGCCAGAACGCACTTCTCAGCCTACTATGCAAGGCCCGATTTGCCTAACAGTCCAAGTTTTCCTGAATTAATATATTTTCTCTATTTTTTTTCTTATGAAATGATAAAGCTACCCATATTATTATGTATGAGGTCAATTTTTTTTATTGGAGTTAAAATTAACGTAGATATATGACCGAACCTAACCAACCCTACCTAACCTAACCTAACCTATCTTTATAAGTTAGGTTAGGCAGCCGAAAAAGTTATGTTAGGTTAGGTTAGGTAGGTTAGGTAGTCGAAAAAACATTAATTCATGAAAACTTGGCTTATTAGGCAAATCGGGCCTTGCATAGTAGGCTGATAAGTGCGTTCTGGCTACTAGGTACGACATATATATATATATATATAATATATATATATATATATATATATATATATATATATATATATATATATACATTTTTTTTTTTTTTTAACCTAGAAGGGGTACCACCTCTGGTGCAAGTGTAGGGACCCATAGCCTCGGAGAAGAAAATAAAGAGTACTCAGAGAAGACGTTGTGGATCCTCACTGAACACTGATATTTTCTTCTCCTACTACCCCTATTCTTTTGTTAAGTGTGTATATTTATCTAACTTTATTTGAAAATGTCATTACACAAAAAAAGTTACAATATTGATTACATGCAGGGTACAAGGCTGCTTGTCACAAGTTGAACAGCTCCTCCAGCTCCTCAGATGGCGGGCAGGAACCGTGGATGCAGTGAGCATTTCCTCTCTGGATTGCCACACTAAGGCGCTGAAAAAGAAAAAAAGGCAGCTCTAGGGTCTCTAGTTGTTTCGATTAGCTTAGACCCCAACTCCTTCAAAAAGCTGTATATATATATATATATATATATATATATATATATATATATATATATATATATATAATATGTACTGTTTTTTCTCTTTTTGTACTTTTGGCCTCTAAGCATTGTCTATTAAAGTACTGAATAGACATCCTGTTTTATTGGTTTCTTTATTCAGTATAAATCTTGAAGTCCATCATGTCTTTTATTGTGCCTCTGTTCTGTTTGATATTGTATTTTAGAGTTCTCTGACCTTCTGGTACTGTCCTTGATGGGCCAGCAAGTCTTCCTCCCCTCTTCTCTTCCTCTTGCCACAGTCTTCATAACTACATAATCACAGACAAGGACACAGCCGCCTCTTGGCACCATTGGCATTTCATGCTCAATTTTGACCAAATCACGCAACAGACGATGAGATGACAATTCGTGTCATCACATCATCACACTGGATCATTATCAAATCGATTGTGATAATCGACTTGATAATGGTCCAGGACGGACCGAAACGTCGTCGTCTCCTCGTCTTCTGGTGTGTGGTTTGGTCATTATAGCATCAGCCTCGTTATTGTGACTCATCGTTTGCTCATTGTTCTCAATGTCCATTTTGTTTTGTGTGAAAGTTAGGTCCAATCTCGCTGGTTAGTCTCCCTCTCTTCTTCGTGTTTCCATTAGAGAGAGTTTCTTGCTAAAAATTCAACCACTTTTGCTCTCCATGTCTCTTCTCTCCATTTTGGATTCAGTGATTCCCAGTTAATTTGGACGTGATTGAAATCTCCCTTTACCTTCAGTTTGCTGTCAATCAACGGGATAATTGAGTCAAACTTTGTACGGTATTTATGGGGTTCAAATCCCCAAGAGGGCATTTGAAGGCATAGACGACGTTGGTCTCTTTTAAAACGTTCTGCTTTGTGTCTGGAGAGTTTCTCATGAGTAGGCTGGCCGTTTTTTTGGTTTTATAGTAAATTGTCAGTTGTATCTACAAATTTTTGTCTGTAGGGATAACGTTTCTACTGACAATATCTTTCAGGACCCTTTCCTCCGTTTTATGGGCTGTGGAAAAGAAGTTCCTGTAAAATAGTCTAATAGGGGGTATAGGTGTTGTGTTAGTTGTCTCTTCAGAGGTTGCATGGCGTTTCACTTTCCTTCTTATGATGTCTTCGACGAAACCATTAGAGAAGCCGTTGTTGACTAGGAACTGCCTTACCTTACAGAGTTCTTGAAGAACTCTGTAGGGTAAGGCAGGTAAACTCTCCAGACACAAAGCAAAACGCTTTAAAAGAGACCAACGTCGTCTATGCCTTCAAATGCCCTCTTGGGGACTCTAAGCCTCAAAAAACCCAGTATATAGGCAAGACAACAACATCTCTTTCCAGGCGTTTAACGATGCATAAGCAACAGGGCTCCATTAAGGAACATATAGCCTCTTCCCACAACCAAACCATCACCAGAGAAATCTTTGCAAACAACACAGAAATCATCGATAGATACAGCGATAGCAGGCGGCTCGACGTCTGCGAGGCACTACACATCAAGAAGTCAACACCGCAATCAACAGCAAATTAATGCACAACTATATTCTACCCACTTCAAGACTCCGCTCCAATATAGAAGCATCAAGAAATATGGGCCAATAAAAATAGGCCTTCTGCAGTTACCTACTTTTAATACCTGTTTGTATTTCATTGTTTCGTGTTGTGTCTTATGTTAAAAGTTTATTTTCACCTCATCCAAAAACTATTGTAACATGTCACTTCGCCCAAATGTAGGTATAAAAACTTGAAAGATGTTTAAGCTCTATTCAGTTAAAGTTGTGTGTGTTTGTGTAAACTAAAGTCTTTGAAAATGTAATAAGTTTTATGAAACGCGCTCAATTGTCGCGTCAGACTAGAAATAAAAATGAATTTTGGAGAATTGATCTTTGAATTACCATCAACAGTGAAAAGAAACGTAAGAAAGATGGAGAAAATTCGTGTTATAATTATTAATCTTACTTTTTCGGTCATATTTAATAATATATGTCTACAGGAAAGACTGTTACCAAAATATACTAATATATATATATATGACAATGTCAGACCACGGAGGAAAAATGAAACAGGAATTTCCTTAAGTACTTTCGTATATTAATACATCTTCAGAAGGAGTCTGAAGTCTTTCATTTTTCCTCCGTGGTCTGACATTGTCACATTTTTAATCACGTGTTTATTTTCGTGATATACACACACATACACACACACATATATATATATATATATATATATATATATATATATATATATATATATATATATATATATATATGTATATATATATATATATGTATGTCAACGACATCATTAAAAGAAGCCTTGCCTCTGCTCAGTGTCCAGCGGAGAGAGAGCCCCGCAACCTACTGAACCGTGACTCTGTTAGCTTTGCCGGCCGACCAGACGGAATCACACTGCGTCCGTGGAAGGGTGGCAGGCAGTTAGCATGGGACTATACTTGCGTATCCACCATGGCAACGACATACATCACCCTCTCTGCCGGCACGGCAGGAGCCGCAGCGACACACAGAGAAAAACAAAAGTCAGTCAAGTACAGGCAATTAGATCAAAGGTACAATTTCGTTCCAATAGGGTCTGAGACCCTAGGCCCATGGGGTGAGAGTGCAAGAAGGTTTCTTAAGGATCTTGGTTCCAAGCTCATTGACACCACAAGAGACCCTAGAGCAGCAAGTTTTCTCTTTCAGCGCCTCAGTGTCGCGATCCAGAGGGGAAATGCCCGCTGCATCCTCGGTTCCTGCCCGGCGCCGGAGGAGTTCGAGGAAATCTACAGCCTCTAGGAAGCGAACTTTTTCTTGGGTCATCTTAATGTTTATTTTTTGTATAAAATCAGATATGTAACTGTATAACCTTGCATAATAAAGTATATATATATATATATATATATATATATATATATATATATATATATATATATATATATATATATATATATATATATTTTACTAGATATTGACTTCAAGCAGGAGCTGCAAACTTCAGGACTGGTCTGACATATGTGGTACACAAGGTTCTCAATGATTCCTTGCACAAGTTTCTAAAGGCCGTTCGTATGTTGACCAACTGTCGAGGTGACCAATATGCCGCTGATGACATGCTCTTGATGTGAGCTTCATGGGACAGGTCTGGCGTGATACCAGCTCTTGCTTAATTTATGATTCTTCAAGAATTTCATTTCCCAATTTTTGTACCTTGTTTGACAAGCTTCAGCTCTTGGGCCGTTTTTTTCCTGTTAGTAATTTCTGGCGTTAGGCACAATAGCTTGCATTTGTGTAGTAATATAGGGAATTGTTAGCACTTTCAGCCACTAAAGTTAGGTCCTGTAACTTGCTAACCTTCCCAAGGCTGACAAAACTTCGTCCTCTGCCGTGACCAGGATTCGAACCTGGGTTATTGCGGCCACAACGCAATGTACTAACCACTATACGATCACGGCCACCGTGGAGGTGCGTGAGAAGGTGGGTGGGTGATTATCTTATTAATGAGAGTAGACCCCCCTCTCTCTCTCTCTTGCTCTCTCCCTTGCTCTCTCTCGCTCTCTCTCTCTCTCTCCCTCTCTCTCCCTCTCTCTCACTCTCGCTCTCCCTCTCTCTTGCTCGCCCTCTCGCTCTCTCTCTCCCTCGTTCTCGCTCGCTCTCCTTCTCGCTCTCGCTTTCACCTCTCTCTTTCTCCTCTCTCTCCTCCTTTCTCTTTCACCTCTCATTTTTTCCTCTCTTTCTACTCTCTCTTTCTCTTCTCTTTCTCCTCTCTCTTTCACCCCTCTCTTTCTCGTCTCTCTTTCTCCTCTCTCTTTCACCTCTTTCTTTCCTCTCTCTTTCTCTTTCTCTCTTGTTAGCTCCTGCGGCAGCTCTTTTGTTATCTCTTGTGGCAGCTCTTTTGTTAGCTCTTGTTGCAGTTCCAGTGGCAGCTCTTTTGTTAGCTCTTGTCGCAGCTCTCATGGCAGCCCTTTTGTTAGCTCTTGTAGAAGCTCTTGTGGCAGCTCTTGTGTTAGCTCTTGTAGCAGCTCTTGTGGCAGCTCTTTTCTTAGCTCTTGTGACGGCTCTTGTGGCAGCTCATATGACGGCTCTTGTGGCAGCTCTTTTGTTAGCTCCTGTGACGACTCTTGTGGCAGCTCTTGAGGTAGCTCTTGAAGCAGCTCTTGTGACGGCTCTGTAGGCAGCTCTTGTGACGGCTCTTGAGGCAGCTCTTGTGACGGCTCTTTTGTTAGCTCCTGTGACGACTCTTGTGGCAGCTCTTGAGGTAGCTCTTGAAGCAGGTCTTGTAGCAGCTCTTAAATCAGCTCTTGTGACGGCTCTTTAGGCAGCTCTTGTTGCAGCTCTTGTGACGGCTCTTGAGGCAGCTCTTGTGGCAGCTCTTGTGGCATTAAGACGGATTCATTATAACTGTTACAATAACACTGTAATTATCATTATTATATGTATTACAGATCAAGAGGGAGCCACCTGCCTCAGCTGGTGTGAGGAGGGACAGCTGGTGTGAGGAGGGACAGCTGGTGTGAGGAGGGACAGCTGGTGTGAGGAGGGACAGCTGGTGTGAGGAGGGACAGCTGGTGTGAGGAGGGACAGCTGGTGTGAGGAGGGACAGCTGGTGTGAGGAGGGACAGCTGGTGTGAGGAGGGACAGCTGGTGTGAGGAGGGACAGCTGGTGTGAGGAGAGACAGCTGGTGTGAGGAGGGACAGCTGGTGTGAGGAGGGACAGCTGGTGTGAGGAGGGACAGCTGGTGTGAGAGGAGGGACAGCTGGTGTGAGAGGAGGGACAGCTGGTGTGAGAGGAGGGACAGCTGGTGTGAGAGGAGGGACAGCTGGTGTGAGAGGAGGGACAGCTGGTGTGAGGAGGGACAGCTGGTGTGAGGAGGGACAGCTGGTGTGAACAGGGACAGCTGGTGTGAGGAGGGACAGCTGGTGTGAGGAGGGACAGCTGGAGTGAGAGGAGGGACAGCTGGTGTGAGGAGGGACAGCTGGTGTGAGGAGAGACAGCTGGTGTGAGGAGGGACAGCTGGTGTGAGAGGAGGGACAGCTGATGTGAGGAGGGACATCTGGTGTGTGAGGAGGGACAGCTGGTGTGAGGAGGGACAGCTGGTGTGAGGAGAGACAGCTGGTGTGAGGAGGGACAGCTGGTGTGAGGAGGGACAGCTGGTCACGAAGCACAGCTGGCGACGAGGGACACAACTGTGAAGAGTTTACACAAAAAATACATTGCTGAGTCAGGCGATAGACGGTGGTGGTGACAGGTGCGCGGGAGGACTGTCTACTTGTCTATCAGTGCTTGCCCGTCAGTGTAGACGGGGGGGGGGGGGCAGCTCCTCACGCCCCGCCTGTCACCCTTGATCTTCCTGTTTCTTATCAATTGAACAAGTTTGGGGTTCGAAGTCTTTGTCGCATCTGGCTTTAAGGTTGTGGATGGAGGTGGCTTCCTCAGCCTCCTTGTGTCAGGGGTTCGAGTCAGTGGCTGGGTGTTTCCTGGCACTTGTCTCACTACCTTCCAGCTTACTTTTATATGCTTTTGTTCTCTCTATTTAAAGAGGCTATATCCTTTAACGTCTTTTTGACTTTGGTATCATTGATGTTGTGATCATGTCCCTTCCCTGCCTGATGTTCTACAGGTGTGTGAAGCCAAGGTTCCTTGACTTATCCTCAGCGCTTATATTCTTAGCTCGGTCACTAATCTTGTTGGTAACCTTTGTACTTTTTCAACTTTTATGTAATGCTTTACAAGGTATGTGCGTGCGTGCGTGCGTGCGTGCGTACTCCACGAGGGACACAGAGGGTCTCGACCCCTGGTGCCAGGGGCTCGCAACCTTGGTGTTTGAGAGAACAAGCTCCAGCTGCTGGGCCCCACGTCTTCCCCGTGAATGAACTACTTGTGTTAGAGAGAGAGAGAGAGAGGGGGGGGGGAGAGCAGAGAAGAGGGGGGGGGGGGGAGCAGGTACTGTTAACAATAATATAACCAGCCACTCACCTCACAACACTCACCTCCACAGTGGCCGTGATCGTATAGTGGTTAGTACATTGCGTTGTGGCCGCAATAACCCAGGTTCGAATCCTGGTCACGGCAGAGGACGAAGTTTAACACAAATTGCCCAACTGACAAGCCACGTGAAATAAATGAAAGTGGCGAGGTTTCGGTCCATCTTGGAGCCTTGTGTGACGACTTTTTGGGGCCGGTGGCTGAGCGGACAGCACGCTGGGCGCTTGATCCTGTGGTCCCGGGTTCAATTCCGGGC
This sequence comes from Procambarus clarkii, assembly GCF_040958095.1. Classification (NCBI taxonomy): domain Eukaryota; kingdom Metazoa; phylum Arthropoda; class Malacostraca; order Decapoda; family Cambaridae; genus Procambarus; species Procambarus clarkii. The sequence goes on along the minus strand of NC_091189.1, from coordinate 32,378,582 downwards.
GCCGGCGAGAAACAATGGGCAGAGTTTTTTTTCACCCCTAATGCCCTTTTTACCTAGCAGTAAATAGGTACCTGGGAGTTAGTCAGCTGTCACGGGCTTCTTCCTGGTGTGTGTGTGTGGTGTGAAAAAAAGTAGTAGTTAATAACAGTTGATTGACATTTAAGAGGCGTGGCGAAAGAGCAGAGCTCAACCCCCGCAAGAACAACTAGATGAACACACACACACACACGTTCTCAGCTCTTGTAATTGTTGAGTTCCTCGGGTGTTACTTTCATCACCATCAGTGTTTCTTCTGGTACGACCTGTTTCACTGGAAGTAGAATCAGAATTGTCGCCATATCTACTATCTTAAAACATTTTGATTGATTGTGGTGATCAAATTGATTGATTGTGTGATCAAACATTTTTATTTTTATTGACATTTTTTAGTGATTGTGGTATATCTGAAAACTTGAACCCGACCAATGTCAATACTTAAAATATCTCTTTGAGTGCCTTAGTCTTACCTAACTTAATCTATCTTTGTCCAAGGTGTTGTCTCTGCCTTACCATTTACCTAATGTTCTCTCATTCATATAATTTCCTCAGTAATCAGTCAAGTCTCCATGCACTTATGCAAGCATCTACCTCAGTATCATTGTAAAATCTTATTCTTAAATCTTATTTTACCCTATTCTTTTTTAAATTTTAAATTTAATTGTTCTGATTTATGTCATTTATTGAAATTAATTATTGATCTCATTTTGTTCTCTTAATTAAGTTCATACTAATTATAGGTTAAAGACCTAAGCTAAATATAATTAATTATCTAAGATTATTTTACTTTACAATCATCATTTGTCAATTTTGTGTATGTTCATCTTGACAGTCTACTGTTTTTTTTTTTTTTGTTCTCTGCACCAAACTTGTGTATCCTTCATGGCTCTCTTGTGATCTTTATTCTACTTCTAATTGTTTCAATTCTTTTGTTTACTTGCATTTATTATTGTGTTTTGCTATAATTATTCTCTAATTATAGCAGACTTAGTATTTATGTGAGCATTTACCTCAGTGTCTTAGTAAACTCTTGCTCATAATATAATCTTACCCTGTTATTTTTGTTTTTGCTTATAATTTTTAAATTTAATTGTAATTTGATTTATACACCATTTATTGTAATTAATTACTCAGCTCATTTTTTTTTCTTATGTTCTTACTAATTATAGGTTCACAACTAAGCTATATTAAATAATTGATTTTTAAGATTATCTTTACGATTATTATTTGTCTCTATTTTTTGCTATATATTATTCTTGTCAGTCTACTGTGTTTTTCTTCTCTCTTAACCTAACTTCTGTATCCTTCCTGGCTATCTACGGGAATCTTTGCTCTACTTCTAATTATTTCTATTTTTTGTGTATCTACGTTTATTGTTGTGTTTTGCTACAATTACTTTCTATTTACAGCAGTTTTAGTATTTAACTGTTCTTGTAATTGCTTATCTTATTGTATCGTGACATTATTGTATCTATATGCTTACTGATATTGATCCTGATCGAAATCTTCTGTCTCATATCCACACAAATCAGCACATTAATCATCATTATTGCAGGTATTACACAGCAAATCTTGCAAAAAACAAACTCCTAAATAGCACCTGCTTATCAGGTTACAACCAAAATGTTAGGTCACTTGGTAAACATTTTAATGATATAAATGCACTACTCACAGCACTAGGTACTAAATTATCATTCATCATTTTAACAGAAACTTAGATAAGTAAAGACTATACCCAACACTACAATTTAGCTGGTTATAAAGCCATTCATAACTGCAGGCCTAATAAAAAAGGTGGCGGTACAGCAATATATTACAAAGATACCTTCATCTGCGATAGTGTCATTAGTGATAGAGACGACTACTGAGAATATACCTTTGCCAAGTTCTCCAGTAAATCCCTTAAATCCTCTTTGACTATCGGTGCCATCTATAGATTTCCTAATACCAACATAACTTCAATCTCAGATAACGTAAAGAATCTTATCATAAATAACAATCTCAACAAAAATCACATCATTCTGGGAGGTGATTTCAATATTGACCTGGGTCTTCAAAACAACCCTCAAGTTGACTATTTCCGTAACAGCATGCACTCCTGTATGCTAATCCCCACAATCACCAAGCCCACCCGAGTCACTCAAACATCTGCCACTACCCTGGATCACTTATGGACTAATATAACAGCTCCCCTTACATCTGGGGTAATCTATGACAGAACAACTGACCACTATCCTACCTTCCTCATAGCAAACATGGACACAGCACCACCAGAAAGCAAGAAACTCTCATTCAGACTACACAGTGAATCAGCTTTAGGCAATCTTTCTAATGCACTTCACAATATTAACTGGGAATCTAAATTTAATAATACACAGGATATAAACTCATTAACTAACCTCTTTCTCTCCAAAACTCTAAGCCTCTACAACACTCACTGTCCCCTCCTTACCAAACAAGTAACTGATAGAAGATAAAATAATCTGTGGCTCACAAGTGGCATAATCAAATCAATCAACAAAAAACATGAATATGAAAAGAAATTTAGGATTGGCCTAGTTACAAAGGAAGTAGTTAAAAGGTACTCATCAGTGCTTACCAGTATCATAAGAAAAGCTAAACTTTCATATTATGAGACTAGATTCAAAGAAGCAAAAGGCAACATGAAAAGCACATGGAAAACCATCTCTAATATCCTAGGAACTAAACAACACTCCCACAACCAGATAACACACTCTAAGGATGGCTATACACCGTCATCTGATTTAGAAATGGCGAATGAATTTAATAGCTTTTCATCGGTTGGTGCTATTCTTGCTAGTAAAATCCCACAGACTCAGACACATATCAACACATATCTCTCAGGCAGCTATCCGAACTCTCTTCTCCTTTCACCAGTCAGCCCGACAGATGTTGTGTCCATCATACACTCACTAAAAACCAAAGCTGGGAACATCAGAGATATCCCATCCATTGTATACAAGAGCGCCTCCCATGCCCTTGCGCCACCCATAGCTCTGCTGTTCAACAAATCCTTTGAGTGTCATACCTTCCCTGATATCCTTAAAAAAGCAAGAGTAACACCAGTTCATAAAGGAGGTAATCTGGCAGACATAAACAATTATAGACCAATATCAAACCTACCCATACTATTAAAAATATTTGAAAAAATTATCTACAAACAGCTCTACTCCTATCTCGTAAAATTTGACATTCTTAGCCCCTGTCAGTTTGACTTCCGCTCCCAAAAGAGTACCAACGATGCAATTATTAGTCTCCTTGATATAATTTACTCAGCCCTTGACAAAAATAAGTTTCCGATTGGACTCTTCATTGACCTGAGAAAGGCCTTTGATACTGTTAATCACAATTACCTCTTACGCAAACTCCATCATTATGGAATTCGAGGCCATACACTGGACTATATCTAATCCTATCTTAGTGATAGACACCAATGTGTAGCCATCAATAATATAACCTCTCCCACTCTACCAATAACCGTTGGAGTGCCACAGGGCAGCATTTTGGGACCTCTCTTATTTCTTATTTACATCAATGATCTGCCTAACGTCTCTAACATTCTGAAACCTATATTGTTTGCTGATGATACTACCCTCATCTACTCTAACACCAACCCACATACACTAAATAATGTTGTTAATAATGAATTAAAAAGAGTCCACTTATGGATGTCAACCAACAAACTAACACTTAACATAGAAAAGACCTACTACATCTTATTTGGAAGCAAATCTACAAATGCAATTCAGCTTAAGATAGACAATGTAAACATTAGCAGTAAAAATGATGGAAAGTTTCCTGGCCTATTCCTAGACAAGAGAGACTACTTCAGTACCTAAATACAACACATAACTAAGAAAGTCTCTAAAACAGTTGGTATACTCTCCAAAATCAGATATTATGTACCTAACTCTGCTCTCATCTCTATTATGCACTAATCTATCCCTATCTTAATTATGGTATCTGTGCATGGGGTTCAACCACTGCAAACCACCTCAAGTCCATCATCACCCAGCAAAAATCTGCTCTCAAAATAATAACATTCTGCTTTCAGACAACACTCAGCCCCCTTGTTTAACTCCCTAAACATGCTAAACATAATCTCACTCCACAAATTCTCTTGTGTCAACTACATTTACACAACCCTGTTCTTAAATGCAAATCCTGCTCTGAAACTCTCCCTGGACAGATATAATAGGACCTATTATCACCACACCAGAAATAAATATCTCTTTGATATCCCCCAGAGTCAAACTTAATTTGTGTAAACACACTATGCAAATAAAGGGACCCAGTCTATGGAACTCACTCCCTATTGAATTGAAAAGCTGTCCAACTTTTGCATCATTCAAAAACAATACTGAAAAGTACCTAATTTCATCTTCATAGTTTTTTTACCTTTTGCTTTAAAACTGCACTGTATCTATTGCTACCCAATCTCCCAATCTTCATGTACCCAATCTGAACATCTTTATCATTGCGATCATTGCTGTCTTCTTATATGTACTGTCAATCTGCTGTATGGAGTCTATTAATCTTGTTTAAATTACCAATCAAGCTGTCAATGTAATCAATCAGAGCTTTAAAATACCAATGTGCTTTAATATACTTACTAATCTCTCTCATCTCATTTTTTTTTCTTGCAATGTAATTGTTATCATTTTATTAATTCTGATAGAATTTACCTACTTAAAATTATCTGTTAGATTAAGGACCTGCCCGAAACGCTGCGCGTACTAGTGGCTTTACAAGAGTGCAATTACTGTACTACGCTATGTATTCTCACAAACCCAATGTACCTTCTTGTATATATATAAATAAATAAAAATAAATAAATAAATAAATAAATTTGTGTTGCCCGATCCTTATTCACGTACAGTGATCTTTCTCCTTATGTGGCTAGATAGTAGTTTAGGCTGATCCTTGGCGTGGGAGGCTATGTTGTTCTCATACTGCTCCTTTGCTGCTCTTCAAAGTTCTATGTCTATTTTCCTCTCTTGTGTATATATATATATATATATATATATATATATATATATATATATATATATATATATATATATATATATATATATAATATGTATGTTCTGTTTTTTCTCTCTTTGTACTTTTGGCCTCTAAGCATTGTCTATTAAAGTACTGTATAGACATCCTTTTTTATTGGTTTCTTTATTCAGTATAAATCTTGAAGTCCATCATGTCTTTTATTGTGCCTCTGTTCTGTTTGATATTGTATTTTAGAGTTCTCTGACCTTCTGGTACTGTCCTTGATGGGCCAGCAAGTCTTCCGCCCCTCTTCTCTTCCTCTTGCCACAGTCTTCATAACTACATAATCACAGACAAGGACACAGCCGCCTCTTGGCACCATTGGCATTTCATGCTCAATGTTGACCAAATCACGCAACAGACGATGAGATGACAATTCGTGTCATCACATCATCACACTGGATCATTATCAAATCGATTGTGATAATCGACTTGATAATGGTCCAGGACGGACCGAAACGTCGTCGTCTCCTCGTCTTCTGGTGTGTGGTTTGGTCATTATAGCATCAGCCTCGTTATTGTGACTCATCGTTTGCTCATTGTTCTCAATGTCCATTTTGCTTTGTGAGAAAGTTAGGTCCAATCTCGCTGGTTAGTCTCCCTCTCTTCTTCGTGTTTCCATTGGAGAGAGTTTCTTGCTAAAAATTCTACTACTTTTGCTCTCCATGTCTCTTCTCTCCATTTTGGATTCAGTGATTCCCAGTTAATTTGGACGTGATTGAAATCTCCCTTTACCGGTGATTGAAATCTCCCTGGGAGCCGGTCGTCCAAGCGGACAGCACGCGGGATTTGTGATCCTGTGGTCCTGGGTTCAATCCCAGGCGCCGGCGTGAAACAATGGGCAGAGTTTATTTCACCCTATGCCCCTGTTACCTAGCAGTAAAATAGGTACCTGGGTGTTAGTCAGCTGTCACGGGCTGCTTCCTGGGGGTGGAGGCCTGGTCTAGGACTGGGCTGCGGGGACACTAACAAGCCCCGAAATCATCTCAAGATAACCTTCAGTTGTGCTGTCAATCAACGGGATAATTGAGTCAAACTTTGTACGGTATTTATGGGAGCTGTGTGTGCAGGTGGGGATCAGTTCCGTAGTCTCTCATCATAGTTCATACAATCAAGAAAGATCAAGCCCTTTCAAGATCAAGATCATGTGCAGTGAAAAGCTATGTACCCCAGGGCACAGTCTTGGCACCACTGCTATTTTTCATTCTTATCTCCGATATAGACAAAAATACCGGTCACAGCTTCGTGTCATCCTTTGCTGATGATATAAAAATCAACATGAAAGTTGCCACTGTAGAAGACACTGAATAGAACCAGAACGAAGATGGGTGTATTCACGAGGCACTTGGACAGATTCTTGCAAGAAGTTCCGGACCAATCAGGCTGTAGTGGATATGAAGGCCTGCGGGCTGCTCCAAGCAACAGCCTGTTGGACCAAGATATCACAAGTCGAGCCTGGCCTCAGGCAGGGCTCGGGGAGTAGAAGAACTCCTGAAACACACTCCAGGTATACTCCAGGTATACCACTCAGATTGGGTACTAGTCTGGTGACATACCTTTGAATCTTCTCCAATATATTTTTTATTTTATTTTACTAGATATTGACTTCAAGCAGGAGCTGCAAACTTCAGGACTGGTCTGACATAGGTGGTACACAAGGTTCTCAATGTTTCCTAACACAAGTTTCTAAAGGCCGTTCGTATGTTGACCAACTGTCGAGGTGACCAATATGCCGCTGATGACATGCTCTTGATGTGAGCTTCATGGGACAGGTCTGGCGTGATACCAGCTCTTGCTTAATTTATGATTCTTCAAGAATTTCATTTCCCAATTTTTGTACCTTGTTTGACATGCTTCAGCTCTTGGGCCGTTTTTTTCCTGTTAGTAATTTCTGGCGTTAGGCACAATAGCTTGCATTTGTTTAGTAATATAGGGAATTGTTAGCACTTTCAGCCACTAAAGTTAGGTCCTGTAACTTGCTAACCTTCCCAAGGCTGACAAAACTTCGTCCTCTGCCGTGACCAGGATTCGAACCTGGGTTATTGCGGCCACAACGCAATGTACTAACCACTATACGATCACGGCCACCGTGGAGGTGCGTGAGAAGGTGGGTGGGTGATTATCTTGTTAATGAGAGTAGACCCCCTCTCGCTCTCTCTCTCTCTCTCGCGCTCTCGCTCTCTCTCCCTCTCCCTCTCGCTTTCTTGCTCTCCCTCTCTCTTGCTCTCGCTCTCTCTCGTTCTCTCGCTCTCTTTCTCGCTCTCGCTTTCACCTCTCTTTTTCTCCTCTCTCTTTCACCTCTCTCTTCTCCTCTCTCCTTCTCCTCTCTTTCACCCCTTTCATCTCTCTTTCTCTCTTGTAAGCTCCTGTGACAGTTGTTGTGTTAGCTCTTGCGGCAGCTCTTTTGTTAGCTCTTGCGGCAGCTCTTGTGGCCGCTCTTTAGTTAGCTCTTATGGCGGCTCCAGTGGTAGCTCTTTTGTTAGCTCTTCTAGCAGCTCTCTTGGCAGCTCCTTTGTTAGCTCTTGTAGCAGCTCCAGTGGCAGCTCCTGTGACGGCTCTTGTGGCAGCTCTTTTGTTAGCTCTTGTAGCAGCTCTTGTGGCAACCCTTTTGATAGCTCTTGTGGCAGATCTTTTGTTAGCTCTTGTGACGGCTCTTTTGTTAGCTCTTGTGACGACTCTTGTGGCAGCTCTTGAGGTAGCTCTTGAAGCAGGTCTTGTGGCAGCTCTTAAAGCAGCTCTTGTGACGGCTCTTGAGGCAGCTCTTGTGGCAGCACTTGTGACGGCTCTTGAGGCAGCCCTGGAAACACAAACCGAAACTGTCTCTATTTTCCGCTTGTTACAACTTGTAATAAAGTTGTTACATCTTGGCTTAACGTGTTTATGACGTATTAGAACGTTGTTACAACTTGCTATATTGGTTGTTATAACTGGTTAGGAGGTGTTAAAACTTGTTCGAACGTTGTACCAACGTCGTAGTTTCAGTGTGTGTTTGGCGGGAGCTCTTGTGGCAGCTCTTGAGGTAGGTCTTGTGGCAGCTCTTGTGGCAGTTCTTGAAGCAGCTCTTGTGACGGCTCTTGAGGCAGCTCTTGAAGCTGCTCTTGTGGCAGCTCATGAAGCAGCTCTTGTGACGGCTCTTGAGGCAGCTCTTGAAGCAGCTCTTGTGGCAGCTCTTGAAGCAGCTCTTGAGGCAGCTCTTGAAGCAGCTCTTGTGGCATTAAGACGGATTCATTATAACTATTACATTAAAACACTATAATTATCATTATTATATGTATTACAGATCAAGAGGGAGCCACCTGCCTCAGCTGGTGTGAGGAGGGACAGCTGGTGTGAGGAGGGACAGCTGGTGTGAGGAGGGACAGCTGGTGTGTGAGGAGGGACAGCTGGTGTGAGGAGGGACAGCTGGTGTGAAAAGGGACAGCTGGTGTGTGAGGAGGGACAGCTGGTGTGTGAGGAGGGACAGCTGGTGTGTGAGGAGGGACAGCTGGTGTGTGAGGAGGGACAGCTGGTGTGAGGAGTGACAGCTGGTGTGAGAGGAGGGACAGCTGGTGTGTGAGGAGGGACAGCTGGTCACGAAGCACAGCTGGCGACGAGGGACACAACTGTGAAGAGTTTACAAAAAAAAATACATTGCTGAGTCAGGCGATAGACGGTGGTGGTGACAGGTGCGCGGGAGGACTGTCTACTTGTCTATCAGTGCTTGCCCGTCAGTGTAAACGGGCAATTGAACAAGTTTGGGGTTCGAATTCTTTGTCGCATCTGGCTTTAAGGTTGTGGATGGAGGTGGCTTCCTCAGACTCCTTGTGTCAGGGGTTCGAGTCGTTGGCCGGGTGTTTCCTGGCACTTGTCTCACTACCTTCCAGCTTACTTTTATATGCTTTTGTTCTCTCTATTTAAAGAGGCGGTATCGTTTTGACTTTGGAATCATTGATGTTGTGATCATATCCCTTCCTTGCCTGATGTTCTACAGGTGTGAGAGGCCGAGGTTCCTTGACTTATCCTCAGCGCTTGATATTCTTAGCTCGGTCACTAATCTTGTTGATAACCTTTGTACTTTTTCAACTTTTATGCAATGTTTTACAAGGTATGTGTGTGCGTGCGTGTGTGCGTGCGTGCGTGCGTACTCCTCGAGGGACGCAGAGGGTCTCGACCCCTGGTGACCGGGGCTCGCAAACTTGGTGTTTGAGAGAACAAGCTCCAGCTGCTGGGCCCCACGTCTTCCCCGTGAATTAACTACTTGTGTGAGAGAGAGAGAGAGAGAGAGAGAGAGAGAGAGAGAGAGAGAGAGAGAGAGAGAGAGAGAGAGAGGAAGGGGTGTCTACTCTCATCAATAACATAACCAACCACTCACCTCACAACACACACACCTCCACGGTGGCCGTGATCGTATAGTGGTTAGTACATTGCGTTGTGGCCGCAATAACCCAGGTTCGAATCCTGGTCACGGCAGAGGACGAAGTTTAACACAAATAGCCCAACTGACAAGCCACGTGAAATAAATGAAAGTGGCGAGGTTTCTGTCCGTCCTGGAGGCTTGTGTGACGACGTTTTGGGGCCGGTGGCTGAGCGGACAGCACGATGGGCGCTTGATCCTGTGGTCCTGGGTTCAATTCCGGGCGCCGGCGAGAAACAATGGGCAGACTTTCTTTCACCTTAATGCCCCTGTTACCTAGCAGTAAATAGGTACCTGGGAGTTTGTCAGCTGTCACGGGCTTCTTTCTAGTGTGTGTGTGTGTGGTGTGGAAAAAAAATAGTAGTTAATAACAGTTGATTGACAGTTGAGAAGCGGGCCGAAAGAGCAGAGCTCAACCCCCGTAACAACAACTAGGTGAAACACACCACACACACACACACACATACACACATACACACATACTCGGCCGACCGGCTCCCTCGATCCCAATAATTTATCCCTCGTGGGGGGCCTCGTAGCCTGGTGGATGGCTCGCAGGACTCGTAATTCTGTGGCGCGGGTTCGATTCCCGCACGAGGCAGAAACAAATGGGCAAAGTTTCTTTCACCCTGAATGCCCCTGTTACCTAGCAGTAAATAGGTACCTGGGAGTAAGTCAGCTGTCACGGGCTGCTTCCTTGTGTGTGTGTGTGTGTGTGTGTATGTGGTGTGGAAAAAAAGTAGTTAGTAAGCAGTTGATTAACAGTTGAGAGGCGGGCCGAAAGAGCAAAGCTCAACTCCCGCAAACACAACTAGGTGAAACACACACACACACACACACACACACACACACGCCCGTTCTCAGCTCTTGTAATTGTTGAGTTCCTCGGGTGTTACTTTCATCACCATCAGTGTTTCTTCTGGTAGGACCTGTTTCACTGGAAGTAGAATCAGAATTGTCGCCATATCTACTATCTTAAAACATTTGTGTTGCCCGATCCTTATTCACGTACAGTGATCTTTCTCCTTATGAGGCTAGATAGTAGTTTAGGCTGATCCTTGGCCTGGGAGGCTATGTTGTTCTCATACTGCCCCTTTGCTGCTCTTCAAAGTTCTGTGTTTATTTTCCTCTCTTGTATTTATATGTATGTTCTGTTTTTTCTCTTTTTGTACTTTTGGCCTCTAAGCATTGTCTATTAAAGTACTGTATAGACATGCTGTTTTATTGGTTTCTTTATTCAGTATAAATCTTGAAGTCCATCGTGACTTTTATTGTGCCGCTGTTCTGTTTGATATTGTATTTAAGAGTTCTCTGACCTTCTGGTATTGTCCTTGATGGGCCAGCAAGTCTTCCGCCCCTCTTCTCTTCCTCTTGCCACAGTCTTCATAACTACATAATCACAGACAAGGACACAGCCGCCTATTGGCACCATTGGCATTTCATGCTCAATGTTGACCAAATCACGCAACAGACGATGAGATGACAATTCGTGTCATCACATCATCACACTGGATCATTATCAAATCGATTGTGATAATCGACTTGATAATGGTCCAGGACGGACCGAAACGTCGTCGTCTCCTCGTCTTCTGGTGTGTGGTTTGGTCATTATAGCATCAGCCTCGTTATTGTGACTCATCGTTTGCTCATTGTTCTCAATGTCCATTTTGTTTTGTGTGAAAGTTAGGTCCAATCTCGCTGGTTAGTCTCCCTCTCTTCTTCGTGTTTCCATTAGAGAGAGTTTCTTGCTAAAAATTCTACCACTTTTGCTCTCCATGTCTCTTCTCTCCATTTTGGATTCAGTGATTCCCAGTTAATTTGGACGTGATTGAAATCTCCCTTTACCTTCAGTTTTGCTGTCAATCAACGGGATAATTGAGTCAAACTTTGTACGGTATTTATGGTGTTCAAATCCCCAAGAGGGCATTTGAAGGCATAGACGACGTTGACTCTTTTAAAACGTTCTGCTTTGTGTCTGGAGAGTTTCTCATGAGTAGGCTGGCCGTTTTTTTGGTTTTATAGTAAATTGTCAGTTGTATCTACTAATTTTTGTCTGTAGGGATAACGTTTCTACTGACAATATCTTTCAGGACCCTTTCCTCCGTTTTATGGGCTGTGGAAAAGAAGTTCCTGTAAAATAGTCTAATAGGGGGTATAGGTGTTGTGTTAGTTGTCTCTTCAGAGGTTGCATGGCGTTTCACTTTCCTTCTTATGATGTCTTCGACGAAACCATTGGAGAAGCCGTTGTTGACTAGGAACTGCCTTACCCTACAGAGTTCTTGAAGAACTCTGTAGGGTAAGGCAGGTAAACTCTCCAGACACAAAGCAGAACGCTTTAAAAGAGACCAACGTCGTCTATGCCTTCAAATGCCCTCTTGGGGACTGTAAGCCTCAAAAAACCCAGTATATAGGCAAGACAACAACATCTCTTTCCAGGCGTTTAACGATGCATAAGCAACAGGGCTCCGTTAAGGAACATATAGCCTCTTCCCACAACCAAACCATCACCAGAGAAATCTTAGCAAACAACACAGAAATCATCGATAGATACAGCGATAGCAGGCGGCTCGACGTCTGCGAGGCACTACACATCAAGAAGTCAACACCGCAATCAACAGCCAATTAATGCACAACTATATTCTACCCACTTTAATACTCCGCTCCAATATAGAAGCATCAAGAAATATGGGCCAATAAAAATAGGCCTTCTGCAGTTACCTACTTTTAATACCAGTTTGTATTTCATTGTTTCGTGTTGTGTCTTATGTTAAAAGTTTATTTTCACCTCATCCAAAAACTATTGTAACATGTCACTTCGCCCAAATGTAGGTATAAAAACTTGAAAGATGTTTAAGCTCTATTCAGTTAAAGTTGTGTGTGTTTGTGTAAACTAAAGTCTTTGAAAATGTAATAAGTTTTACGAAACGCGCTCAATTGTCGCGTCAGACTAGAAATAAAAATGAATTTTGGAGAATTGATCCTTGAATTACCATCAACAGTGAAAAGAAACGTAAGAAAGATGGAGAAAATTCGTGTTATAATTATTAATCTTACTTTTTCGGTCATATTTAATAATATATGTCTACAGGAAAGACTGTTACCAAAATATACTAATATATATATATAACAATGTCAGACCACGGAGGAAAAATGAAACAGGAATTTCCTTAAGTACTTTCGTATATTAATACATCTTCAGAAAGAGTCTGAAGTCTTTCATTTTTTCTCCGTGGTCTGACATTGTCACATTTTTAATCACGTGTTTATTTATTTTCGTGATATACACACACACACACACACATATATATATATATATATATATATATATATATATATATATATATGTCGTACCTAGTAGCCAGAACTCACTTCTCAGCCTACTATTCAAGGCCCGATTTGCCTAATAAGCCAAGTTTTCCTGAATTAATATATTTTCTCTATTTTTTTTCTTATGAAATGATAAAGCTACCCATTTCCTTATGTATGAGGTCAATTTTATTTTATTGGAGTTAAAATTAACGTAGATATATGACCGAACCTAACCAACCCTACCTAACCTAACCTAACCTATCTCTAAAGGTTAGGTTGGGTTAGGTAGCCGAAAAAGTTAGGTTAGGTTAGGTTAGGTAGGTTAGGTAGTCGAAAAATAATTAATTCATGAAAACTTGGCTTATTAGGCAAATCGGGTCTTGCATAGTAGGCTGAGAAGTGAGTTCTGGCTACTAGGTACGACATATATATATATATATATATATATATATATATATATATATGTCGTACCTAGTAGCCAGAACGCACTTCTATGCCTACTATGCAAGGCCAAATTTGCCTAATAAGCCAAGTTTTCATTAATTAATTGTTTTTCGACTACCAAACCTAACTTTTTCGGCTACCTAACCTAACCTAACCTATAAAGATAGGTTAGGTTAGGTTAGGTAGGGTTGGTTAGGTTCGGTCATATATCTACGTTAATTTTAACTCCAATAAAAAAAAATTGACCTCATACGTAATGAAATGGGTAGCTTTATCATTTCATTAGAAAAAAATTAGAGAAAATATATTAATTCAGGAAAACTTTGCTTATTAGGCAAATCGGGCCTTGCATAGTAGGCCGAGAAGTGAGTTCTGGCTACTAGGTACGGCATATATATATATATATAGAAGTTTCTAAAGGCCGTTCGTATGTTGACCAACTGTCGAGGTGACCAATATGCCGCTGATGACATGCTCTTGATGTGAGCTTCATGGGACAGGTCTGGCGTGATACCAGCTCTTGCTTAATTTATGATTCTTCAAGAATTTCGTTTCCCAATTTTTGTACCTTGTTTGACAAGCTTCAGCTCTTGGGCCGTTTTTTTCCTGTTAGTAATTTCTGGCGTTAGGCACAATAGCTTGCATTTGTTTAGTAATATAGGGAATTGTTAGCACTTTCAGCCACTAAAGTTAGGTCCTGTAACTTGCTAACCTTCCCAAGGCTGACAAAACTTCGTCCTCTGCCGTGACCAGGATTCGAACCTGGGTTATTGCGGCCACAACGCAATGTACTAACCACTATACGATCACGGCCACCGTGGAGGTGCGTGAGAAGGTGGGTGGGTGATTATCTTGTTAATGAGAGTAGACCCCCTCTCGTTCTCTCTTGCTCTCTCCCTTGATCTCTCTCGCTCTCTCTCTCTCTCTCTCCCTCTCGCTCTCCCTCTCTCTTGCTCTCGCTTGCTCTCTCCCTTGCTCTAGCTCGCCCTCTCGCTCTCTCCCTCGTTCTCGCTCGCTCTCCTTCTCGCTCTCGCTTTCTCCTCTCTCTCCTCCTTTCTCTTTCACCTCTCATTTTTTCCTCTCTTTCTACTCTCTCTTTCTCTTCTCTTTCTCCTCTCTCTTTCACCCCTCTCTTTCTCGTCTCTCTTTCTCCTCTCTCTTTCACCTCTTTCTTTCCTCTCTCTTTCTCTCTTGTTAGCTCCTGCGGCAGCTCTTTTGTTATCTCTTGTGGCAGCCCTTTTAATAGCTCTTGTGTCAGCTCTTTTCTTAGCTCTTGTGACGGCTCTTGTGGCAGCTCATATGACGGCTCTTGTGGCAGCTCTTTTGTTAGCTCCTGTGACGACTCTTGTGGCAGCTCTTGAGGTAGCTCTTGAAGCAGGTCTTGTAGCAGCTCTTAAATCAGCTCTTGTGACGGCTCTTTAGGCAGCTCTTGTGACGGCTCTTTTGTTAGCTCCTATGACGACTCTTGTGGCAGCTCTTGAGGTAGCTCATGAAGCAGGTCTTGTAGCAGCTCTTAAATCAGCTCTTGTGACGGCTCTTTAGGCAGCTCTTGTTGCAGCTCTTGTGACGGCTCTTGAGGCAGCTCTTGTGGCAGCTCTTGTGGCATTAAGACGGATTCATTATAACTGTTACATTATAACACTGTAATTATCATTATTATATGTATTACAGATCAAGAGGGAGCCACCTGCCTCAGCTGGTGTGAGGAGGAACAGCTGGTGTGAGGAGGGACAGCTGGTGTGAGGAGGGACAGCTGGAGTGAGGAGGGACAGCTGGTGTGAGTAGGGACAGCTGGTGTGAGGAAGGACAGCTGGTGTGAGGAAGGACAGCTGGTGTGAGGAGGGACAGCTGGTGTGAGGAGGGACAGCTGGTGTGAGGAGGGACACCTGGTGTGAGGAGGGACAGCTGGTGTGAGGAGAGACAGCTGGTGTGAGGAGGGACAGCTGGTGTGAGGAGGGACAGCTGGTGTGAGGAGGGACAGCTGGTGTGAACAGGGACAGCTGGTGTGAGGAGGGACAGCTGGTGTGAGAGGGACAGCTGGTGTGAGAGGAGGGACAGCTGGTGTGAGGAGGGACAGCTGGTGTGAGGAGGGACAGCTGGTGTGAACAGGGACAGCTGGTGTGAGGAGGGACAGCTGGTGTGAGAGGAGGGACAGCTGGTGTGAGTGGAGGGACAGCTGGTGTGAGGAGGGACAGCTGGTGTGAGAGGAGGGACAGCTGGTGTGAGGAGGGACAGCTGGTGTGAGGAGAGACAGCTGGTGTGAGGAGGGACAGCTGGTGTGAGGAGGGACAGCTGGTCACGAAGCACAGCTGGCGACGAGGGACACAACTGTGAAGAGTTTACACAAAAAATACATTGCTGAGTCAGGCGATAGACGGTGGTGGTGACAGGTGCGCGGGAGGACTGTCTACTTGTCTATCAGTGCTTGCCCGTCAGTGTTGACAGGGGGGGGGGGGGGTCCAGCTCCTCACGCCCCGCCTGTCACCCTTGATCTTCCTGTTTCTTATCAATTGAACAAGTTTGGGGTTCGAAGTCTTTGTCGCATCTGGCTTTAAGGTTGTGGATGGAGGTGGCTTCCTCAGCCTCCTTGTGTCAGGGGTTCGAGTCGGTGGCCGGGTGTTTCCTGGCACTTGTCTCACTACCTTCCAGCTTACTTTTATATGCTTTTGTTCTCTCAATTTAAAGAGGCTATATCCTTTAACGTCTTTTTGACTTTGGTATCATTGATGTTGTGATCATGTCCCTTCCCTGCCTGATGTTCTACAGGTGTGTGAAGCCAAGGTTCCTTGACTTATCCTCAGCGCTTATATTCTTAGCTCGGTCACTAATCTTGTTGGTAACCTTTGTACTTTTTCAACTTTTATGTAATGCTTTACAAGGTATGTGCGTGCGTGCGTGCGTACTCCACGAGGGACACAGAGGGTCTCGACCCCTGGTGCCAGGGGCTCGCAACCTTGGTGTTTGAGAGAACAAGCTCCAGCTGCTGGGCCCGACGTCTTCCCCGTGAATG
The DNA here is from genome assembly GCF_040958095.1 of Procambarus clarkii. Classification (NCBI taxonomy): domain Eukaryota; kingdom Metazoa; phylum Arthropoda; class Malacostraca; order Decapoda; family Cambaridae; genus Procambarus; species Procambarus clarkii. The sequence continues at coordinate 32,362,323 of NC_091189.1, read as the reverse complement.
AACTACTTGTGTTAGAGAGAGAGAGAGAGAGGGGGGGGGGAGAGCAGAGAAGAGGGGGGGGGGAGCAGGTACTGTTAACAATAACATAACCAGCCAATCACCTCACAACACTCACCTTCACGGTGGCCGTGATCGTATAGTGGTTAGTACATTGCGTTGTGGCCGCAATAACCCAGGTTCGAATCCTGGTCACGGCAGAGGACGAAGTTTAACACAAATTGCCCAACTGACAAGCCACGTGAAATAAATGAAAGTGGCGAAGTTTCTGTCCGTCCTGGAGGCTTGTGTGACGACGTTTTGGGGCCGGTGGCTGAGCGGACAGCACGCTGGGCGCTTGATCCTGTGGTCCCGGGTTCAATTCCGGGCGCCGGCGAGAAACAATGGGCAGTTTTTTTTTTTCACCCCTAATGCCCTTTTTACCTAGCAGTAAATAGGTACCTGGGAGTTAGTCAGCTGTCACGGGCTTCTTCCTGGTGTGTGTGTGTGGTGTGAAAAAAAGTAGTAGTTAATAACAGTTGATTGACATTTAAGAGGCGTGGCGAAAGAGCAGAGCTCAACCCCCGCAAGAACAACTAGATGAACACACACACACACCGCGCGCGCACACACACACACGCCCGTTCTCAGCTCTTGTAATTGTTGAGTTCCTCGGGTGTTACTTTCATCACCATCAGTGTTTCTTCTGGTAGGACCTGTTTCACTGTAAGTAGCATCAGGATTGTCGCCATATCTACTATCTTAAAACATTTTGATTGATTGTGGTGATCAAATTGATTGATTGTGTGATCAAACATTTTGATTTTGATTGACATTTTTTAGTGATTGTGGTATATCTGAAAACTTGAACCCGACCAATGCCAATACTTAAAATATCTCTTTGAGTGCCTTAGTCTAACCTAACTTAATCTATCTTCGTCCAAGGTGTTGTCTCTGCCTTACCATTTACCTAATGTTCTCTCATTCATATAATTTCCTCAGTAATCAGTCAAGTCTCCATGCACTTATGCAAGCATCTACCTCAGTATCATTGTAAAATCTTACTCTTAAATCTTATTTTACCCTATTCTTTTTTAAATTTTAAATTTAATTGTTCTGATTTATGTCATTTATTGAAATTAATTATTGATCTCATTTTGTTCTCTTAATTAAGTTCATACTAATTATAGGTTAAAGACCTAAGCTAAATATAATTAATTATCTAAGATTATTTTACTTTACAATCATCATTTGTCAATTTTGTGTATGTTCATCTTGACAGTCTACTGTTTTTTTTTTTTTTGTTCTCTGCACCAAACTTGTGTATCCTTCATGGCTCTCTTGTGATCTTTATTCTACTTCTAATTGTTTCAATTCTTTTGTTTACTTGCATTTATCGTTGTGTTTTGCTATAATTATTCTCTAATTATAGCAGACTTAGTATTTATGTAAGCATTTACCTCAGTGTCTTAGTAAACTCTTGCTCATAATATAATCTTACCCTGTTATTTTTGTTTTTGCTTATAATTTTTAAATTTAATTGTAATTTGATTTATACACCATTTATTGTAATTAATTACTCAGCTCATTTTTTTTTCTTATGTTCTTACTAATTATAGGTTCACAACTAAGCTATATTAAATAATTGATTTTTAAGATTATCTTTACGATTATTATTTGTCTCTATTTTTTGCTATATATTATTCTTGTCAGTCTACTGTGTTTTTCTTCTCTCTTAACCTAACTTCTGTATCCTTCCTGGCTATCTACGGGAATCTTTGCTCTACTTCTAATTATTTCTATTTTTTGTGTATCTACGTTTATTGTTGTGTTTTGCTACAATTACTTTCTATTTACAGCAGTTTTAGTATTTAACTGTTCTTGTAATTGCTTATCTTATTGTATCGTGACATTATTGTATCTATATGCTTACTGATATTGATCCTGATCGAAATCTTCTGTCTCATATCCACACAAATCAGCACATTAATCATCATTATTGCAGGTATTACACAGCAAATCTTGCAAAAAACAAACTCCTAAATAGCACCTGCTTATCAGGTTACAACCAAAATGTTAGGTCACTTGGTAAACATTTTAATGATATAAATGCACTACTCACAGCACTAGGTACTAAATTATCATTCATCATTTTAACAGAAACTTAGATAAGTAAAGACTATACCCAACACTACAATTTAGCTGGTTATAAAGCCATTCATAACTGCAGGCCTAATAAAAAAGGTGGCGGTACAGCAATATATTACAAAGATACCTTCATCTGCGATAGTGTCATTAGTGATAGAGACGACTACTGAGAATATACCTTTGCCAAGTTCTCCAGTAAATCCCTTAAATCCTCTTTGACTATCGGTGCCATCTATAGATTTCCTAATACCAACATAACTTCAATCTCAGATAACGTAAAGAATCTTATCATAAATAACAATCTCAACAAAAATCACATCATTCTGGGAGGTGATTTCAATATTGACCTGGGTCTTCAAAACAACCCTCAAGTTGACTATTTCCGTAACAGCATGCACTCCTGTATGCTAATCCCCACAATCACCAAGCCCACCCGAGTCACTCAAACATCTGCCACTACCCTGGATCACTTATGGACTAATATAACAGCTCCCCTTACATCTGGGGTAATCTATGACAGAACAACTGACCACTATCCTACCTTCCTCATAGCAAACATGGACACAGCACCACCAGAAAGCAAGAAACTCTCATTCAGACTACACAGTGAATCAGCTTTAGGCAATCTTTCTAATGCACTTCACAATATTAACTGGGAATCTAAATTTAATAATACACAGGATATAAACTCATTAACTAACCTCTTTCTCTCCAAAACTCTAAGCCTCTACAACACTCACTGTCCCCTCCTTACCAAACAAGTAACTGATAGAAGATAAAATAATCTGTGGCTCACAAGTGGCATAATCAAATCAATCAACAAAAAACATGAATATGAAAAGAAATTTAGGATTGGCCTAGTTACAAAGGAAGTAGTTAAAAGGTACTCATCAGTGCTTACCAGTATCATAAGAAAAGCTAAACTTTCATATTATGAGACTAGATTCAAAGAAGCAAAAGGCAACATGAAAAGCACATGGAAAACCATCTCTAATATCCTAGGAACTAAACAACACTCCCACAACCAGATAACACACTCTAAGGATGGCTATACACCGTCATCTGATTTAGAAATGGCGAATGAATTTAATAGCTTTTCATCGGTTGGTGCTATTCTTGCTAGTAAAATCCCACAGACTCAGACACATATCAACACATATCTCTCAGGCAGCTATCCGAACTCTCTTCTCCTTTCACCAGTCAGCCCGACAGATGTTGTGTCCATCATACACTCACTAAAAACCAAAGCTGGGAACATCAGAGATATCCCATCCATTGTATACAAGAGCGCCTCCCATGCCCTTGCGCCACCCATAGCTCTGCTGTTCAACAAATCCTTTGAGTGTCATACCTTCCCTGATATCCTTAAAAAAGCAAGAGTAACACCAGTTCATAAAGGAGGTAATCTGGCAGACATAAACAATTATAGACCAATATCAAACCTACCCATACTATTAAAAATATTTGAAAAAATTATCTACAAACAGCTCTACTCCTATCTCGTAAAATTTGACATTCTTAGCCCCTGTCAGTTTGACTTCCGCTCCCAAAAGAGTACCAACGATGCAATTATTAGTCTCCTTGATATAATTTACTCAGCCCTTGACAAAAATAAGTTTCCGATTGGACTCTTCATTGACCTGAGAAAGGCCTTTGATACTGTTAATCACAATTACCTCTTACGCAAACTCCATCATTATGGAATTCGAGGCCATACACTGGACTATATCTAATCCTATCTTAGTGATAGACACCAATGTGTAGCCATCAATAATATAACCTCTCCCACTCTACCAATAACCGTTGGAGTGCCACAGGGCAGCATTTTGGGACCTCTCTTATTTCTTATTTACATCAATGATCTGCCTAACGTCTCTAACATTCTGAAACCTATATTGTTTGCTGATGATACTACCCTCATCTACTCTAACACCAACCCACATACACTAAATAATGTTGTTAATAATGAATTAAAAAGAGTCCACTTATGGATGTCAACCAACAAACTAACACTTAACATAGAAAAGACCTACTACATCTTATTTGGAAGCAAATCTACAAATGCAATTCAGCTTAAGATAGACAATGTAAACATTAGCAGTAAAAATGATGGAAAGTTTCCTGGCCTATTCCTAGACAAGAGAGACTACTTCAGTACCTAAATACAACACATAACTAAGAAAGTCTCTAAAACAGTTGGTATACTCTCCAAAATCAGATATTATGTACCTAACTCTGCTCTCATCTCTATTATGCACTAATCTATCCCTATCTTAATTATGGTATCTGTGCATGGGGTTCAACCACTGCAAACCACCTCAAGTCCATCATCACCCAGCAAAAATCTGCTCTCAAAATAATAACATTCTGCTTTCAGACAACACTCAGCCCCCTTGTTTAACTCCCTAAACATGCTAAACATAATCTCACTCCACAAATTCTCTTGTGTCAACTACATTTACACAACCCTGTTCTTAAATGCAAATCCTGCTCTGAAACTCTCCCTGGACAGATATAATAGGACCTATTATCACCACACCAGAAATAAATATCTCTTTGATATCCCCCAGAGTCAAACTTAATTTGTGTAAACACACTATGCAAATAAAGGGACCCAGTCTATGGAACTCACTCCCTATTGAATTGAAAAGCTGTCCAACTTTTGCATCATTCAAAAACAATACTGAAAAGTACCTAATTTCATCTTCATAGTTTTTTTACCTTTTGCTTTAAAACTGCACTGTATCTATTGCTACCCAATCTCCCAATCTTCATGTACCCAATCTGAACATCTTTATCATTGCGATCATTGCTGTCTTCTTATATGTACTGTCAATCTGCTGTATGGAGTCTATTAATCTTGTTTAAATTACCAATCAAGCTGTCAATGTAATCAATCAGAGCTTTAAAATACCAATGTGCTTTAATATACTTACTAATCTCTCTCATCTCATTTTTTTTTCTTGCAATGTAATTGTTATCATTTTATTAATTCTGATAGAATTTACCTACTTAAAATTATCTGTTAGATTAAGGACCTGCCCGAAACGCTGCGCGTACTAGTGGCTTTACAAGAGTGCAATTACTGTACTACGCTATGTATTCTCACAAACCCAATGTACCTTCTTGTATATATATAAATAAATAAAAATAAATAAATAAATAAATAAATTTGTGTTGCCCGATCCTTATTCACGTACAGTGATCTTTCTCCTTATGTGGCTAGATAGTAGTTTAGGCTGATCCTTGGCGTGGGAGGCTATGTTGTTCTCATACTGCTCCTTTGCTGCTCTTCAAAGTTCTATGTCTATTTTCCTCTCTTGTGTATATATATATATATATATATATATATATAATATGTATGTTCTGTTTTTTCTCTCTTTGTACTTTTGGCCTCTAAGCATTGTCTATTAAAGTACTGTATAGACATCCTTTTTTATTGGTTTCTTTATTCAGTATAAATCTTGAAGTCCATCATGTCTTTTATTGTGCCTCTGTTCTGTTTGATATTGTATTTTAGAGTTCTCTGACCTTCTGGTACTGTCCTTGATGGGCCAGCAAGTCTTCCGCCCCTCTTCTCTTCCTCTTGCCACAGTCTTCATAACTACATAATCACAGACAAGGACACAGCCGCCTCTTGGCACCATTGGCATTTCATGCTCAATGTTGACCAAATCACGCAACAGACGATGAGATGACAATTCGTGTCATCACATCATCACACTGGATCATTATCAAATCGATTGTGATAATCGACTTGATAATGGTCCAGGACGGACCGAAACGTCGTCGTCTCCTCGTCTTCTGGTGTGTGGTTTGGTCATTATAGCATCAGCCTCGTTATTGTGACTCATCGTTTGCTCATTGTTCTCAATGTCCATTTTGCTTTGTGAGAAAGTTAGGTCCAATCTCGCTGGTTAGTCTCCCTCTCTTCTTCGTGTTTCCATTGGAGAGAGTTTCTTGCTAAAAATTCTACTACTTTTGCTCTCCATGTCTCTTCTCTCCATTTTGGATTCAGTGATTCCCAGTTAATTTGGACGTGATTGAAATCTCCCTTTACCGGTGATTGAAATCTCCCTGGGAGCCGGTCGTCCAAGCGGACAGCACGCGGGATTTGTGATCCTGTGGTCCTGGGTTCAATCCCAGGCGCCGGCGTGAAACAATGGGCAGAGTTTATTTCACCCTATGCCCCTGTTACCTAGCAGTAAAATAGGTACCTGGGTGTTAGTCAGCTGTCACGGGCTGCTTCCTGGGGGTGGAGGCCTGGTCTAGGACTGGGCTGCGGGGACACTAACAAGCCCCGAAATCATCTCAAGATAACCTTCAGTTGTGCTGTCAATCAACGGGATAATTGAGTCAAACTTTGTACGGTATTTATGGGAGCTGTGTGTGCAGGTGGGGATCAGTTCCGTAGTCTCTCATCATAGTTCATACAATCAAGAAAGATCAAGCCCTTTCAAGATCAAGATCATGTGCAGTGAAAAGCTATGTACCCCAGGGCACAGTCTTGGCACCACTGCTATTTTTCATTCTTATCTCCGATATAGACAAAAATACCGGTCACAGCTTCGTGTCATCCTTTGCTGATGATATAAAAATCAACATGAAAGTTGCCACTGTAGAAGACACTGAATAGAACCAGAACGAAGATGGGTGTATTCACGAGGCACTTGGACAGATTCTTGCAAGAAGTTCCGGACCAATCAGGCTGTAGTGGATATGAAGGCCTGCGGGCTGCTCCAAGCAACAGCCTGTTGGACCAAGATATCACAAGTCGAGCCTGGCCTCAGGCAGGGCTCGGGGAGTAGAAGAACTCCTGAAACACACTCCAGGTATACTCCAGGTATACCACTCAGATTGGGTACTAGTCTGGTGACATACCTTTGAATCTTCTCCAATATATTTTTTATTTTATTTTACTAGATATTGACTTCAAGCAGGAGCTGCAAACTTCAGGACTGGTCTGACATAGGTGGTACACAAGGTTCTCAATGTTTCCTAACACAAGTTTCTAAAGGCCGTTCGTATGTTGACCAACTGTCGAGGTGACCAATATGCCGCTGATGACATGCTCTTGATGTGAGCTTCATGGGACAGGTCTGGCGTGATACCAGCTCTTGCTTAATTTATGATTCTTCAAGAATTTCATTTCCCAATTTTTGTACCTTGTTTGACATGCTTCAGCTCTTGGGCCGTTTTTTTCCTGTTAGTAATTTCTGGCGTTAGGCACAATAGCTTGCATTTGTTTAGTAATATAGGGAATTGTTAGCACTTTCAGCCACTAAAGTTAGGTCCTGTAACTTGCTAACCTTCCCAAGGCTGACAAAACTTCGTCCTCTGCCGTGACCAGGATTCGAACCTGGGTTATTGCGGCCACAACGCAATGTACTAACCACTATACGATCACGGCCACCGTGGAGGTGCGTGAGAAGGTGGGTGGGTGATTATCTTGTTAATGAGAGTAGACCCCCTCTCGCTCTCTCTCTCTCTCTCGCGCTCTCGCTCTCTCTCCCTCTCCCTCTCGCTTTCTTGCTCTCCCTCTCTCTTGCTCTCGCTCTCTCTCGTTCTCTCGCTCTCTTTCTCGCTCTCGCTTTCACCTCTCTTTTTCTCCTCTCTCTTTCACCTCTCTCTTCTCCTCTCTCCTTCTCCTCTCTTTCACCCCTTTCATCTCTCTTTCTCTCTTGTAAGCTCCTGTGACAGTTGTTGTGTTAGCTCTTGCGGCAGCTCTTTTGTTAGCTCTTGCGGCAGCTCTTGTGGCCGCTCTTTAGTTAGCTCTTATGGCGGCTCCAGTGGTAGCTCTTTTGTTAGCTCTTCTAGCAGCTCTCTTGGCAGCTCCTTTGTTAGCTCTTGTAGCAGCTCCAGTGGCAGCTCCTGTGACGGCTCTTGTGGCAGCTCTTTTGTTAGCTCTTGTAGCAGCTCTTGTGGCAACCCTTTTGATAGCTCTTGTGGCAGATCTTTTGTTAGCTCTTGTGACGGCTCTTTTGTTAGCTCTTGTGACGACTCTTGTGGCAGCTCTTGAGGTAGCTCTTGAAGCAGGTCTTGTGGCAGCTCTTAAAGCAGCTCTTGTGACGGCTCTTGAGGCAGCTCTTGTGGCAGCACTTGTGACGGCTCTTGAGGCAGCCCTGGAAACACAAACCGAAACTGTCTCTATTTTCCGCTTGTTACAACTTGTAATAAAGTTGTTACATCTTGGCTTAACGTGTTTATGACGTATTAGAACGTTGTTACAACTTGCTATATTGGTTGTTATAACTGGTTAGGAGGTGTTAAAACTTGTTCGAACGTTGTACCAACGTCGTAGTTTCAGTGTGTGTTTGGCGGGAGCTCTTGTGGCAGCTCTTGAGGTAGGTCTTGTGGCAGCTCTTGTGGCAGTTCTTGAAGCAGCTCTTGTGACGGCTCTTGAGGCAGCTCTTGAAGCTGCTCTTGTGGCAGCTCATGAAGCAGCTCTTGTGACGGCTCTTGAGGCAGCTCTTGAAGCAGCTCTTGTGGCAGCTCTTGAAGCAGCTCTTGAGGCAGCTCTTGAAGCAGCTCTTGTGGCATTAAGACGGATTCATTATAACTATTACATTAAAACACTATAATTATCATTATTATATGTATTACAGATCAAGAGGGAGCCACCTGCCTCAGCTGGTGTGAGGAGGGACAGCTGGTGTGAGGAGGGACAGCTGGTGTGAGGAGGGACAGCTGGTGTGTGAGGAGGGACAGCTGGTGTGAGGAGGGACAGCTGGTGTGAAAAGGGACAGCTGGTGTGTGAGGAGGGACAGCTGGTGTGTGAGGAGGGACAGCTGGTGTGTGAGGAGGGACAGCTGGTGTGTGAGGAGGGACAGCTGGTGTGAGGAGTGACAGCTGGTGTGAGAGGAGGGACAGCTGGTGTGTGAGGAGGGACAGCTGGTCACGAAGCACAGCTGGCGACGAGGGACACAACTGTGAAGAGTTTACAAAAAAAAATACATTGCTGAGTCAGGCGATAGACGGTGGTGGTGACAGGTGCGCGGGAGGACTGTCTACTTGTCTATCAGTGCTTGCCCGTCAGTGTAAACGGGCAATTGAACAAGTTTGGGGTTCGAATTCTTTGTCGCATCTGGCTTTAAGGTTGTGGATGGAGGTGGCTTCCTCAGACTCCTTGTGTCAGGGGTTCGAGTCGTTGGCCGGGTGTTTCCTGGCACTTGTCTCACTACCTTCCAGCTTACTTTTATATGCTTTTGTTCTCTCTATTTAAAGAGGCGGTATCGTTTTGACTTTGGAATCATTGATGTTGTGATCATATCCCTTCCTTGCCTGATGTTCTACAGGTGTGAGAGGCCGAGGTTCCTTGACTTATCCTCAGCGCTTGATATTCTTAGCTCGGTCACTAATCTTGTTGATAACCTTTGTACTTTTTCAACTTTTATGCAATGTTTTACAAGGTATGTGTGTGCGTGCGTGTGTGCGTGCGTGCGTGCGTACTCCTCGAGGGACGCAGAGGGTCTCGACCCCTGGTGACCGGGGCTCGCAAACTTGGTGTTTGAGAGAACAAGCTCCAGCTGCTGGGCCCCACGTCTTCCCCGTGAATTAACTACTTGTGTGAGAGAGAGAGAGAGAGAGAGAGAGAGAGAGAGAGAGAGAGAGAGAGAGAGAGAGAGAGAGAGAGAGAGAGGAAGGGGTGTCTACTCTCATCAATAACATAACCAACCACTCACCTCACAACACACACACCTCCACGGTGGCCGTGATCGTATAGTGGTTAGTACATTGCGTTGTGGCCGCAATAACCCAGGTTCGAATCCTGGTCACGGCAGAGGACGAAGTTTAACACAAATAGCCCAACTGACAAGCCACGTGAAATAAATGAAAGTGGCGAGGTTTCTGTCCGTCCTGGAGGCTTGTGTGACGACGTTTTGGGGCCGGTGGCTGAGCGGACAGCACGATGGGCGCTTGATCCTGTGGTCCTGGGTTCAATTCCGGGCGCCGGCGAGAAACAATGGGCAGACTTTCTTTCACCTTAATGCCCCTGTTACCTAGCAGTAAATAGGTACCTGGGAGTTTGTCAGCTGTCACGGGCTTCTTTCTAGTGTGTGTGTGTGTGGTGTGGAAAAAAAATAGTAGTTAATAACAGTTGATTGACAGTTGAGAAGCGGGCCGAAAGAGCAGAGCTCAACCCCCGTAACAACAACTAGGTGAAACACACCACACACACACACACACATACACACATACACACATACTCGGCCGACCGGCTCCCTCGATCCCAATAATTTATCCCTCGTGGGGGGCCTCGTAGCCTGGTGGATGGCTCGCAGGACTCGTAATTCTGTGGCGCGGGTTCGATTCCCGCACGAGGCAGAAACAAATGGGCAAAGTTTCTTTCACCCTGAATGCCCCTGTTACCTAGCAGTAAATAGGTACCTGGGAGTAAGTCAGCTGTCACGGGCTGCTTCCTTGTGTGTGTGTGTGTGTGTGTGTATGTGGTGTGGAAAAAAAGTAGTTAGTAAGCAGTTGATTAACAGTTGAGAGGCGGGCCGAAAGAGCAAAGCTCAACTCCCGCAAACACAACTAGGTGAAACACACACACACACACACACACACACACACACGCCCGTTCTCAGCTCTTGTAATTGTTGAGTTCCTCGGGTGTTACTTTCATCACCATCAGTGTTTCTTCTGGTAGGACCTGTTTCACTGGAAGTAGAATCAGAATTGTCGCCATATCTACTATCTTAAAACATTTGTGTTGCCCGATCCTTATTCACGTACAGTGATCTTTCTCCTTATGAGGCTAGATAGTAGTTTAGGCTGATCCTTGGCCTGGGAGGCTATGTTGTTCTCATACTGCCCCTTTGCTGCTCTTCAAAGTTCTGTGTTTATTTTCCTCTCTTGTATTTATATGTATGTTCTGTTTTTTCTCTTTTTGTACTTTTGGCCTCTAAGCATTGTCTATTAAAGTACTGTATAGACATGCTGTTTTATTGGTTTCTTTATTCAGTATAAATCTTGAAGTCCATCGTGACTTTTATTGTGCCGCTGTTCTGTTTGATATTGTATTTAAGAGTTCTCTGACCTTCTGGTATTGTCCTTGATGGGCCAGCAAGTCTTCCGCCCCTCTTCTCTTCCTCTTGCCACAGTCTTCATAACTACATAATCACAGACAAGGACACAGCCGCCTATTGGCACCATTGGCATTTCATGCTCAATGTTGACCAAATCACGCAACAGACGATGAGATGACAATTCGTGTCATCACATCATCACACTGGATCATTATCAAATCGATTGTGATAATCGACTTGATAATGGTCCAGGACGGACCGAAACGTCGTCGTCTCCTCGTCTTCTGGTGTGTGGTTTGGTCATTATAGCATCAGCCTCGTTATTGTGACTCATCGTTTGCTCATTGTTCTCAATGTCCATTTTGTTTTGTGTGAAAGTTAGGTCCAATCTCGCTGGTTAGTCTCCCTCTCTTCTTCGTGTTTCCATTAGAGAGAGTTTCTTGCTAAAAATTCTACCACTTTTGCTCTCCATGTCTCTTCTCTCCATTTTGGATTCAGTGATTCCCAGTTAATTTGGACGTGATTGAAATCTCCCTTTACCTTCAGTTTTGCTGTCAATCAACGGGATAATTGAGTCAAACTTTGTACGGTATTTATGGTGTTCAAATCCCCAAGAGGGCATTTGAAGGCATAGACGACGTTGACTCTTTTAAAACGTTCTGCTTTGTGTCTGGAGAGTTTCTCATGAGTAGGCTGGCCGTTTTTTTGGTTTTATAGTAAATTGTCAGTTGTATCTACTAATTTTTGTCTGTAGGGATAACGTTTCTACTGACAATATCTTTCAGGACCCTTTCCTCCGTTTTATGGGCTGTGGAAAAGAAGTTCCTGTAAAATAGTCTAATAGGGGGTATAGGTGTTGTGTTAGTTGTCTCTTCAGAGGTTGCATGGCGTTTCACTTTCCTTCTTATGATGTCTTCGACGAAACCATTGGAGAAGCCGTTGTTGACTAGGAACTGCCTTACCCTACAGAGTTCTTGAAGAACTCTGTAGGGTAAGGCAGGTAAACTCTCCAGACACAAAGCAGAACGCTTTAAAAGAGACCAACGTCGTCTATGCCTTCAAATGCCCTCTTGGGGACTGTAAGCCTCAAAAAACCCAGTATATAGGCAAGACAACAACATCTCTTTCCAGGCGTTTAACGATGCATAAGCAACAGGGCTCCGTTAAGGAACATATAGCCTCTTCCCACAACCAAACCATCACCAGAGAAATCTTAGCAAACAACACAGAAATCATCGATAGATACAGCGATAGCAGGCGGCTCGACGTCTGCGAGGCACTACACATCACGAAGTCAACACCGCAATCAACAGCCAATTAATGCACAACTATATTCTACCCACTTTAATACTCCGCTCCAATATAGAAGCATCAAGAAATATGGGCCAATAAAAATAGGCCTTCTGCAGTTACCTACTTTTAATACCAGTTTGTATTTCATTGTTTCGTGTTGTGTCTTATGTTAAAAGTTTATTTTCACCTCATCCAAAAACTATTGTAACATGTCACTTCGCCCAAATGTAGGTATAAAAACTTGAAAGATGTTTAAGCTCTATTCAGTTAAAGTTGTGTGTGTTTGTGTAAACTAAAGTCTTTGAAAATGTAATAAGTTTTACGAAACGCGCTCAATTGTCGCGTCAGACTAGAAATAAAAATGAATTTTGGAGAATTGATCCTTGAATTACCATCAACAGTGAAAAGAAACGTAAGAAAGATGGAGAAAATTCGTGTTATAATTATTAATCTTACTTTTTCGGTCATATTTAATAATATATGTCTACAGGAAAGACTGTTACCAAAATATACTAATATATATATATAACAATGTCAGACCACGGAGGAAAAATGAAACAGGAATTTCCTTAAGTACTTTCGTATATTAATACATCTTCAGAAAGAGTCTGAAGTCTTTCATTTTTTCTCCGTGGTCTGACATTGTCACATTTTTAATCACGTGTTTATTTATTTTCGTGATATACACACACACACACACACACACACATATATATATATATATATATATATATATATATATATATATATATATATATATATATATATATATATATGTCGTACCTAGTAGCCAGAACGCACTTCTATGCCTACTATGCAAGGCCAAATTTGCCTAATAAGCCAAGTTTTCATTAATTAATTGTTTTTCGACTACCAAACCTAACTTTTTCGGCTACCTAACCTAACCTAACCTATAAAGATAGGTTAGGTTAGGTTAGGTAGGGTTGGTTAGGTTCGGTCATATATCTACGTTAATTTTAACTCCAATAAAAAAAAATTGACCTCATACGTAATGAAATGGGTAGCTTTATCATTTCATTAGAAAAAAATTAGAGAAAATATATTAATTCAGGAAAACTTTGCTTATTAGGCAAATCGGGCCTTGCATAGTAGGCCGAGAAGTGAGTTCTGGCTACTAGGTACGGCATATATATATATATATAGAAGTTTCTAAAGGCCGTTCGTATGTTGACCAACTGTCGAGGTGACCAATATGCCGCTGATGACATGCTCTTGATGTGAGCTTCATGGGACAGGTCTGGCGTGATACCAGCTCTTGCTTAATTTATGATTCTTCAAGAATTTCGTTTCCCAATTTTTGTACCTTGTTTGACAAGCTTCAGCTCTTGGGCCGTTTTTTTCCTGTTAGTAATTTCTGGCGTTAGGCACAATAGCTTGCATTTGTTTAGTAATATAGGGAATTGTTAGCACTTTCAGCCACTAAAGTTAGGTCCTGTAACTTGCTAACCTTCCCAAGGCTGACAAAACTTCGTCCTCTGCCGTGACCAGGATTCGAACCTGGGTTATTGCGGCCACAACGCAATGTACTAACCACTATACGATCACGGCCACCGTGGAGGTGCGTGAGAAGGTGGGTGGGTGATTATCTTGTTAATGAGAGTAGACCCCCTCTCGTTCTCTCTTGCTCTCTCCCTTGATCTCTCTCGCTCTCTCTCTCTCTCTCTCCCTCTCGCTCTCCCTCTCTCTTGCTCTCGCTTGCTCTCTCCCTTGCTCTAGCTCGCCCTCTCGCTCTCTCCCTCGTTCTCGCTCGCTCTCCTTCTCGCTCTCGCTTTCTCCTCTCTCTCCTCCTTTCTCTTTCACCTCTCATTTTTTCCTCTCTTTCTACTCTCTCTTTCTCTTCTCTTTCTCCTCTCTCTTTCACCCCTCTCTTTCTCGTCTCTCTTTCTCCTCTCTCTTTCACCTCTTTCTTTCCTCTCTCTTTCTCTCTTGTTAGCTCCTGCGGCAGCTCTTTTGTTATCTCTTGTGGCAGCCCTTTTAATAGCTCTTGTGTCAGCTCTTTTCTTAGCTCTTGTGACGGCTCTTGTGGCAGCTCATATGACGGCTCTTGTGGCAGCTCTTTTGTTAGCTCCTGTGACGACTCTTGTGGCAGCTCTTGAGGTAGCTCTTGAAGCAGGTCTTGTAGCAGCTCTTAAATCAGCTCTTGTGACGGCTCTTTAGGCAGCTCTTGTGACGGCTCTTTTGTTAGCTCCTATGACGACTCTTGTGGCAGCTCTTGAGGTAGCTCATGAAGCAGGTCTTGTAGCAGCTCTTAAATCAGCTCTTGTGACGGCTCTTTAGGCAGCTCTTGTTGCAGCTCTTGTGACGGCTCTTGAGGCAGCTCTTGTGGCAGCTCTTGTGGCATTAAGACGGATTCATTATAACTGTTACATTATAACACTGTAATTATCATTATTATATGTATTACAGATCAAGAGGGAGCCACCTGCCTCAGCTGGTGTGAGGAGGAACAGCTGGTGTGAGGAGGGACAGCTGGTGTGAGGAGGGACAGCTGGAGTGAGGAGGGACAGCTGGTGTGAGTAGGGACAGCTGGTGTGAGGAAGGACAGCTGGTGTGAGGAAGGACAGCTGGTGTGAGGAGGGACAGCTGGTGTGAGGAGGGACAGCTGGTGTGAGGAGGGACACCTGGTGTGAGGAGGGACAGCTGGTGTGAGGAGAGACAGCTGGTGTGAGGAGGGACAGCTGGTGTGAGGAGGGACAGCTGGTGTGAGGAGGGACAGCTGGTGTGAACAGGGACAGCTGGTGTGAGGAGGGACAGCTGGTGTGAGAGGGACAGCTGGTGTGAGAGGAGGGACAGCTGGTGTGAGGAGGGACAGCTGGTGTGAGGAGGGACAGCTGGTGTGAACAGGGACAGCTGGTGTGAGGAGGGACAGCTGGTGTGAGAGGAGGGACAGCTGGTGTGAGTGGAGGGACAGCTGGTGTGAGGAGGGACAGCTGGTGTGAGAGGAGGGACAGCTGGTGTGAGGAGGGACAGCTGGTGTGAGGAGAGACAGCTGGTGTGAGGAGGGACAGCTGGTGTGAGGAGGGACAGCTGGTCACGAAGCACAGCTGGCGACGAGGGACACAACTGTGAAGAGTTTACACAAAAAATACATTGCTGAGTCAGGCGATAGACGGTGGTGGTGACAGGTGCGCGGGAGGACTGTCTACTTGTCTATCAGTGCTTGCCCGTCAGTGTTGACAGGGGGGGGGGGGGTCCAGCTCCTCACGCCCCGCCTGTCACCCTTGATCTTCCTGTTTCTTATCAATTGAACAAGTTTGGGGTTCGAAGTCTTTGTCGCATCTGGCTTTAAGGTTGTGGATGGAGGTGGCTTCCTCAGCCTCCTTGTGTCAGGGGTTCGAGTCGGTGGCCGGGTGTTTCCTGGCACTTGTCTCACTACCTTCCAGCTTACTTTTATATGCTTTTGTTCTCTCAATTTAAAGAGGCTATATCCTTTAACGTCTTTTTGACTTTGGTATCATTGATGTTGTGATCATGTCCCTTCCCTGCCTGATGTTCTACAGGTGTGTGAAGCCAAGGTTCCTTGACTTATCCTCAGCGCTTATATTCTTAGCTCGGTCACTAATCTTGTTGGTAACCTTTGTACTTTTTCAACTTTTATGTAATGCTTTACAAGGTATGTGCGTGCGTGCGTGCGTACTCCACGAGGGACACAGAGGGTCTCGACCCCTGGTGCCAGGGGCTCGCAACCTTGGTGTTTGAGAGAACAAGCTCCAGCTGCTGGGCCCAACGTCTTCCCCGTGAATGAACTACTTGTGTTAGAGAGAGAGAGAGAGAGGGGGGGGGGAGAGCAGAGAAGAGGGGGGGGGGAGCAGGTACTGTTAACAATAACATAACCAGCCAATCACCTCACAACACTCACCTTCACGGTGGCCGTGATCGTATAGTGGTTAGTACATTGCGTTGTGGCCGCAATAACCCAGGTTCGAATCCTGGTCACGGCAGAGGACGAAGTTTAACACAAATTGCCCAACTGACAAGCCACGTGAAATAAATGAAAGTGGCGAAGTTTCTGTCCGTCCTGGAGGCTTGTGTGACGACGTTTTGGGGCCGGTGGCTGAGCGGACAGCACGCTGGGCGCTTGATCCTGTGGTCCCGGGTTCAATTCCGGGCGCCGGCGAGAAACAATGGGCAGTTTTTTTTTTTCACCCCTAATGCCCTTTTTACCTAGCAGTAAATAGGTACCTGGGAGTTAGTCAGCTGTCACGGGCTTCTTCCTGGTGTGTGTGTGTGGTGTGAAAAAAAGTAGTAGTTAATAACAGTTGATTGACATTTAAGAGGCGTGGCGAAAGAGCAGAGCTCAACCCCCGCAAGAACAACTAGATGAACACACACACACACCGCGCGCGCACACACACACACGCCCGTTCTCAGCTCTTGTAATTGTTGAGTTCCTCGGGTGTTACTTTCATCACCATCAGTGTTTCTTCTGGTAGGACCTGTTTCACTGTAAGTAGCATCAGGATTGTCGCCATATCTACTATCTTAAAACATTTTGATTGATTGTGGTGATCAAATTGATTGATTGTGTGATCAAACATTTTGATTTTGATTGACATTTTTTAGTGATTGTGGTATATCTGAAAACTTGAACCCGACCAATGCCAATACTTAAAATATCTCTTTGAGTGCCTTAGTCTAACCTAACTTAATCTATCTTCGTCCAAGGTGTTGTCTCTGCCTTACCATTTACCTAATGTTCTCTCATTCATATAATTTCCTCAGTAATCAGTCAAGTCTCCATGCACTTATGCAAGCATCTACCTCAGTATCATTGTAAAATCTTACTCTTAAATCTTATTTTACCCTATTCTTTTTTAAATTTTAAATTTAATTGTTCTGATTTATGTCATTTATTGAAATTAATTATTGATCTCATTTTGTTCTCTTAATTAAGTTCATACTAATTATAGGTTAAAGACCTAAGCTAAATATAATTAATTATCTAAGATTATTTTACTTTACAATCATCATTTGTCAATTTTGTGTATGTTCATCTTGACAGTCTACTGTTTTTTTTTTTTTTGTTCTCTGCACCAAACTTGTGTATCCTTCATGGCTCTCTTGTGATCTTTATTCTACTTCTAATTGTTTCAATTCTTTTGTTTACTTGCATTTATCGTTGTGTTTTGCTATAATTATTCTCTAATTATAGCAGACTTAGTATTTATGTAAGCATTTACCTCAGTGTCTTAGTAAACTCTTGCTCATAATATAATCTTACCCTGTTATTTTTGTTTTTGCTTATAATTTTTAAATTTAATTGTAATTTGATTTATACACCATTTATTGTAATTAATTACTCAGCTCATTTTTTTTTCTTATGTTCTTACTAATTATAGGTTCACAACTAAGCTATATTAAATAATTGATTTTTAAGATTATCTTTACGATTATTATTTGTCTCTATTTTTTGCTATATATTATTCTTGTCAGTCTACTGTGTTTTTCTTCTCTCTTAACCTAACTTCTGTATCCTTCCTGGCTATCTACGGGAATCTTTGCTCTACTTCTAATTATTTCTATTTTTTGTGTATCTACGTTTATTGTTGTGTTTTGCTACAATTACTTTCTATTTACAGCAGTTTTAGTATTTAACTGTTCTTGTAATTGCTTATCTTATTGTATCGTGACATTATTGTATCTATATGCTTACTGATATTGATCCTGATCGAAATCTTCTGTCTCATATCCACACAAATCAGCACATTAATCATCATTATTGCAGGTATTACACAGCAAATCTTGCAAAAAACAAACTCCTAAATAGCACCTGCTTATCAGGTTACAACCAAAATGTTAGGTCACTTGGTAAACATTTTAATGATATAAATGCACTACTCACAGCACTAGGTACTAAATTATCATTCATCATTTTAACAGAAACTTAGATAAGTAAAGACTATACCCAACACTACAATTTAGCTGGTTATAAAGCCATTCATAACTGCAGGCCTAATAAAAAAGGTGGCGGTACAGCAATATATTACAAAGATACCTTCATCTGCGATAGTGTCATTAGTGATAGAGACGACTACTGAGAATATACCTTTGCCAAGTTCTCCAGTAAATCCCTTAAATCCTCTTTGACTATCGGTGCCATCTATAGATTTCCTAATACCAACATAACTTCAATCTCAGATAACGTAAAGAATCTTATCATAAATAACAATCTCAACAAAAATCACATCATTCTGGGAGGTGATTTCAATATTGACCTGGGTCTTCAAAACAACCCTCAAGTTGACTATTTCCGTAACAGCATGCACTCCTGTATGCTAATCCCCACAATCACCAAGCCCACCCGAGTCACTCAAACATCTGCCACTACCCTGGATCACTTATGGACTAATATAACAGCTCCCCTTACATCTGGGGTAATCTATGACAGAACAACTGACCACTATCCTACCTTCCTCATAGCAAACATGGACACAGCACCACCAGAAAGCAAGAAACTCTCATTCAGACTACACAGTGAATCAGCTTTAGGCAATCTTTCTAATGCACTTCACAATATTAACTGGGAATCTGAATTTAATAATACACAGGATATAAACTCATCAACTAACCTCTTTCTCTCCAAAACTCTAAGCCTCTACAACACTCACTGTCCCCTCCTTACCAAACAAGTAACTGATAAAAGATAAAATAACCCGTGGCTCACAAGTGGCATAATCAAATCAATCAACAAAAAACATGAATATGAAAAGAAATTTAGGATTGGCCTAGTTACAAAGGAAGTAGTTAAAAGGTACTCATCAGTGCTTACCAGTATCATAAGAAAAGCTAAACTTTCATATTATGAGACTAGATTCAAAGAAGCAAAAGGCAACATGAAAAGCACATGGAAAACCATCTCTAATATCCTAGGAACTAAACAACACTCCCACAACCAGATAATACACTCTAAGGATGGCTATACACCGTCATCTGATTTAGAAATGGCGAATGAATTTAATAGCTTTTCATCGGTTGGTGCTATTCTTGCTAGTAAAATCCCACAGACTCAGACACATATCAACACATATCTCTCAGGCAGCTATCCGAACTCTCTTCTCCTTTCACCAGTCAGCCCGACAGATGTTGTGTCCATCATACACTCACTAAAAACCAAAGCTGGGAACATCAGAGATATCCCATTCATTGTATACAAGAGCGCCTCCCATGCCCTTGCGCCACCCATAGCTCTGCTGTTCAACAAATCCTTTGAGTGTCATACCTTCCCTGATATCCTTAAAAAAGCAAGAGTAACACCAGTTCATAAAGGAGGTAATCTGGCAGACATAAACAATTATAGACCAATATCAAACCTACCCATACTATCAAAAATATTTGAAAAAATTATCTACAAACAGCTCTACTCCTATCTCGTAAAATTCGACATTCTTAGCCCCTGTCAGTTTGACTTCCGCTCCCAAAAGAGTACCAACGATGCAATTATTAGTCTCCTTGATATAATTTACTCAGCCCTTGACAAAAATAAGTTTCCGATTGGACTCTTCATTGACCTGAGAAAGGCCTTTGATACTGTTAATCACAATTACCTCTTACGTAAACTCCATCATTATGGAATTCGAGGCCATACACTGGACTATATCCAATCCTATCTTAGTGATAGACACCAATGTGTAGCCATCAATAATATAACCTCTCCCACTCTACCAATAACCGTTGGAGTGCCACAGGGCAGCATTTTGGGACCTCTCTTATTTCTTATTTACATCAATGATCTGCCTAACGTCTCTAACATTCTGAAACCTATATTGTTTGCTGATGATACTACCCTCATCTACTCTAACACCAACCCACATACACTAAATAATGTTGTTAATAATGAATTAAAACGAGTCCACTTATGGATGTCAACCAACAAACTAACACTTAACATAGAAAAGACCTACTACATCTTATTTGGAAGCAAATCTACAAATGCAATTCAGCTTCAGATAGACAATGTAAACATTAGCAGTAAAAATGATGGAAAGTTTCTTGGCCTATTCCTAGACAAGAGACTCAACTTCAGTACCCACATACAACACATAACTAAGAAAGTCTCTAAAACAGTTGGGATACTCTCCAAAATCAGATATTATGTACCTAACTCTGCTCTCATCTCTCTATATTATGCACTAATCTATCCCTATCTTAATTATGGTATCTGTGCATGGGATTCAACCACTGCAAACCACCTCAAGTCCATCATCACCCAGGAAAAATCTGCTATCAAAATAATAACATTCTGCTTTCAGACAACACTCAGCCCCCTTGTTTAACTCCCTAAACATGCTAAACATAATCTCACTCCACACATTCTCTTGTGTCAACAACATTTACAAAACCCTGTTCTTAAATGCAAATCCTGCTCTGAAACTCTCCCTGGACAGATATAATAGGACCTATTATCACCACACCAGAAATAAATATCTCTTTGATATCCCCCAGAGTCAAACTTAATTTGTGTAAACACACTATGCAAATAAAGGGACCCAGTCTATGGAACTCACTCCCTATTGAATTGAAAAGCTGTCCAACTTTTGCATCATTCAAAAACAATACTAAAAAGTACCTAATTTCATCTTCATAGTTTTTTTACCTTTTGCTTTAAAACTGCACTGTATCTATTGCTACCCAATCTCCCAATCTTCATGTACCCAATCTGAACATCTTTATCATTGCGATCATTGCTGTCTTCTTATATGTACTGTCAATCTGCTGTATGGAGTCTATTAATCTTGTTTAAATTACCAATCAAGCTGTCAATGTAATCAATCAGAGCTTTAATATACCAATGTGCTTTAATATACTTACTAATCTCTCTCATCTCATTTTTTTTCTTGCAATGTAATTGTTATCATTTTATTAATTCTGATAGAATTTACCTACTTAAAATTATCTGTTAGATTAAGGACCTGCCCGAAACGCTGCGCGTACTAGTGGCTTTACAAGAGTGCAATTACTGTACTACGCTATGTATTCTCACAAACCCAATGTACCTTCTTGTATATATATAAATAAATAAAAATAAATAAATAAATAAATAAATTTGTGTTGCCCGATCCTTATTCACGTACAGTGATCTTTCTCCTTATGTGGCTAGATAGTAGTTTAGGCTGATCCTCGGCCTGGGAGGCTATGTTGTTCTCATACTGCTCCTTTGCTGCTCTTCATAGTTCTGTGTCTATTTTCCTCTCTTGTGTGTATGTATATATATATATATATATATATATATATATATATATATATATATATATATATATATATATATGTATGTTCTGTTTTTTCTCTTTTTGTACTTTTGGCCTCTAAGCATTGTCTATTAAAGTACTGTATAGACATCCTGTTTTATTGGTTTCTTTATTCAGTATAAATCTTGAAGTCCATCATGTCTTTTATTGTGCCTCTGTTCTGTTTGATATTGTATTTTAGAGTTCTCTGACCTTCTGGTATTGTCCTTGATGGGCCAGCAAGTCTTCCGCCCCTCTTCTCTTCCTCTTGCCACAGTCTTCATAATTACATAATCACAGACAAGGACACAGCCGCCTCTTGGCACCATTGGCATTTCATGCTCAATTTTGACCAAATCACGCAACAGACGATGAGATGACAATTCGTGTCATCACATCATCACACTGGATCATTATCAAATCGATTGTGATAATCGACTTAATAATGGTCCAGGACGGACCGAAACGTCGTCGTCTCCTCGTCTTCTGGTGTGTGGTTTGGTCATTATAGCATCAGCCTCGTTATTGTGACTCATCGTTTGCTCATTGTTCTCAATGTCCATTTTGCTTTGTGAGAAAGTTAGGTCCAATCTCGCTGGTTAGTCTCCCTCTCTTCTTCGTGTTTCCATTAGAGAGAGTTTCTTGCTAAAAATTCTACCACTTTTGCTCTCCATGTCTCTTCTCTCCATTTTGTATTCAGTGATTCCCAGTTAATTTGGACGTGATTGAAATCTCCCTTTACCGGTGATTGAAATCTCCCTGGGAGCCGGTCGTCCAAGCGGACAGCAGGCGGGATTTGTGATCCTGTGGTCCTGGGTTCAATCCCAGGCGCCAGCGAGAAACAATAGGCAGAGTTTGTTTCACCCTATGCCCCTGTTACCTAGCAGTAAAATAGGTACCTGGGTGTTAGTCAGCTGTCACGGGCTGCTTCCTGGGGGTGGAGGCCTGGTCTAGGACTGGACTGCGGGGACACTAACAAGCCCCGAAATCATCTCAAGATAACCTTCAGTTGTGCTGTCAATCAAGGGGATAATTGAGTCAAACTTTGTACGGTATTTATGGGAGCTGTGTGTGCAGGTGGGGATCAGTTCCGTAGTCTCTCATCATAGTTCATACAATCAAGAAAGATCAAGCCCTTTCAAGATCAAGATCATGTGCAGTGAAAAGCTATGTACCCCAGGGCACAGTCCTGGCACCACTGCTATTTTTCATTCTTATCTCCGATATAGACAAAAGTACCGGTCACTGCTTCGTGTCATCCTTTGCTGATGATAAAAAAATCAACATGAAAGTTGCCACTGTAGAAGACACTGAATAGAACCAGAACGAAGATGGGTGTATTCACGAGGCACTTGGACAGATTCTTGCAAGAAGTTCCGGACCAATCAGGCTGTAGTGGATATGAAGGCCTGCGGGCTGCTCCAAGCAACAGCCTGTTGGACCAAGATATCACAAGTCGAGCCTGGCCTCAGGCCGGGCTCGGGGAGTAGAAGAACTCCTGAAACACACTCCAGGTATACTCCAGGTATACCACTCAGATTGGGTACTAGTCTGGTGACATACCTTTGAATCTTCTCCAATATATTTTTTATTTTATTTTACTAGATATTGACTTCAAGCAGGAGCTGCAAACTTCAGGACTGGTCTGACATATGTGGTACACAAGGTTCTCAATGATTCCTTGCACAAGTTTCTAAAGGCCGTTCGTATGTTGACCAACTGTCGAGGTGACCAATATGCCGCTGATGACATGCTCTTGATGTGAGCTTCATGGGACAGGTCTGGCGTGATACCAGCTCTTGCTTAATTTATGATTCTTCAAGAATTTAATTTCCCAATTTTTGTACCTTGTTTGACAAGCTTCAGCTCTTGGGCCGTTTTTTTCCTGTTAGTAATTTCTGGCGTTAGGCACAATAGCTTGCATTTGTTTAGTAATATAGGGAATTGTTAGCACTTTCAGCCACTAAAGTTAGGTCCTGTAACTTGCTAACCTTCCCAAGGCTGACAAAACTTAGTCCCCTGCCGTGACCAGGATTCGAACCTGGGTTATTGCGGCCACAACGCAATGTACTAACCACTATACGATCACGGCCACCGTGGAGGTGTGTGTTGTGAGGTGAGTGGCTGGTTATGTTATTGATAACAGTACCTGCTCCCCCCCCCCCTCTCTGCTCTCTCTCTCTCTCTCTCTCTCTCTCTCTCTCTCTCTCTCTCTCTCTCTCTCTCTCTCTCTCGTTCTCTCGCTCTTGCTCTCTCTCATTCTCGCTCTTTCTTCCTCTCTCTCGTTCTCGCTCTTTCTTCCTCTCTCTTTCACCTCTCTCCTCCCTATTACACCTCTCTCTTTCACCTCTCTCTTTTATCTCTCTTTGTCCTCTCTCTCCTCTCTTTCTCCTCCCTCCTCTCCTTTACCTCTCTCTTTCACCTCTCTCCTCTCTCTTTCTCCTCTCTTTCCCCTCTTTCTCCTCTTTTTCTCTCTTTCACCTCTCTCTTTCTCCTCTCTCTTTCACCTCTCTCTTTCTTCTCTTATCTCTCTCTTTCTCCTCTCTCTTTTATCTCTCTTTTATCTCTCTCTTTCTCGTCTCTTTCACCTCTCTTTGACCTCTCTCTCTTTCTCCTCTCTTTCCTTTCTTTCTCCTCTTTCTCCTCTTTCACCTCTTTCACCTCTCTCTTTGACCTCTCTCGTCTCTCTTTCTCGTCTCTCTTTCTCTTCTCTCTTTCACATCTCTCTTCAAAGACAGCCTGTAGAAAACCAGTGGTAGAAATTGATATGGGTGTTTCATTAGCAGTGACAAAGAGAATACCTAAACAAATATCTAATGAAGATCTCGCCGACCTAACAAATTCACTAAGACCTGAAAGTTGTAGCAGTAAATATTATGATAGATATCGTGAGGAGACATTCACATATGGGACGAATAGAACAAAGAACTCAGCAATGTGATGTTATAGTGGCCAGAATACGCCTGGGATATAGACGTATCTGGCAGCTTTCTCAAAACCCAAATGTCGAGTACATAATGTGTCAACTTTGTGAAAGAGAAAACATGCACTCTCTCGAACATTATATTGTAGAATGTCCCATATTGACTGACTTTCGCCCTCCTGGGCTAAGGTATGCTGAACTGTGTAATTACTATACGAGTACTGGAACACTTGATGATTTATTGGACCTGTACCCAAGATTAACCATGTAATCGGGCAGAAAATCTTGCAATAGTAACTGAAATTAAGAGAGCTGTGAGAGAACTTACCAATCAGGGAAGAGTCATCAAATTTCTGTGGATCCCCTCCCATGTTGGAATATGTGGGAATGAACGAGCAGATGTGCTGGCTGCTGAAGGCGCTGAAGGAGACCATATTGAATACTTCATACCCAAGACTCTACTACAAATTAGAGGTATTATCAGGCAACATCACCGTGACAAGGTAACTGAGGAAAGGAGGATAGAAGCAGAAACCAGTGAATCTGTACGATGGTACAACATGGTTGCAGCTGGCAGTCCCAGTCATTATGGACGAAGAGGAGGAGGACGAGGAAGAGAATCAGTAATAGCGAGAATCCGTCTTGGATACAAATATCCATGGAGATTTGGAATGGAAACAACAGTTGATCAGCGAAGTTGCAGAATCTGTGGTGAGAGTGATGGACACTGCCTTGACCACTATCTACGTGAATGTGAACACCTGAGAGACATTAGGAATATGTGTAGAATAATAAACCCCACATTGTTTGAGTTAGGAAAACACTATTTGTCAAATATTGATACTGTTCTTAAAAGATTGCCCCATTTTGCACCAGCAAGATAACATAAGATTTTATGGGTTGACAGATGTTAATCTTCTTGTTTGAGGAGCTGTTCACTTGAGACAGTTAAGCAAGTCCCAGCTGTGTCTGGGTACAAATGACAGGATGAACAACCCAGCGGGTTTTCTTCCTATTGGGGAGTGTTGTACATTCTGCTATGGCGGTGTGTCCACTCACAAGATTAGTGGCGCTGCCCAATAAACTCGCCCTTCAGGGCAAAATTTAAAAAAATTCATGTAATGTATCAATTATACGATGTATGTATGTGATGTAACTATATAACCTGAGCTTGTAAAAGCACCTTAATCCCTTTCATTGATTAAGTGCTTAATTGCACACTAGTTTCTCAGCTATCTCACACTGTCAGGGTAAAGAGACAAATGTATGTGAATGCATGTGTGTGTATGTATATATATTGTGACTGGAAAGCGTTGGAGTGTAGATGTTCGCCAGTCCTCCAATGGCAGGTGTCAATGCCTGGTCACACTTACAAAAAAAGATAGACTGCTTGCCTGTTGTCTGTGGTAAGTTAGAGGGAGGAACACATAAAACACAAAGTATGAACAATGAAACTTTAATATTTACTTTAAACATAAATGAAAATAAAGACAAATCTCGGGGAAATTAAAAGTACAATTAAATAACAAAGATAAATGCAAAAACACAATAGATCAAATAATATAAAATGGTGAAATGGTGCTGAGAATATTGGCTATGGCTGAGACCTCCCTTAGTATACCAAAAGCCAGAGAGCTTAGTATGCCAGAGAGAGATGTCAACTCTAAGAGCACAAAGAATATTCTGAAGTTGATGACTGGTCCAGGCTCAGACATCGACTCAGGTAGATGGCGCTGAGGTGCAGTGTGCAGGTGTGCGGTCAGCGAGTCACCAATCAGGAGTAGGCAGGCTGGGATGGGTAGTTGGCTGGTTGATGACGAGCCGGCGTGGAGGGTGTGTGGAGTAGGGGGGTTCTTGGGTACGTTTTGCCTCCTGGTCAAAACATTTTGTGCTACTGGTGGACGTATCTTGAATGTAGCATCTTGTACTTGTAAACTGGACATAACTTTAGGTAGGGAAGAGCAGGCTCAATCTCTCTTGAAAGAGATTGTCACAATATATATATATATATATATATATATATATATATATATATATATATATATATATATATATATATGTATATATATATATATATATATATATATATATATATATAATAAATATATATGTATGTATATATATACATATATATATATATATATATAATAAATATATATATGTATATATATACATATGTATATATATATATATATATATATATATATATATACATATGTATATATATATATATATATATATATATATATATATATATATATATATATACATATTTATATATATATATGGTGTTAACTGTTGGTGCCAATGACTGGTAAGGCATGCTGCCTGCTTTGCCATTTGTCATCATCATATGATTATCAATGCAAACCAGGTATCGGAGGAGGTTAGAGCAACAATTACCGCCGCCTGAAGAAGCAGGTATGGAGGAGGTAGCTGCTGGACCCTCATGGTCCTCCCCTACTGTGACCAGTGACACTGTCACCCCACCACACAGTGATGGGTTTGTGGAGGTGGTAAGTAAGAGGCTGAGAAGGAAACAAGGGAAACAGAAGCCTGGTGAACAACAGGCTGGAAGACGGTTTAATAGCACCAAGGAGCGAGTACACACCTGACCTTCCCTAAAGGAACGAATGTGGCGGACAGGATTGTGTGGAGTAAGAAACTGAGCGTGGTGTACCCCACCTGGCTCCTCAGGCGTGGTACGTCCACATGTCAACTCCCCATATGTGTATGTTTCAAGAGAGAAGCAGCATGTTGTGGAGGCTCTTATACAAGGGAAAATAGGTGATGTAAAGCTCTCCCCTCTAGATAATCCAACACGGAACAAGAAGATGGATGAATACCTAGTCTACAGGTACAGTCACGGGTATCCACTAGAGTGGGCCTATGAATTACATGGGGGTACACAGAGCACGAAGATTGACCAAGAATGGTAAGCCTACTGATCAAATAGTCATAGTCTGGAAAAAGCCTGACCTGCCACCTGACAAGTAGTGGTTTGGTGGGTTGTATGCGCGCCCCAGCACGTTCAGGGTGTGGGAACCGAACCCTGTGAAGTGTTACAAGTGCTGTGGCAGTGGCCACATAGCCAAGTAGTGCTAGTGCCCCACACCCAAGTGTGCTCTCTGTTCCGGTCCTCATGCACTGAAGGACTGTCAGTATAAGAAGACCAGAGACCAAAGAAAGCAGGAACAGGAGCAACAGAACACTGCAACAGAAGCAGGGCAACATCCTGAATCTGTGGCTCCGTCTAAACCGCCGCTGAAGTGTCTCAGATGTGGTACGGAAGGAGTCACCATCTGGCACTCAGACTGTACCAAACGGCCAGCCTCCCTTGGCACAAGGAGGCAAGTGCCCGAGACACAACAAGTGCCTACTGATGCCTTCTCTAGTACTGTTGACCCGTCCCATAGTATTGACAGTTCCAGCAACGCCCCTAACACACAACAGCCTGAGACAACAGTTAAATGACAGTTGGCAACCTTGCAAGCACAGGAAACAGAACTGGCTGAAATTATACAGACGCTACGTCGGGCTCCTTCACAAGAGATACAGCAGCCTCCACACTGCTGTGTCACAGCCGTGGCCCGCGCTGGTAAAGGTTCCTGCGGTGGTGGTGACGGCGGCGGCTGAGGCGGCGGGAGCAGCAGAGATGAGAGCGACAACGGAGGCGGTGGCAGCGATGCCGTCAGTCAACTCAGGAATGACAGCAGTGTTAGTGACACAGAAACATTAACTGGAAAAGGAAGTCGATCTGTATCAGCATATTTTAAAATGATTATTGACCTTAACGAACGCGCTCAAGCCAAGTACGAGAATGAAAAAGATAATACTCTGAGTGACAGTACTTATGCCATACAACTTACAGAGAACATTGACTCGCGGACCATCCCGAGTTGCTCAGTGATCAAGAAACTGATGATGTCACCAGATGTTCCTGACGACACCAAACGCCAGGTTGGTGTGGCTCTTTACGTCGTAGAGTCACTTATTGACACATTGTGTAAGTGGGACAAGGACAACAATGGGACCACCAGTCCCTGGGAGGAACAACACCAAGACGATGGCTGCTGTTGACACTAGAACCATTAGGTTTCTCAGTTGGAACATTCGTAGCATCAACAAAAGACTGAATGACCTAATTGCATATGTTACCAGTAATAACATAGATATAATTGCTTTACAGGAGCCCTACACGTCCAATATGATAAACAAAACCCCACCAAAGATCAGAGGGTATGCATCCTATAATAACAGTAACGCCACAGGCCTATTAACATACGTCAGAAGTGATTTACCGCACATTCTTGTGAGCACGTCACACAATGTACACACACAGTACCATCACTTTCATGTACAAACTACAGCAGGCCACTTCTCATTCCTCAACGTATATGCCAGAAGCCAGAAACTCAATGTAACATTGCTCCCAGATCTAGACAATCATGGGACAATATTCATGGGAGATTTTAATGCTAGACATATTACGCTGGGAGACAGTACTAACAACGATAATGGATGCAAATTTATCAAATATGTTTATGACAACAGATTAACCGTGTATACTACGGATACCCAAACTCATTTATTGGGAGGCAGACTTGATTATGTAATGGGTAGAAACCTTGTGCAAGATAGGATGGAATGTTCGTTGGTAAATCACTTAGTGATCACTATGCAGTTTCTGCTTCCTATGAGGTACAGTGTGATGTACCTAATAGACATCAGAGACGGAAAATTAATATTCCATATGGCTTGCATGACCACTTTATTAATTGTATATCAAAATGGTATCAAGATTACACAATAACGAATGTACAAGCCTTCCCCAGAGATCTCGTTGATACGATTACTACCTACTACGACACATGGGTGTGTTGGGGAACAGGTCGTAAGCCTAGCAGAAGTGGGCAACACCTACCACCACCCAAGTGGGTCCTTGACCCCGTATTTGTTTAAGAACATGAACGAGTAAAACAACTTTGAGTTGCGTACAAACGAACCAAAGCACAAGGTGACTTGCATGCATTTCTAGTTGCAAATAGAGAGGTGAGAGACATGAGCAACGTTATACGTAATAAACATTGAGAAGAGTTCCTACAAAGTATAAATGAGCAAACAACACTTGTTGAAGTTTGGGAAAAGATACGAAAAATTTCTAGAAGCAGCCCAACCAAACCACTGCACCACAGCCCACTAGAACAAGCAAACATTCTCCTTGATCAATGGGCACTAACATCGAGCAACGACTCACTCCCAATTAACATACACCACAAACTTATGACACACGCTCCAACAGACAACGAACCATCAATCTTGCCTGTACAGCTATCGACGTGTCGGACCTTAATGATGTATCTGAATGGGAATTAAATCATGCACTAAAGATGGAAAATCAACTGCTCCTGGAGAGGACGGTATTACTTACAGTCTACTGAGATTAGTCTCACACGTACCAGGTAATCCACTATTAGTGTTGTACAAAATGAGTTTACGTGAAGGAGTATTACCTGATGCTTGGGCAAAGATTGTCATTGTTCCCATCCCCAAACCACACTCAGATAATTATAGACCCATATCTCTAACATCGTGTGTTTGTAAAGTGCTTGAACGTATTGTTCTTAACCGACTCATGTATCGTATACAGGGGCACCTGTCACCCCAACTGTTTGGATTTATGCCTGGGCTCAGTACACAACACTGTTTTGCTGAGTACTTCGCACATATTGAAGCTTCCCCTCAAACAGTCTTCATCGACCTAGCAGCAGCTTTTGATACAACATACAGAGAAATCATACTGGAACAGCTTGCCGAGCTGGGAATACAAGGAAAATTACTGAAATGGATAAAGGGCTATTTGTCTAATCGAACAGCGTATGTTTTGTTTAATGGTGTTAAAAGCACAAAGAGCAAACACTTTGAACTGGGAACTCCACAAGGAGGGGTCCTCAGCCCCTTGTTGTTCAACGTTCTGATGCATAAACTTATTAATATTAAAGATCTTCCAACTAATAATGAAGACTGCTGATGAAGTTATACTGATGATGTATGTTTACAGGCTGCCTCCGAGCTTAGAATGCAAGTTCGGCTCGATGCTTTTGCTACCAGAGCTGAGGAATGTGGCCTCCTTATCTCTGTATAGAAAGCTCGTGCCCTCATTCCATGTGGTATTCCACCACCCAATTATCATATAGATGGGCGAGCACTTGAGAACTGCGAATCTTACAGATACCTTGGTGTCTCCATTAACGACCCTGGGTACCTTTCTTCTCTCAAGAGGAGACTGTGGGAGAGATTAAAGTCCTTGTGGGTCCTTGTTGGTGTGAATCATGGAATCAACGTGAGACTTCCTAGAATGTTTTATGTATCATTTATACGCTCTGTGATTGACTACAATGCTCTACATCTCACACTGTATACTGACAAAGAGCTGAAATCTCTTGAAACCTTGCAAAATGAAGCTAAGCGTCTCATTCTTGAGGCTCCGAAGTTCAAAAATTACCTACCATAAGTGAGAGAATTTTGTCTATTAGCACAGTTTTCGGCGTGAAGGCATTGAGTAGATCTAGACAACACATGAAGTTTCAAGCTAAACTTTCTAATATGCTGCACTCACCTGAGGTCTATAGAAGAAGAACGAAATCTGATTATGTATTTTGGTTCTACAAGGTAGCCAACTCCATCAAAATATTAAATATGTACCCAACTCAATTAATGATTAATCAACCAATTACTCCATGGGATAACTGGGATCTATCAGTTGATTTTGTAAATGCGCCCAAGAAAGATAGTGTGCTCACTACATTATTAAAACAGTTAGCACTGAAAGTACTCAGAATATGGGTAACGATGTGTATCAGTGCTATACCGACGGCTCTGTAGAAGAAAGTGGACGATGTACCGGAGGTGTATGCAATATATTTGAACAATCTTCTCTCGTACATACAGCAATGAAGCACATCAATGACTGGGCAAGTACAGCTCAAGCCGAAATTGCAGGCATATACCTTGCCATTGAATTTTTAAAAGACAAAGGCAGTGGACTTATATACTGTGACTCGCAGAGTGCACTCCTGGCATTGAACGCACATAGTAGTGACACCCAGAAAATAGGCAGTGATATTCGAATGAATGTTTTAACTGCTAAAGAAAACAGATTTGAAATTAAATTCCTATGGATACCATCACATGTTGGCATCTCAAGGCATGACACTGTTGATATGCTTGCAAAGACAGCCTGCAGAAAACCAGTGGTGGAAATTGATATGGGTGTTTCATTAGCAGTGACAAAGAGAATACTTAAACAAATATATAATGAAGATCTCATCAACCTAATAAATTCACAAAGACCTGAAACTTGTAGCATTAAATATTATGATAGATATCGTGAGGAGACATTAACATATGGGACTAATTGAACAAGAACCCGGCAATGTGATGTTATAGTGGCCATAATACGCCTGGGATATAGACATATCTGGCAGCTTTCTCAAAACCCAAATGTCGAGTACACAATGTGTCAACTTTGTGAAAGAGAAAACATGCACTCTCTTGAACATTATATTGTAGAATGTCCCATATTGACTGACTTTCGCCCTCCTGGGCTAAGGTATGCTGAACTGTGTAATTACTATATGAGTACTGGAAACTTGATGATATATTGAACTTGTACCCAAGATTAACCATGTAATGTATCAATTATATAATGTATGTATGTGATGTAACTATATAACCTGAGCTTGTAAAAGCACCTTCATCACCTTCAGTGATTAAGTGCTTAATTGCACACTAGTTTTTTTTTATCAGCTATCTCACCCTGTCAGAGTAAATGAGACAAATGTATGTGAATGCATGTGTGTGTATATATGTATGTATATGTGTGTGTGTATGTGTATAAAGTATATATGGAAGCTGATCAGAATTACTTTTCACCTTTTGTAAATGCACATTAATGACACTATGTAAAAGACACATCGAACACTTTATGTTGGGCATACGTAAATCTGTGTATGTATGTATTTACGTATGTAGGTTAGCTTAGCATTTTAAAAGCCCCGAATCACCTTCTGTGGTTGATTGTTCAATAAATTATATGTTTAACACATCTCTAACCCTGTCCATGGAGGACAGTAGAAAATGTATATATGCTGGTTAGCATTGTAAACGTGTGGCCACGTTTGTGGTAGAAAATAATAATAGTAAATAAAAAACTGCTTACGGTGGTGGTGGCAGGTGCGCGGGAGGACTCTCTACTTATCTATCAGTGCTTGCCAGTCAGTGAGGACGGGAGGGGGGGGGGTCCAGCTCCACTCCCCGCCTGTCACCCTTGACTTTCCTGTTTCTTTTCAATTGAACAAGTTTGGGGTTCGAATTCTTTGTCGCATCTGGCTTTAAGGTTGTGGATGGAGGTGGCTCCCTCAGCCTCCTTGTGTCAGGGGTTCGAGTCGGTGGCCGGGTGTTTCCTGGCACTTGTCTCACTACCTTCCAGCTTACTTTTATATGCTTTTGTTCTCTCAATTTAAAGAGGTTATATCCTTTAACGTCCTTTTGACTTAGGTATCATTGATATTGTGATCATATCCCTTCCCTGCCTGATGTTCTACAGGTGTGAGAGGCCAAGGCTCCTTACCTTATCCTCACAGAGGGTCTCGACCCCTGGTGACCGGGGCTCGCAAGCTGTCGGAAAATCCGACACCATTTAATAATCATACAGATAATAGCTGTATTACCAACAAGTTACCCATAGAAAACGTAACTTGTAGTGGAATTACCGTCTATAGAAAACGGGATATCATCACCACATACTATTATAATTCACCAGCTATTCTGCTGGGAATTATTCTTAAATACATTAGTCTTTGGACTTTACCATCATAAAACATCTTATATAAATTAACTTAATTATCAATATTAAAGTAGAGTAAATGTGACCCTTCTATCACTTTCTGACATGTGGACAATGTAAGCCAGGCGTCAGAGTGAGGAAGGAGGGAGCCATTGTTGTGTCACATCCGAGACGCGTGGAGCAAATTCGGCTCCTATCATATCTGGACAATGTCGGCCAGGCGTCAATAGTATGGAGTGTTAGATGCAGCCATTGTTGAGACTAGACCAGAGGCTCACACGGGAGCAAATTCGGCTCCTGTTAATTTACTTGGACGTAGTGTTATGGAAACCAGAAGTGTACCATTATCAACACGCTGTCTACAAATCAAGTTAAGTGTTCTTTCCGAAACCCATTATCTATCATTAGTGGCCATTAATGTCATTATATAGGATGACCCGGTTAGAGCACGTGGAAGCCTCAAACTAAAGGTAATTAAACCAGGTCTTTATTGTTCCATGTATAGTGTTTTCTCTGATATAACTTGTCATATATAGAACCTGGCTTCACAGTTAGCGCCCTTTTGACAGGTCAAGACGAGGAAGACTTTGTGCACCAGTTACTGGGTGATAGAAGCTACCTCAAAGAGGATAATTTGGTGTCTACACCCTAGTTATACCTGGTGGACTAGCCTGCTGTACTATAAGATAAGGAACCTCTTCAATGTATGTAGTTAATTCTGTAGTTTGATTGGCTGCATACATATATATTAATTTAATAAACCCCCCTAATGTGTAGAGGATCGATTTGTGAGATTAAGAGATTATTGCAGAAATACAGTCCACTTATCATTATACAATTGCTATCGAAGTATATAAATTAACGTAAATATAAATTCATATAAATTAAATATAAATCTCACAGGTCGGTTCCCACACAAGCTTGGTGTTTGAGAGAACAAGCTCCAGCTGCTGGGCCCCACGTCTTCCCCGTGAATGAAATATTTATGTTAGAGAGAGAGAGAGAGAGACAGACAGACAGACAGACAGACAGACAGACAGACAGAGAGAGAGAGAGAGAGAGAGAGAGCAAAAAGGGGGATGTGGGAGCAGGTACTGTTATCAATAACATAACCAGCCAATCACCTCACAACACTCACCTCCACGGTGGCCGTGATCGTATAGTGGTTAGTACATTGCGTTGTGGCCGCAATAACCCAGGTTCGAATCCTGGTCACGGCAGAGGACGAAGTTTTGTCTGTCGTTTCTCCCTCATTTCACCTTTTCTCTCCTCCTTCCCTCCCTTCTCCTCTCCTTCCCTCACCCCTCTCTCACTCCCCCCCCCCTTCCCTACCTGACAGAGTGCCACCATCTGTCGTCAGGGTCGAGGCTCTCGACGCCACTGGTGGCACACCTGGCTCTTCCCAGGTACTCCCAGGCCGCGATCACCAGGTCGACTCCCACGGCAGGTGGTCTGCTTCCCACAGCCTCCAGTGTGTACAGAAAATATGTGCAGGTATACATATGTATAAGTGGACACGTTTATATACATAAACGCGATGGACCTACACATTGTGACCCTTGACCTAAACACATTGTGACCCTTGACCTACACATTGTGACCCTTGACCTACACATTGTGACGCTTGACCTACAGATTGTGACCCTTGACCTACACATTGTGACCCCTGACCTACACACATTGTGACCCTTGACGAACACACATTCTGACCCTTGACCTACACACATTGTGACCCTTGACCTACACATTGTGACCCTTGACCTACACATTGTGACCCTTGACCTACACATTGTGACTCTTGACCTACACATTGTGACCCTTGACCTACACACATTGACCCCTGACCTACACACATTGTGACCCATGACCTACACACATTGTGACCCATGACCAACACATTGTGACCCTTGACCTACACATTGTGACCCTTGACCTACACATTGTGACTCTTGACCTACAGATTGTGACCCTTGACCTACACACATTGACCCCTGACCTACACACATTGTGACCCATGACCTACACACATTGTGACCCTTGACCAACACACATTGTGACCCTTGACCTACACACATTGTGACCCTTGACCTACACATTGTGACTCTTGACCTACACACATTGTGACCCTTGACCTACACATTGTGACTCTTGACCTACACACATTGTGACCCTTGACCCACACATTGTGACCCTTGACCCACACATTGTGACGACCTACACACATTGTGCCCCTTGACCCACACATTGTGACCCTTGACCAACACATTGTGACCCTTGACCCACACATTGTGACCCTTGACCAACACATTGTGACCCTTGACGTACACACATTGTGACCCTTGACCCACACATTGTGACCCTTGACCCACACATTGTGACCCCTGACCTACACACATTGTGACCCTTGACCTACACATTGTGACTCTTGACCTACACACATTGTGACCCTTGACCTACACATTGTGACTCTTGACCTACACATTATGACCCTTGACCCACACATTGTGACCCCTGACCTACACACATTGTGACCCTTGACCTACACATTGTGACCCTTGACCTACACACATTGTGACGACCTACGCACATTGTGACTCTTGACCTACACACATTGTGACCCTTGACCTACACATTGTGACTCTTGACCTACACACATTGTGACCCTTGACCTACACATTGTGACCCTTGACCTACACATTGTGACCCTTGACCTACACACATTGTGACCCTTGACCTACACACATTGTGACCCTTGACCCACACATTGTGACCCTTGACCTACACATTGTGACTCTTCATCTACACACATTGTGACCCTTGACCCACACATTGTGACTCTTGATCTACACACATTGTGACCCTTGACCCACACATTGTGACCCTTGACCCACACATTGTGACTCTTGACCTACACATTATGACCCTTGACCCACACATTGTGACTCTTGATCTACACACATTGTGACCCTTGACCCACACATTGTGACTCTTGACCTACACATTGTGACCCTTGACCCACACATTGTGACCCTTGACCTACACACATTGTGACCCTTGACCCACACATTGTGACCCTTGACCAACACACATTGTGACCCTTGACCTACACACATTGTGACCCTTGACCCACACATTGTGACCCTTGACACCCACATTGTGACCCTTGACCTATACATTGTGATCCTTGACCTATACATTGTGACCCCTGACGCACACATTGTGACCCTTGACCTACATATTGTGACGCCATCATAGTGAAGGTCAGGCTAGGTATTGGAGGCAGAGAGGCAGTTAGAGTTCGACCACTCATATTAAAGGCTGGGATTAGACTGGGTTATATTAGGTTAAGCTAGGACCTGCTAGGTGACGTAATGCTACGTTACACTTTACCTAGTGAGGCTAGGCGTGGTTAGGCTCGGCTAGGCGTGGTTAGAATAGATTAGTTTAGTAGCTAGTTAGCTACTAGCCACGGAACATCTTCCCGTAAAGAACGTCATCAGTAATCTGTTAACTGTTTTTGTTTTTACTATTTTCCTGTTATTATCTGTTAGTAGCTATTGTTATTATCTGTTGTCCCGTGTTTCTTCCGTCTTCTCCCTCTTCTTGTCTTCGTCTATCTCAATTCCTCTCTTTGTTCCTGGTTCCTCTCAGTCTTACCCCTCCTCTCCTTACACCACGTGTGTTCTTCCCCTCCCCCAGCACCACGTGCCCACCCCCCCCCCCCCTCCGGCGCCAACACCTGGGCCACATCACGTGTCCACCTGGGGGGCGGGGGGGGGGGGGGCATAAAGGGTGTGTGGGGCGCGCTTGTGTTGTCGCGAGGAGGAGGAGGAGAGGCCGAGGTGGTCGTGGGAGCTCACCTGTCCTTTGTTCGAGGCGCCTCTCTCCTTATCCTTGCTCCTTCTCCCATATTCTCGCTCCTTATCATCCCTTCTCCCCTTATTCTGGTCCCCCTTATGTTCGCTTCTCCCCTTATTCTGTCCCCCCTAATCTTCGCTTCTCCCCTTATTCTGTCCCCCTTATCTTCGTTTCTCCCTTCCTCTGCCCTCTCCCCCCTTATACACATGTATACATACATCCCATCGTAAATACTGCACAACCAATATGAATTGTGTATTTACTAGATGCTATCACGACTTACTATGGAGAACCTGGCCATTTGGGTGTTAGGAACCAGCCTAGATAGTTCCCGTCTAGAGTCAGCTGGGTTCAGTAGTCACAGAAACACAGCATCTGTAGTCACGGAGGTAAACCAAGTCTTCACAGACAAGAGGTTTTTTCTGTGTCTTGAGCGGTTTACCTGTGAGGATCACCTGAAGAAACCCCCCCCCCCCCACACACACACGCGGGTTCAACAGGTTGACTCGACTCGTTCGTGGTCCCTGCCCCCTATTGTGTAAGCCCTGCCCCCTATTGTCTAAGCCCTGCCCCCCTATTGTGTAAGCCCCCCTATTGTCTAAGCCCTACCCCCTTATTGTGTAAGCCCTGCCCCTATTGTGTAAGCCCTGCCCCCCTATTGTGTAAGCCCTGCCCCCCCTACTATGTAGACCCTGCCCCCCCTATTGTGTAAGCCCTGCCCCCCATACTATGTAGACCCTGCCCCCCCTATTGTGTAAGCCCTGCCCCCCCTACTATGTAGACCCTGCCCCCCCCCTATTGTGTAAGCCCTGCCCCTTTATTGTGTAAGCCCTGCCCCGTATTGTGTAAACCCTGCTTCCTATTGTGTAAGCCCTGCCCCTATTGTGTAAGCCCTGCCCCTATTGTGTAAGCCCTGCCCTCTATTGTGTAAGCCCTGTCCCGGCTTTGTGTAAGCCCTGCCCCTTCATTGTGTAAGCCCTGCCCCCTATTGTGTAAGCCCTGCCCCGTATTGTGTAAGCTCTGCCTCCTATTGTGTAAGCCCTGCTCCCTATTGTGTAAGTCCTACCCCCTATTGTGTAAGTACTGCCCCCTATTGTGTAAGCCCTACCCCTATTGTGTAAGCCCTGCCCTCTATTGTGCAAGCCCTGCCCTCTATTGTGTAAGCCCTGCCCCCTATTGAGCAAGCCCTGCCCCCAATTGTGCAAGCTCTGCTCCCTATTGTGCAAGCCCTGCCCTCTATTGTGTAAGCCCTCCCTCTATTGTGTAAGCCCTGCCCTCTATTGTCTAAGCCCTGCCCACTATTGTGCAAGCCCTGCCCTCTATTGTGTAAGTCCTGCCCCCTATTGTGTAAGTCCTGCCCCCTATTGTGTAAGCCCTGCCCCCTATTGTGTAAGCCCTGCCCCCTATTGTGTAAGCCCTGCCCTCTATTGTGCAAGCCCTGCCCTCTATTGTGCAAGCCCTGTCCTCTATTGTGTAAGCCCTGCCCCCTATTGTGCAAGCCCTGCCCTCTATTGTGTAAGCCCTGCCCCCTATTGTGTAAGCTCTGCCCCCTATTGTGTAAGCCCTGTTCCTATTGTGTAATCCCTGCCCCCTATTGTGTAATCCCTGCCCCCTATTGTGTAAGCCCTGCTCCCAATTGTGTAAGTCCTGCCCCCCTATTGTGGACGTCCTGCCCCTAT
The DNA here is from genome assembly GCF_040958095.1 of Procambarus clarkii. NCBI lineage: Eukaryota > Metazoa > Arthropoda > Malacostraca > Decapoda > Cambaridae > Procambarus > Procambarus clarkii. Next base: position 32,323,324 of record NC_091189.1, on the reverse strand, counting down.
TGTGTAAGCCCTGTCCCCTATTGTGTAAACCCTTCCCCTCTATTGTGTAAGCTCTGCCCCCTATTGTGCAAGCCCTCCCCCTATTGGGAAAGCTCTGCCTTCTATTGTGTAAGCCCTGCCCCTATTGTGTAAGCCCTGCCCCTTATTGTGTAAGCCCTGCCCCTATTGTGTAAGCCCTCCCCCCCTATTGTGTAAGCCCTCCCCCCCTATTGTGTAAGCCCTCCCCCCCTATTGTGTAAGCCCTCCCCCCTATTGTGTAAGCCCTCCCACCCTATTGTGTAAGCCCTGCTCCCTATTGTGTAAGCCCTGCTCCCTAATTGTGTAAGCCCTGCCCCCCTATTGTGTAAGTCCTGCCCCCCCTATTGTGTAATCCCTGCCCCCTATTGTGTAATCCCTGCCCCTATTGTGTAATCCCTGCCCCCTACTGTGTAAGCCCTGCTCCCTATTGTGTAAGTCCTGCCCCCTATTGTGTAAGTCCTGCCCCTTATTGTGTAAGCCCTGTCCCCTATTGTGTAAACCCTTCCCCTCTATTGTGTAAGCTCTGCCCCCTATTGTGCAAGCCCTCCCCTATTGTGAAAGCTCTGCGTTCTATTGTATAAGCCCTGCCCCTTATTGTGTAAGCCCTGCCCCTATTGTGTAAGCCCTCCTCCCCTATTGTGTAAGCCCTCCCCCCCTATTGTGTAAGCCCTGCCCCTCTACTGTGTAAGCCCTGCCCCCTATTGTGTAAGCCCTGCTCCCTAATTGTGTAAGCCCTGCCCCCCTATGTGTAAGCTCTGCCCCCCAATGAGTAAGCCCTCTCCCCTATGGAGTAATCTCTGCCCCCTATTGTGTAAGCCCTGCCCCCTATTGTATAAGCCCTGCCCCTATTGTGTAAGCCCTGCCCTCTATTGTGTAAACCCTGCCCCTATTGAGTAAGCCCTGCCTCCTTTTGTGTAAGCTCTGTCCCCCTATTGTGTAAGCCCTGCCCCTTATTGTGTAAGCCCTGCCCCCTATTGTGTAAGCCCTGCCCCCCTATTGTGTAAGCCCTGCCCCTTATTGTGTGAGCCCTGCCTCCTTTTGTGTAAGCCCTGCCCCCTATTGTGTAAGCCCTGCCCCCTATTGTGTAAGCCCTGCCCCCTAATTGTGTAAGCTCTGCCCCCTATTGTGTAAGCCCTGCCCCCAATTGTGTAAGCCCTGCCCCTATTGTGTAAGTTCTGCCCCCTATTGTGTAAGCTCGGCCCCTATTGTGTAAGCCCTGCCACCTATGGAGTAATCTCTGTCCCCTATTGTGTAAGCTCTGCCCCCTATTGTGTAAGCCCTGCCCCCTATGGAGTAATCTCTGCCTCCTATTGTGTAAGCCCTGCCCCCTATTGCGTAAGCCCTGCCCCTATTGTGTAAGCTCTGCCTCTCTATTGTGTAAGCCCTGCCTCCTATTGTGTAAGCCCTGCCCCTATTGTGTAAGCCCTGCCCCCTATTGTGTAAGCCCTGTCCCCTATTGTGTAAGCATTGCCCCCTATTGTGTAAGCCCTGCCCCCCTATTCTGTAAGCATTGCCCCCTATTGTGTAAGCCATGCCCCTTATTGTGTAAGCCCTGCCCCTATTGTGTAAGCCCCGGCCCCCTATTGTGTAAGCCCTGCCCCTATTGTGTAAGCCCTGCCCCCTATTGTGTAAGCCCTGTCCCCTATTGTGTAAGCATTGCCCCCTATTGTGTAAGCCCTGCCCCCCTATTGTGTAAGCATTGCCCCCTATTGTGTATGCCCTGCCCCCTAATGTGTAAGCCCTGCCCCTTATTACACAGTACTAATCCTGCCACCACCCTATTACCCATTACAAATGCTGCACCGCCCCTTACCCATTACTAATGCTGCCACCTCCCCATTACCCATTACTAATGCTGCCACCTCCCCATTACCCATTACTAATGCTGCCACCACCCCATTACCCATTACTAATGCTGCCACCACCCAATTACCCATTACTAATGCTGCCACCTCACCATTACCCATTACTAATGCTGCCACCTCCCCATTACCCATTACTAATGCTGCCACCGCCCCATTACCCATTACTAATGCTGCCACCACCCCATTACCCATTACTAATGCTGCCACCGTCCCATTACCCATTACTAATGCTGCCACCGTCCCATTACCCATTACTAATGCTGCCACCTCCCCATTACCCATTACTAATGCTGCCACCACCCCATTACCCATTACTAATGCTGCCACCTCCCCATTACCCATTACTAATGCTGCCACCTTGTAACAGTGCATGTATTTTGCACTCTTTCATGTATAATTGTGAATTATAATTGTGGGTGGGTGTGTGTATGTGTGCGTGTGTGTGTGTTGGTGAGGAGGCGTGCGGTAGTGGAGGAGTGGGCCGGCCTGGCTTGTGCTGATGGCACTATTGAACAAAGAGCGGCCTTGCGTACTGCAGGACCAGCCTGGGTCCTATAAGGGTTAGTTTTGCTTCTCAGGCCTTATTTGGGCATGAGGAAGAGAGTACACAGCTTCCCCCACGTTGGGGATGGCTGGTAGAATCAGTTAGCAACCGCCTTGCACAGAGAGAGGGTGACCAGCCAGCTTCCTCACCCTGACGGGTGACACTCCAGGCACCCTCAGGGTGTATCCGTCTGAGTTGTGAGGTAAGAGTGTCAGTAATGCATTGTCTTGGTTGGGTGTCTTAGTGGTGACGAGCTGAACCATTTAGCCATGTATGGTATGGGCGTGTATGGTGTGGGCGTGTATGGTGTGGGCGTGTATGGTGTGGGCGTGTATGGAGTGGGTGATCCCCCCCCCCCCCTTTTAATTTGGTCAATATTGTGTTAAATAATAGAATGTCAGTGTTAAATATCAATTGCTGGAATTTGGAATAATGAAATAATTTGGTAATAAACATCTATATGTAGAATAACAAACTTGACTTTTGTTCAGTCCTCTTTTTGAACCAATGTCCCCACACGAAAGAGTTAAGGCTAGAGAGATATCTTGATGAACACGTGAGAGATAACTAAATTAAGAACATAAGAACAAAGGTAACTGCAGAAGGCCTATTGACCCATACGAGGCAGCTCCTATTTATAACCACCCAATCCCACTCATATACATGTCCAACCCATGCTTGAAACAATCGAGGGACCCCACCTCCACAATGTTTCGCGGCAATTGGTTCCACAAATCAACAACCCTGTTACTGAACCAGTATTTACCCAAGTCTTTCCTAAATCTAAACTTATCTAATTTATACCCATTGTTTCGTGTTCTGTCTTGTGATGATACTTTTAATACCCTATTAATATCCCCTTTGTTATGTCCATTCACCCACTTGTAAACCTCTATCATGTCACCCCTAACTCTTCGCCTTTCCAGTGAATGCAACTTAAGCTTTGTTAATCTTTCTTCATATGAAAGGGATTCACCTATCGCTGGGTTCATGTCTCGCTCCAAGACCGGCCCCCACCCCATACCCAAGACTTTCCAATCAATTTGACCCAAAAAATTTCTAAGGCTATTAAAATCAGCTTTTCGAAAATCTGGCACTTTAACAGAATTTTCTCCTACAGGTCTATTCCATTCTATGCTAAATCTGATTTCTTTGTGATCACTGTTCCCTAGCTCACTCCCTATTTCGATGTCATTAATTTGTGTTTCCCTGTTAGTTAACACTAAATCTAAAATATTATTTTCCCGTGTTGGTTCCTTAATGTGTTGCGTAAGAAAGCAATCGTCAATTAATTCTAGAAAATCTTCTGCTTCACTATTCCCTGTTTTGTTCAACCAGTTTATTCCACTAAAATTAAAGTCACCCATGACGTAAATACTGTTAGATCTAGATGCCCTAGATATTTCATCCCATAGATGCTTTGCTTCCATTCTGTCTAAATTTGGTGGCCTATATATCACTCCTATTATAATATTTTTGCTTTTTCGTATAATTCTATCCAAATAGTTTCTGTGTGTGGCTCAGTTTTGATTCCCTCTTTGAGACTACATTTCAAATTGTCCCTAACATATATGGCTACTCCCCCTCCTCGTCTAATATATCTATCTGTGTGAAATAGTTTAAATCCATATATTTGATATTCAGCTAATAGTTCTCTATTTTCTACATTCATCCACGTTTCGGTAAGTGCAATAATATCTATTTTTTCTGTGCAGACAAGAGCATTTAATTCGTTAATTTTATTTCTTAGACTTCTAATGTCAGTGTAATATACCCTAAGTGAATTGTTATTTTGAGGCCCTTCTCTTTCCCTGATCATTTTGCCAATTCCTTTCTCCCACAAACCCGTACTTTTATTATCTCCTTCCTCCAAATCAATTCCCATACCTCTATCAGCTAACAGTTTAAACCCAAACACCTCTAACCACTTCTTCCAACGAGTTCGCAACAGCAACAACCCCAGCTCTCGATAGATGCACCCCATCACGAGCATACATTCCATTTCTTCCATAGAAGTGTTCCCAGTTGTCTATGAAAGATATTGCATTTGATTTGCAATATCTTTCCAGCCGGCAATTGACACCAAGTGCCCTCGATATCCATTCATTTCCTACTCCTTGGGAACAATCCCATTATTTGCATTAGCGTGGGAGGAAATGATGTTGGTCGAGTCAGGAGTGAGGAACTGATTCAGAGGTATAAAACAGCCATAGAGTTAGTTAGGAGCAAGGGAGGAATCCCGATCATATGTGGCATTCTTCCAAGAAAGGGAGTGGGAAACGAATGGATATCGAGGGCACTTGGTGTCAATTGCCGGCTGGAAAGATATTGCAAATCAAATGCAATATCTTTCATAGACAACTGGGAACACTTCTATGGAAGAAATGAAATGTATGCTCGTGATGGGGTGCATCTATCGAGAGCTGGGGTTGTTGCTGTTGCGAACTCGCTAGAAGAAGTGGTTAGAGGTGTTTGTTTGGGTTTAAACTGTTAGTAGATAGAGGTATGGGAATTGATTTGGAGGAAGGAGGTAATAAAAGTATGTGTTTGTGGGAGAAAGGAATTGGCAAAACGATCAGGGAAAGAGAAGGTCCGCAAAATAACAATTCACTTAGGGTATATTACACTAACAGTAGAAGTCTAAGAAATAAAATTAACGAATTAAATGCTCTTGTCTGCACAGAAAAAATAGATATTATTGCACTTACCGAAACGTGGATGAATGTAGAAAATAGAGAACTATTAGCTGAATATCAAATATATGGATTTAAACTATTTCACACAGATAGATATATTAGACGAGGAGGGGGAGTAGCCATATATGTTAGGGACAATTTGAAATGTAGTCTCAAAGAGGGAATCAAAACAGAGCCACACACAGAAACTATTTGGATTGAATTAAACGAAAAAGCTAATAATATTATAATAGGAGTAATATATAGGCCACCAAATTTAGACAGAATGGAAGCAAAGCATCTATGGGATGAAATATCTAGAGCATCTAGATCTAACAGTATTTATGTCATGGGTGACTTTAATTTTAGCGGAATAAACTGGTTGAACAAAACAGGGAATAGTGAAGCAGAAGATTTTCTAGAATTAATTGACGATTGCTTTCTTACGCAACACATTAAGGAACCAACACGGGAAAATAATATTTTAGATTTAGTGTTAACTAACAGGGAAACGCAAATTAATGACATCGAAATAGGGAGTGAGCTAGGGAGCAGTGATCACAAAGAAATCAGATTTAGCATAGAATGGAATAGACCAGTAGGAGAAAATTCTGTTAAAGTGCCAGATTTTCGAAAAGCTGATTTTAATAGCCTAAGAAATTTTTTGGGTCAAATTGATTGGAAAGGCTTGGGTATGGGGTGTGGGCCGGTCTTGGAGCGAGACATGAACCCAGCGATAGGTGACTTAAATGGGGATTTCGATGTGGATTCAATATATAACTTATTTAAGAATATTCTAAACAAAGCACAGGAACGTAGTATACCATACAAATTGAATAGATCGTATACTAATGACCCAAAGTGGATAACAAAGAATTTGAAGAACCTTATAGGTAAAAAGAGAGCTTGGTACAAAAGGATTAAAAATGGGGAGGTCACTTTAGAACAGGAATTCGTACAACTGGTTAGAAATGTTAAAAAAGAGATAAGGAAAGCAAAAAGAAACTATGAAGTTCGCATAGCAGGGCAAGCAAAGACAAATCCTAAAGGGTTTTTTCAGTTATATCGTACTAAGACTAGGGAAAGGATAGGTCCATTAAAAACTGAGACAGGTCAAATAACAGATAGTGATGAAGAGATGAGTAGTATTTTTAATAAATATTTTGTATCTGTATTTACTAAAGAGGAACTTAACAATATGCCTTCAGCCGAACAAGTCTATGTGGGTGGGGACGAGGACAGGTTGACGAGTTTAGCAGTTACCAGGGAGGATGTTCTTAAACAAATAGTAAAACTCAAACCAAACAAATCCCCAGGGCCGGATGAAGTGTTTGCTAGGGTGCTTAAAGAATGCAAAGAGGAGCTTTGTGACCCACTGTCAACCATATTTAATAAATCAATAGAGTCAGGCAGAGTGCCAGAGTTTTGGAAAGTTGCTAATGTGATACCAGTTTTTAAGAAAGGAGATAGATCACTTGCGTCTAACTATCGACCAATTAGCCTAACGTCTATTGTGGGAAAGTTACTCGAATCTATAATAGCAAATAAAATTCGTCTTCATCTTGAAAAACATAAATTAATAATTGAGTCGCAACATGGTTTTATAAATGGCCGTTCATGTTTAACAAATTTGTTATCTTTTTATTCTAGCATTGTTGAGGCAGTTGATAGTGGTAAGGATTGCGATGTTGTATACCTTGACTTTAGCAAAGCTTTTGATACAGTGCCACATGAAAGACTGATTAAAAAAATAGAGTCTCATGGTATTGGGGGTGCTATATTAAGCTGGATTAGGGCATGGCTATACCAAAGGAAACAGAGAGTTAGTATAAATGGAATCAAGTCAGAGTGGGAAAATGTTGTAAGTGGAGTGCCTCAAGGCTCTGTCCTGGGACCTCTGTTGTTTATAATATATATAAATGATTTAGATTCAGGTTTGAGTAGCAACATTTGCAAATTTGCCGATGATACGAAAATCGGTAGGGAAATTAATTCGGAGGAGGACTCACTATCACTTCAAGTTGATCTAGATAGGGTTTTGAAATGGTCAAAGGATTGGCAGATGCAGTTTAATGCTGATAAATGTAAAGTTCTGAGGTTAGGTAATGATGATAGAGTTACAAGATACGAGCTAGATGGTGTTGTGATTGCGAAGTCGGATTGCGAAAGGGATCTGGGAGTTATGATTAGTAAGAATTTAAAACAAAAGGATCAATGCATAAATGTTCGTAATAAGGCAAATCGGACACTTGGATTTATTAATCGCAGCGTTAGTAACAAGACACCTGGTGTGGTTCTCAAGCTATATCTTGCTCTAGTTAGGCCCCATTTAGATTATGCAGTTCAGTTTTGGTCGCCATATTATAGAATGGATATAAATTCACTTGAACGTGTCCAGCGTAGGATGACTAAGTTAATTCCCCAAATTAGAAATCTTTCATATGAAGAAAGATTAACAAAGCTTAAGTTGCATTCACTGGAAAGGCGAAGAGTTAGGGGTGACATGATAGAGGTTTACAAGTGGATGAATGGACATAACCTGGGGGATATTGGTAGGGTGTTGAAAGTATCGGCACGGGACAGAACACGAAACAATGGATATAAATTGGATAAGTTTAGATTTAGGAAAGACTTGGGTAAATACTGGTTCAGTAACAGGGTTGTTGATTTGTGGAACCAATTGCCGCGTAACATTGTGGAGGTGGGGTCCCTCGATTGTTTCAAGCACGGGTTGGACAAGTATATGAGTGGGATTGGGTGGTTATAGAATAGGAGCTGCCTCGTATGGGCCAATAGGCCTTCTGCAGTTACCTTTGTTCTTATGTTCTTATGTTCTTATGTACTCCCTTTCTTGGAAGAATGTCACATATGATCGGGATTCCTCCCTTGCTCCTAACTAATTCAATGGCTGTCCTGAATCTCTGTATTAGTTCCTCACTCCTAACTCGTCCAACATCATTACCCCCTGAACTAATACAAATAATGGGTTTGTTTCCATTTCCTGTCATAATATCATTCATGTTTCCAATAATATCACCAATTCCGGCTCCCGGATAGCAAACCCTTAATCTGTTCCCCCTATCTCTGGCACAAAACGTTCTGTCTAAATACCTCACCTGGGAATCTCCCACAACTAAAATTCGCTTCGATTCTCCTTTTTCCTTTCGAACAGTTTGAGGGACCTGCGCTTCAATGCTCCTCGTTACTTTGTCTTTGCCTCCTCATTGAACAACAGGTTCAACACAGCACTCGTCCTCTAATACGTCAAATGCGTTAAAAGTCCTTAGGTGTAGGCTATTAGTTGTCGATTTTGCCAAGGTCTTCTTAAGACCCCTGTCTTTCACAACTTGACAAGACGAGGACTTCTTAATACTGGTCTCGTCAGTCCTTCTTAATGAGGTCCCGTCAACACTGGCCTCCTCCTTCGTTTCCTCCCGAAGTCTTAGCCGTCGTACCTCCTCCCGCAGGGAATCCATCTCCGCTCTCAGAGCTCCAACCAGACTCACCAAATCTTTTACTAATCCTTCCATTATTGCAATAATAATGTTATTAGAATCGGAGCTCCAGCTAACACAACCTCTCCCTGTGACTGCACCTGACTGGCTGAAAAGGAAGTGAATTTAGATTCAATGACAGGTGGTGGCAGCAAACTTCAGAACATCTTAGAGTATAGATAGAATAAAAATCAGTCTACTCCCCCTACTCTACTTATTCCTCTTACATTACTCTACTCCTCCTTCATTCTCTCCCTCCTGCCTCCCCTCTTCCCGTTCGCTTCCCGTTTTCTATTCCCGCTCGCCTCTTCTCCACCTCGGTTCCTGCCTCAACCTCCCCCATGTTCTATCCACCCATCCCCTCTCTTCTCATCCCTCCTCTTTAATCCTCTCCTCCTTCTTCCTTTACTTTGCTTTACTTGACTTATACTACCTACTATATTCAAATCCCCTCCCGTTACAACCTCCCTATTTCCCATTACTAATGCTGTCACCATCCCATTACCCATTACTAATGCTGCCACCACCCCATTACCCATTACTAATGCTGCCACCACCCCATTACCCATTACTAATGCTGCCACCACCCCATTACCCATTACTAATGCTGCCACCACCCCATTACCCATTACTAATGCTGTCACCATCCCATTACTAATGCTGTCACCATCTCATTACCCATTACTAATGCTGCCACCACCCCATTACCCATTACTAATACTGCCACCACCCCATTACCCATTACTAATGCTGCTGAGATAGATGGCATTGCTAGCGTTTTGGCGCCTGACAGCTGGGTGGACAGCGCTTAGGATTCGTAGTCCTAAGGTTCCGGGTTCGATCCCGGGTGGAGGCGGAGACAAATGGGCAAAATGTTTCTCTCACCCTGATGCTCCTGTTACCTAGCAGTAAATAGGTACCTGGGAGCTAGACAGCTACTACGGGCTGCTTCCTGGGGAGTGGGGGGGGGGAACAAAAAGGAGGCCTGGTCGAGGATCGGGCCGCGGGGACGCTAGTCCCCGAAATCATCTCAAGATAACCTTAAGATATAGCATATATACATATTCTTCTGTCCTCCATGCACAGGGTATACCTTGCCACTGAATTTTTAAAAGACAAAGGCAGTGGACTAATATACTGTGATTCGCAGAGTGCACTCCTGGCATTGAACGCACATAGTAGTGACACCCAGAAAATAGTCAGTGATATTCAAATGAATGTTTTAGCTGCCAAAGAAAACAGATTTGAGATTAAATTCCTATGGATACCATTACATGTTGGCATCTCAAGGCATGACACTATTGATATGCTTGCTAAGTCAGCCTGCAGAAAACCAGTGGTAGAAATTGATATGGGTGTTTCATTAGCAGTGACAAAGAGAATACTTAAACAAATATCTAATGAAAATATCACCGACCTAACAAATTCTCAAAGACCTGAAAGTTGTAGCATTAAATATTATTATTTGGGTAAATACTGGTTCAGTAACAGGGTTGTTGATTTGTGGAACCAATTGCCGCGTAACATTGTGGAGGTGGGGTCCCTCGATTGTTTCAAGCGCGGGTTGGACATGTATATGAGTGGGATTGGGTGGTTATAAATAGGAGCTGCCTCGTATGGGCCAATAGGCCTTCTGCAGTTGCCTTTGTTCTTATGTTCTTAAATATTATGATAGATATCGTGAGGAGACATTCACATATGGGACTAATAGAACAAGAACCCGGCAATGTGATGCTATAGTGGCCAGAATACGCCTGGGATATAGACGTATCTGGCAGCTTTCTCAAAACCCAAATGTCGAGTACACAATGTGTCAACTTTGTGAAAGAGAAAACATGCACTCTCTTGAACATTATATTGTAGAATGTCCCATACTGACTGACTTTCGCCCTCCTGGGCTAAGGTATGCTGAACTCTGTAATTACTTTATGAGTACTGGAACACTTGATGATATATTGGGCTTGTATCCAAGATTGACCATGTAATATATCAATCATACAATGTATATATATGATGTAACTATATAACCTGAGCTTGTAAAAGCACCTTCAGTGATTAAGTGCTTAATTGCACACTAGTTTCTTTATCAGCTACCTCACCCTGTCAGAGTAAATGAGACAAATGTATGTGAATGCATGTGTGTGTGTGTGTATATGTATGTATATGTGTGTGTGTGTGTGTATATGTATGGGTATAAAGTATATATGGAAGCTGATCAGAATTACATTTCACCTTTGTGAATGTACATTAATGACACTATGTAAAAGACACATCTAACACTTTATGTAGGGCATACGTAAATCTGTGTATCTATGTATTTACGTATGTAGGTTAGCTTAGCATTTTAAAAGCACCGAATCACCTTCTGTGGTTGAGTGTTCAATAAACCCTTGAACTATATGTTTAACACTTCTCTAACCCTGTCCATGGAGGACAGAAGAAAATGTATATATGCTGGTTAGCATTGTAATTGTGTGGCCACGTCTGTGGTAGAAAACAATAATAATAATAATAAAAAAAAACAGGGTGAGAGATCTGTTAAACATATAGTTCAGGGATTTTTGAACAATCAACCACAGAAGGTGATTGTAGTGCTTTTAAAATACGAATCTAACCCACAGACATAAATACGTAGATACAGAGAGATACGTCTGCCCTACATAAAGTGGTCGAAGTGTCTTTTACATAGTGTCTTTAATGTGCATTTACAAAGGTGAAATGTAATTCTGATCAGCTTCCATATATACTTTATACAAATACGCGCGCGCGCGCACACACACACACATATATATATATATATATATATATATATATATATATATATATATATATATATATATATATATATATATATATATTATCGTACCTAGTAGCCATAACGCACTTCTTGGCCTACTATGCAAGGCCCGATTTGCTTAATAGGCCAGGTTATTTTCTTTATTTTCAATAAACTATTTCTTATTGGTATATTTTATATACTATTATTATATTTTATTAGGAACATAAATTATTGATTTAGTTACGTTAGTTTATGTTAGGTAAAGATAGGCTACAAAAAATGAGAAAAATATTGAAATTCTGGAAAACTTGGCTTATTTGGCAAATCGGGTATTGCATACTAGGCCGAGTATTGCATTTTGGTTACTATGTACAACACACACACACACACACACACACACACACACACACACACACACACACATATATATATATATATATATATATATATATATATATATATATATATATATATATATATACACACACACACACACACTCTTATACATGCACACACATACATACACATACATTTATGGCTCTCCTACTCTGAGAAGGTAAGATAGCTGATAGAGAAACTAACGTGTTATTAAGCACTTAATCACTGAAGATTATTTCGGGGCTTAGCGTCCCCGCGGCCAGGTCCTTGACTAGGTCTCCTTGTTCTTACACCCCCAAGTAAGCAGCGCGTAGCAGCTGACTAACTCTCAAGTACCTATTTACTGCTAGGTAAACGGGGCATCAGGATGAAAGAAACATTTTGCCCATTTGTCTCCGCCTCCACCGGGGATCGAACCCAGAACCTCAGGACTACGAATCCGAAGCTGTCCACCCAGTTTTTAGGCGCTTACATCACATATCAAACATTGTACATATACCCATAATATAGTTGCATCACATACATACATTGTATAGTTGATACATTACAAGGTCAGTCTTGGGTATAAGTCCAATATATCAAGTGTTCCAGTACTCATATAGTAATTACACAGTTCAGCATACCTTAACCCAGGAGGGCGAAAGTCAGTCAGTATGGGACATTCTACAATATAATGTTCAAGAGAGTGCATGTTTTCTCTTTCACAAAGTTGACACATTGTGTACTCGGCATTTGGGTTTTGAGAAAGCTGCCAGATACGTCTATATCCCAGGCGTATTCTGGCCACTATAACATCACATTGCCGGGTTCTTGTTCTAATAGTTCCATATGTGAATGTCTCCTCACGATATCTATCATAATATTTAATGCTACAACTTTGCAAGCATATCAACAGTGTCATGCCTTGAGATGAAAACATGTGATGGTATCCATAGGAATTTAATTTCAAATCTGTTTTCTTTAGCAGCTAAAACATTCATTCGAATATCACTGACTATTTTCTGGGTGTCACTACTAAGTGCGTTCAATACCAGGAGTGCACTCTGCGAGTCACAGTATATAAGTCCACTGCCTTTGTCTTTTAAAAATTCAATGGCAAGGTATATGCCTGCAAGTTCGTGGTGATATGTCCTGTTGAGTTTAATTACTATTGAGAGACTTAATCTTTGATGTAATCACTTACTGACAGTTATGGTAAACCATTTAATATTGGAGCATTAGGGAAGAGTCAACGCCCTTGATGACCCACACGGGAGATGACAAGGAGGGGGACCAAGTGACACGTAATACAGTTTTCTTCAATTACCATCTTTAAGTTGAAATTATGATATTCTACCACAGATTCTTAAGTCACCTTCACTGATAATTTCCTTAGTCCCCCATCCTACACTGGCAAAATGGTAAGTAATTTAGACCTGGGAATACATCAGAGAACGAACACATTACCTTATGGAACCCCTGCCTTTCAACCCGGTGTATTCACTACCGCTCTACCCGGTGGATTCACTACCACTCTACCCGGTGGATTCACTACCACTCTACCCGGTGGTTGATGACCCACAGAACTGGCTCCTGTCACTCTCCCGGGCACTCTCTGAATTCTATCATCTTATGCCAGGTATATGTACCCGAACTATCCCACCTAGTACCAGCTGGTGGGGTCAGCTTGCCGTCCAGCCTTCGTAACTCAGACCTCTCTGCTCCGGGACTTATCTGGTGACTTACCTCTCAGTTTTCTGTAGCAACCACAAGTCAACTTGTGATTGACTAGATATGGTCTCCAGGATGGAGCTGCATATTCCTGTATTGGTCTGACATATGTGGTATACAAGGTTTTGAATGATTCCTTACACAAGTTTCAAGAGGCTTTTTTTTTTTTTTGCCAACCTGTATTATGCTGCTTATGGTATCCTTTTGAGTTTGTGTGGAGGGGAGAGCTCCGGCGTGATGTTATCCCTCAGATCTTACAAGCTGATTCTTGAAGGATTTAATGTCTCAACTAGTACCTTGTGTCCGGTCTCCTCCTTACACCTGTTTTCATTACTTTAATCTTGCTTCAGTTAAATGTTGGGCTCCTTGGTGCGCCTAGACGCCTGGTGATTCGCCGGGGCAACAGTCACCGGAACAAGGTACTCACTGTACGCTCGTCAGAGGTGGACAATGAAGGACCAACAGACCATTAGAGATCAGGAAGGCCTTCAGTCCCCCCACGCACGATAGTTACCTTTATGTTCCCATTCATATATATTGTACCTTATTTCGTAATAAAACAAAGTCACAGATGTGTGTCCTACCCTCATTCCCACTAACAATCAGCTGTCCAAGAAGTAACCTAAACTCTAACAGCCATTTGTTCAACCATTCCTGCAGCTTGTCCAGGTCTTCTTGAAGCCTCAAGCTGTCCTCCTCTGTCTTAATCCTTCTCATAATTTTGGCGCCGTCAGCAAACATTGAGAGGAATGAGTCTATACCCTCTGGGAGATCATTTACGTATATCAGAAACAGGATAGGTCCGAGTGCAGAGCCCTGTAGGACTCCACTGATGACTTCAAGGCATTCTGAGGTCTCACCCCTCACTGTAACTCTCTGCTTCCTATTGCTTAGGTACTCCCTTATCCACTGGAGCGCTCTACCAGTTACTCCTGCCTGTTTCTCTAGCTTATGCTTCAACCTTTTATGGGGTACTGTGTCAAAGGCTTTCCGACAGTCCTAAAATATGCAGTGTGTCCACCCTATTTTTTTCTGTCTAATTTGTCTCGTCACGTAATATATTTTTTATGAAAGCTATGAAGCACAGTAGTCATCTATAGACATCCATATATGGTGAAACACATGTGAAGAACCTCTCACACACTCACAGCTCCCTGACAAGAGGGAGCCAGCTTAGCTGCCAACACCCACACATCGTGTCAGCAAGGCGGATAGCCTTGCTGACACGTAGATCGTAGATCTACGAAAAAAGATCGTAGCACGCATTGTTACCACTGTTCCCTCTCTTTGGCCTCCATAGTAGTTGACTGTCAGCTCTAACA
>NC_091189.1:31953539-31998539 GCF_040958095.1 Procambarus clarkii | reverse complement strand
TTAAAACTCTGAATGGAGTCAGCCTCCACCACATCACTTCCTAGTGCATTCCATTTGTCAACCACTCTGACACTAAAAAAGTTATTTCTAATAACTCTGTGGCTCATTTGGGCACTCAGTTTTCACCTGTGTCCCCTTGTACGTGTGTCACTTGTGTTAAATAGCCTGTCTTTATCTACCCTATCAATTCCCTTCAGAATCTTGAATGTGGTGATCATGTCCCCCCTAACTCTTCTGTCTTCCAGCGAAGTGAGGTTTAATTCCCGTAGTCTCTCCTCGTAGCTCATACCTCTCAGCTCGGGTACTAGTCTGGTGGCAAACCTTTGAACCTTTTCCAATTTTGTCTTATCCTTGACTAGATATGGACTCCATGCTGAGGCTGCATACTCCAGGATTGCTCTGACATATGGTATACAAAGTTCTGAATGATTCCCTACACAAATTTCTAATGGCCGTTCTTATGTTGGCCAGGCTGGCGTATGTCGCTGATGTTATCCTCTTGATATGTGCTCCAGGAGACAGGTCTGGCGTGATATCAACCCCAAGGTCTTTCTTTCTGACTCCTGAAGTATTTCATCTCCCAAATGATACCTTGTATCTGGTCTCCTGCTCCCTACACCGATCTTCATTACATTACATTAGCTTGGGTTAAACTCTAATAACCATTTGTTCGATCATTTCGTGAGTTCGTCCAAGTCTTCTTGAAGCCTCAAGCAGTCCTCCTCTATCTTAATGTGTGTGTGTGTGTGTGTGTGTGTGTGTGTGTGTGTGTGTGTGTGTGTGTGTGTCTGTGTGTCTGTGTGTGTATGTTTGAGGGGACCTTAAGGTGTCTGATCCATTTCAGGTTCCTGAATCTTTGATCTGTTTCAGGTGCTTGTTTGATTAGGGTATACAGGGGGTTTCACTCGTTTGTGGCACCTGGTTGTTTGTGGCACCTGGTTGTTTGTGGCACCTGGTTGTTTGTGGCACCTGGTTGTTTTTGGCACCTGGTTGTTTGTGGCACCTGGTTGTTTGTGGCACCTAGTTGTCTGTGGCACCTGGTTGTTTGTGGCACCTGGTTGCTTGTGGCACCTGGTTGTTTGTGGCACCTGGTTGTTTGTGGCACCTGGTTGTTTGTGGCACCTGGTTGTTTGTGGCACCTGGTTGCTTGTGGCACCTGGTTGTTTGTGGCACCTGGTTGTTTGTGGCACCTGGTTGTTTGTGGCACCTGGTTGTTTGTGGCACCTGGTTGTTTTTGGCACCTGGTTGTTTGTGGCACCTGGTTGTTTGTGGCACCTAGTTGTCTGTGGCACCTGGTTGTTTGTGGCACCTGGTTGTTTGTGGCACCTGGTTGTTTGTGGCACCTGGTTGTTTTTGGCACCTGGTTGTTTGTGGCACCTGGTTGTTTGTGGCACCTAGTTGTCTGTGGCACCTGGTTGTTTGTGGCACCTGGTTGCTTGTGGCACCTGGTTGTTTGTGGCACCTGGTTGTTTGTGGCACCTGGTTGTTTGTGGCACCTGGTTGTTTGTGGCACCTGGTTGCTTGTGGCACCTGGTTGTTTGTGGCACCTGGTTGTTTGTGGCACCTGGTTGTTTGTGGCACCTGGTTGTTTGTGGCACCTGGTTGTTTGTGGTAGAGGGCAGGTAACAGGCAGTGCTCCGTTTTCTGTTTATGGCTCCTGGGGTTGGTTAAGTTTGGGCAATTTTAATACAACTTTTAAATGACGTTGGGAACGGCTGGAGAATTAGGCAGATAACACCTAGTGCTGGGTCATGTCCTAGTCCTGGGACCAGCTAGGTCCTGGTGCTGGGTCAAGTCTTAGTCCTGGGACCAGCTGGGTCCTGGTGCTGGGCCAAGTCTTAGTTCTGGGACCAGCTAGGTCCTGGTGCTGGGTCAAGTCTTAGTCCTGGGACCAGCTGGGTCCTGGTGCTGGGTCAAGTCTTAGTCCTGGGACCAGCTGGGTCCTGGTGCTGGGCCAAGTCTTAGTTCTGGGACCAGCTAGGTCCTGGTGCTGGGTCAAGTCTTAGTCCTGGGACCAGCTAGGTCTTAGTGCTGGGTCAAGTCTTAGTCCTGGGACCAGCTAGGTCCTGGGACCAGCAAGGTCCTGGTGCTGGGTCAAGTCTTAGTCCTGGGACCAGCTGGGTCCTGGTGCTGGGTCAAGTCTTAGTCCTGGGACCAGCTAGGTCCTGGTGCTGGGTCAAGTCTTAGTCCTGGGACCAGCTAGGTCCTAGTGCTGGGTCAAGTCTTAGTCCTGGGACCAGCTAGGTCCTGGTGCTGGGTCAAGTCTTAGTCCTGGGACCAGCTAGGTCCTGGTGCTGGGTCAAGTCTTAGTCCTGGGACCAGCTGGGTCCTGGTGCTGGGTCAAGTCTTAGTCCTGGGACCAGCTAGGTCCTAGTGCTGGGTCAAGTCTTACTCCTGGGACCAGCTAGGTCCTGGTGCTGGGTCAAGTCTTAGTCCTGGGACCAGCTAGGTCCTAGTGCTGGGTCAAGTCTTACTCCTGGGACCAGCTAGGTCCTGGGACCAGCAAGGTCCTGGTGCTGGGTCAAGTCTTAGTCCTGGGACCAGCTAGATCCTAGTGCTGGGTCAAGTCTTACTCCTGGGACGAGCTAGGTCCTGGGACCAGCAAGGTCCTAGTGCTGGGTCAAGTCTTACTCCTGGGACCAGCTAGGTCCTGGGACCAGCAAGGTCCTGGTGCTGGGTCAAGTCTTAGTCCTGGGACCAGCTAGGTCCTAGTGCTGGGTCAAGTCTTAGTCCTGGGACCAGCTGGGTCCTAGTGCTGGGTCAAGTCTTAGTCCTGGGACCAGCTTGGTCCTAGTGCTAGGTCAAGTCTTAGTCCTGGGACCAGCTTGGTCCTAGTGCTGGGTCAAGTCTTAGTCCTGGGACCAGCTAGGTCCTGGTGCTGGGTCAAGTCTTAGTCCTGGGACCAGCTAGGTCCTAGTGCTGGGTCAAGTCTTACTCCTGGGACCAGCTAGGTCCTGGGACCAGCAAGGTCCTGGTGCTGGGTCAAGTCTTAGTCCTGGGACCAGCTAGATCCTAGTGCTGGGTCAAGTCTTACTCCTGGGACCAGCTAGGTCCTGGGACCAGCAAGGTCCTAGTGCTGGGTCAAGTCTTACTCCTGGGACCAGCTAGGTCCTGGGACCAGCAAGGTCCTGGTGCTGGGTCAAGTCTTAGTCCTGGGACCAGCTAGGTCCTAGTGCTGGGTCAAGTCTTAGTCCTGGGACCAGCTGGGTCCTAGTGCTGGGTCAAGTCTTAGTCCTGGGACCAGCTTGGTCCTAGTGCTGGGTCAAGTCTTAGTCCTGGGACCAGCTTGGTCCTAGTGCTGGGCCAAGTCTTAGTCCTGGGACCAGCTGGGTCCTAGTGCTGGGTCAAGTCTTAGTCCTGGGACCAGCTTGGTCCTAGTGCTGGGTCAAGTCTTAGTCCTGGGACCAGCTTGGTCCTAGTGCTGGGTCAAGTCTTAGTCCTGGGACCGGCTAGGTCCTACCTCTGACTAGAGCAAAACTATTAAATAGATTTTCCTATTCTGTTTATTTTTTATCTCAATTTATCACTCAATAAAAAAACTGTTTTGCCAAACAACCAGAGTTCGAACCCAAGCAACAGCCCCCCTAACCTATCTACGACAAAGCATTGAAAACGTCAGTATTATGGTGGTTTAATTTGTACAAGTTAATTTCATTTTTTACGAATTTCGTCAATCGTGGACACAGAGGTAGAGCCGTTTTGGCAACAGTTGGCCACCAAACGTTGCAATTGTAACGTAGATGGTGTTACAGAGATATATAGTGGTGGTGTTTACTGACAGGTGAAGGACACACCTTCGTTCCTGCCAACATTTACATATTAAATGTGTAGTTTTAGTTGCAATATGCAAATTAGCTCTGTGATTCATTATTGCAACGATCATATTTGCAGTAAATGTATTAGAAATGGTGAATAGTTTGATTATTGTTGTGAGTTATTCTTGGGTTTGTTTGATTAGTGTTGGTGTTACTCGCTTGTTCTCTCTGTTCTCTCTATTCCCCCCATTCTATGTTTTAGCCTCTCATGCCTCTTTCTCACACCTCTCTCTCTCTCGCTCCCTCCACACACACACACACACACACACACACACACACACACACACCTGGACAAACTGGAGGTATGGTCTAGAAAATGGCAATTAAAGTTCAACTCAGGAAAGTGTAAAGTAATGAAATTAGGCCAAGGGAGCAGGAGGCTGAACACAATGTACCATCTGGGAGGTGAAATCCTACAAGAGTCTTATAAAGAGATATATGGTGTGTGATATCAATCTTGGGGTTGATATCACACCAAACCTGTCCCCAGAGGCCCATATCAAAAGGATATCATCAGCAGCATATGCTAGACTGGCCAACATAAGAACTGCCTTTAGAAACTTGTGTAAGGAATCGTTCAGGATCCTGTATACCACTTATGTCAGACCAATCGTGGAATATGCAGCTCCAGCCTGGAGTCCATACCTAGTTAAACACAAGACAAAGTTAGAGAAGATTCAGCGGTATGCCACAAGACTGGTCCCGGAACTGAGAGGTATGAATCTCATGTGGCTGGAAAACAGAAGAGTAAGGGGAGACATGATAACCACCTACAAAATTCTCAGGGGAATTGACAGGATGGACAGAGACAAACTATGTAGTACGGGTGGGACACGAACAAGGGGACACAGGTGGAAACTGAGTACCCAAATGAGCCACAGGGACGTTAGAAAGACCTTTTTCAGTGTCAGAGTAGTTAGTAAATGGAATGCATTAGGCAATGATGTGGTGGAGGCTGACTCCATACACAGTTTCAAGTGTAGATATGATAGAGCCCAATAGGCTCCGGAATCTGTACACCAGTTGATTGACGGTTGAGAGGCGGGACCAAAGAGCCAGAGCTCAACCCCCGCAAGCACCACTAGACGAATACAACTAGGTGAGTATTTCCACCCTATCTCACACCCCCATTCCTCTCACAACACTTTCCCACGTCGCGTCTTTCTCACACTTCCCCCTCTCCCATATCTCTCACCCGCCTCTCTCACCAGAGACCAATACAAAACGCAACAGCTCAGACAAGGTTCCCAAGATTGATAACACGGATCTTGACACCTCCTGCCGTAGCCTTCAGAGATTCCTCTCTTGTGTGTGTCACCGCGGCCTGTTTCTCTCGTAGGCGTGATGGATGGGTGTCCCCCGGGCACCCCATGGGGGGACGTGCCGTAATAGGGGTGGGGGACTGTCCCATTTTGATAGGAGTGTGTCTGCTTGATTGGTCAGCCGTTGGACGTGGCGGGACCTGTTCTCTTATCCTTCCTCTGCGTTTCCAATCCATCTTTATATATAGGCATGACTAAACCAAGTCATACGTTGTGGCCTAACCAAAACTGGCCTAGCTGGCCTGGCCAAGCCTAGCCTAGCCTAGCTTTACGTAGCCTCATCTAACCTCACACAACCCACCAAACCTAACCTAACTTAACTGAACAGTGTATTCTAAAGATACATTTAACAATTTAATTTATTTAATTTAACAATTGGAAAATAAGCTGAGTCCCAAAGCTAGAGGTGGCTGTGTCCGGTTAGGTTCCAGCCGGTTGGGTAACCTTATCATGGATTTAGAACCTTTGTGTGTATATATATATATATATATATATATATATATATATATATATATATATATATATATATATATATATATATATATATATATATATATATATATATTGTGACGATAATCTCTTTCTAGAGAGATTGAGCCTGCTCTTCCCTACCTCAAGTTACGTCCAGTTAACAAGTATAAGATGCTACATTCAAGATACGTCACCGGTAGCACAAAACGTTTTGACCAGGAGGCAAAACGTACCCAAGATCCCCCCTATTCCACACACCCTCCACGCCGGCTTGTCGTAAACCAGCAAACTACCGATTCCCCGCCTGCCTGCTCCTGATTGGTGACTCGCCGAACGCGCACCTGCACACTGCACCTCCGAGCCATCTACCTGAATCGACGTCGGAGCCCTGACCAGCTATCAACTTCAGAATATTCTTTGTGCTCTTAGAGTTGACATCTCTCTCTGGCATACTAAGCTCACTGGCTTGTATACGAAGGGAGGTCTCAGCCATAGCCGATATTCTCAGCACCATTTTACTATTTCACCTTTATACTATTGTGTCTCACATTGTCTTTGCATTTATCTTTGTAATTTAATTGTACTTTTCATTCCCCCGAGATTTGTCTTTATTTTCATTTATGTTTAAAGTAAATATATTAAAGTTTCATTGTTCATACTTTGTGTTTTACGTGTTCCTCCCTCTAACTTACCACAGACAACAGGCAAGCAGTCTATCTTTTTGTTTTAAGTGTGACCAGGCATTGACACCTGCCACTGGAGGACTGCCAAACATCTACACTCCAACACTTTCCCGTCACAATATACATATATATATATATATATATATATGGTACAACTCTCCTAAACACGAGAGTGAAGTATACAACTTTAGAAAACTTTCCCACCATCTTTGGAGTGTATAAATACTCCGAAATTACCATCTCTTTTAAGGGTCTGAGCAGGTGGTGGAGTGGGTTAAGGCGTACCTGTTATGCCAGTTGCTGGAAGGCTTCTGTGCTGGCTAGGGTTCGAGTCTCCTGGTGGGAAAGTGTTCTAAAGTTGTATACTTCACTCTCGTGTTTAGGAGAGTTGTGCCTTAAGCATAGACACAGTGTTCTCCCATATTAACAGGGACTTGATGATAAAACGTAAAAATGACCCCTCACTTGCTCTAGTGCTCTTGGGAGGTGGTGATCTTTGGAGTGTATAAATACTCCGAAATTACCATCTCTTTTAAGGGTCTGAGCAGGTGGTGGAGTGGGTTAAGGCGTACCTGTTATGCCAGTTGCTGGAAGGCTTCTGTGCTGGCTAGGGTTCGAGTCTCCTGGTGGGAAAGTGTTCTAAAGTTGTATACTTCACTCTCGTGTTTAGGAGAGTTGTGCCTTAAGCATAGACACAGTGTTCTCCCATATTAACAGGGACTTGATGAAAAAACGTAAAAATGACCCCTCACTTGCTCTAGTGCTCTTGGGAGGTGGTGATCTTTGGAGTGTATAAATATTTTGAAATTACCATCTCTTTTAAGGGTCTGAGCAGGTGGTGGAGTGGGTTAAGGCGTACCTATTATGCCAGTTGCTGGAAGGCTTCTGTGCTGGCTAGGGTTCGAGTCTCCTGGTGGGAAAGTGTTCTAAAGTTATATATATATATATAAACAGCACCCTCTGTTCGTGCAGCACGTAATAGCAACAGACACGCAATACTAAATATGTTACGAATTCCAATTCAGTGTTTCCAATTGCATTGATAATTTTAACTTTCATAGATTTCGATATATTTTAATTTTTAAAGAATTATTTTGTGTGACATTGTGTTGGAATTTAGATGTGTTGTTTACCATACCGTTCATTTCATAAGTATAAATGCCACACCTGTGACAGGCAAAAATCTTCTTTTTAAGAAACAGGGCCCATCTCTTGCACGTAAGAACCACACAAGCTATACTAAATATGTTACGAGTCCATTTAAATATTTTCGATTGCATTAACAAATTAAATTTTCATACATTTGGATTTATTTTCATCTTGATTTAATTATTTTGTGTGAAATTGCATTGGAATTGAGCTATGTTGTTTAAATACAGTTTATTTCGTGAGTATAAGTATAGATGCCACACCTGTGACAGGTAAAAACATGATTTCTTTGAAATTTTGACACAATGTTGCATTCGAATAGGCACGTCTTTTTATATACATACTATATACATGCCTCACCTGTGACAGGATTTTTTTTTTTACACAGCGGCATCTGTTGGACGTAAGAGCAGCACATGCTGTAATCTCCGAAAGTTCTTCACCGTTTGCTTTGAAATTTTGACACAACGTTCCATTCGAATGTGCGCGTGTTTTTATATACCTACTATATAGATGCCACCCCTGTGACAGGTAAAAACATGTGTTTTTGAAAAACAGCGCCGTCTGTTGCACATAAGACCAACACACGCTAAGCTAATTACATTATGATTCCATTTCAATGTTTCCAATTTCATTGATAAATTGAATTTTCATAGATTTCGATATATTTTAATTTTGATTTAATTATTTTGTGTGACATTGTGTTGGAATGGAGCTGTGTTGTTTACTATACCGTTCATTTCATGAGTATAGTTTATTTTTTCATTGTTATTCATTTCGTTTTTTGAATTTTTTTTTTATATTTCAGTGATGGAAAAATCTGAGTCCAGATTCACGAAGCAGTTACGCAAGTACTTACGAACGTTCACATCTTTCCTCAATCTCTGATGGCTTTGGTTACATTTATTGAAGAGTTTACAAGCATGAAAACTTGTTAATCTTCTGTTGTTTTTGTTATAAACAGCCTCTTTGTGCTTCGGAGCTCATTAACTGTTTAATAATTGTAAACTAAGCCGCCAAAGATTGAGAAAAGATGTTCAGATTTGTAAATGTTTGCGTAACTTCTTCGTGAATCTAGCCTCAGATCATTTGATGTTCCCAATTTTCTGATGGGAACATCAGATCATTTGATCATCAGACGAGGGAGTGGGGAATGGTGGGAAGGACGAGGGGACGGGAGTGGTGGGATGGTGGGGAGGAGGAGGGGACAGGGGAGGGGTAATGGTGGGGAAGGACGAGGGGACAGGGAAGATGGGGATGGTGGGGACGAAGGTTAGGGGAAAGGAGAACGGTGGGTAGGACAAGGGGATAGGGGAGTGGGAGATAATAGGGAGGACGAGGGGACGAGGAAGGGGGTAAAGGAAAGGAGGACGAGGGGACGGTGGAGTGGAGAATGGTTAGGAGGATGAGGGGATGCTGGAGAGAGGGATGATTGGGGAGGAAAAAGGGACGAGGGAGTGAGGAATGGTTGGGAATGAATACATATATATATATATATATATATATATATATATATATATATATATATATATATATATATATATATATATATATATATATATACCACTTCAATCAACCCAACACCCACATCCACCTCTTCCATGTAAGTAACTATGCTCCATCAACAATGATCATCAACGTAAGTGGATCATGACTTCCTTTATTGGTGAGATATTATATTATATAACTGAAACACTCCAGAAGTGACTCGAACCCATACTACCAGGAGTACTATGCAACTGGTGTACAGGAGACCTTAAGCACTCGACCATAAGTGACCGTACATAAGATGATGGTAGCCGAGACTATTTGCCCATCATCCCGACGGCAATTTGATGGTAATCATGGCCATAGTTGTTTTATCAAATCACCTCATTTTGTGGGACCCTGTCTATCTGTCCCTAGGAGCTTTCCTTTCTTCTGTTCTTTCCCTCTAATTCTGTCATTTTCTCTATCAAATGTCTATCTACTATAAAACTATCTACTTTTCTCATCTCTCTCACCTCACCTCCCTCACCTTATCTCTCACCTCATGAAGGTGAGGTACCCACACATCTCACCTCTGCCTCTTGCCTTAACTCTTTCAAAATTTCTGATTTTCCCATTTTCAAAATTGCTCTAATTCCAATTATATTTACCTTCTAATCACACGTGTCTAACAACCTCACCTACAAATATATACATCTAACATACAGCTGGCACACCCCAACTCCACCCACTACCCAGCTAACACCCCCTAACACCCACCACCCAGTACCTAACACCAGACACAGGCCACTTAACACCCGCGGTATTCACTCTACTATTCACCTATAACACCTAAACCCCTATAAAACACCCGAACTCCCACCTAACTCCCATCTAACTCCACCGAACTCCTCCCTAACACCCACCTAACACCCTCCCCCTCTCCTAACACCCACGTACCAAACATCATAACTACCCCTACACATCACCTTGCTCAAAGGGTGATGATGACAGCCCTCATCAACGTCAAAATTGCTCACTAACTGACAGTCACAGAGAGATGATTACCCCGGTGGAATGGTCACCTTGTGTGGCCAGGGGGGAGGGTGACAGACCTGCCCATCCCCCACCTCTCACCCCCCCCCCTTCCCCTTAGATCGTCACCTGGAGTGTAGGGCGGGGGAGGGGGGGGAGGAGGGGTTTGGGCGCGAGGTAATCCAACCCAAACGGAAGCCAAGGGAAGCCAGACAGTGGCTTGCTTCCTTATTAGTGTGACATAGCGAGCCGCTGTGTCCGTTGGTACTTATACCTGATCTTCCCACTTATACTCCTCGGCCCCCCCCCCACTCTCAATGTCTCCCTCCCCCATCCCCCCACCTTCCCTCTTATTTCATCATTTTCTCACTTCTCAACAACCTTCTCACTTTCCTCACTACATCTCTCACTCTTGAAAGTTACCTCACAGTACTTACCTGTGTCAATGAGGGTTGTGAGGTGAGGTGACTGGGTGCATTCCTATTCCATTAAATATAACTTAAAAAAACACAATTAATAACGAGAAAATCAGAAACATTAATTAACAATTTACCCTAAATTATTTATTAATATGTTAAAT
This sequence comes from Procambarus clarkii, assembly GCF_040958095.1. NCBI lineage: Eukaryota > Metazoa > Arthropoda > Malacostraca > Decapoda > Cambaridae > Procambarus > Procambarus clarkii. Next base: position 31,988,017 of record NC_091189.1, on the reverse strand, counting down.
TATTATTTTTTAGTTTTAAATTATTTCTTGGTCGCCAGGAGCCACTAACCCGTTAACTGCTCTGTCACCATTTGCGATTTTGCAGGCGATGAGTCACAATAACGTGGCTAGAGTATGTTGACCAGACCACACACTAGAAGGTGAAGGGACGACGACGTTTCGGTCCGTCCTGGACTGAAACTTGAGGTATCGACTTGAGAATGGTCCAGGACGGACCGAAACGTCGTCGTCCCTTCACCTTCTAGTGTGTGGTCTGGTCAACATTTGCGATTTTGTTGTGATGTGATTTCTGAGCTTTTGTCTGTGCGCCTCGATGAACGACTTTTATATAGCTGAGCTTTTTAGGGACTGAGCATAATTTCTTAGTAATTATAATATTAATAGCTTCAAAACTCCACACTTAGGCTTTTTTTTTACATTTGAACAGCAGCAAGTCTTTCGCGCTCTCCTGCGTGGAGTATCCAAGTCTGAGGATGGGGTCAGGATCAGACTTGGATCTCAAAGACTATAAATACGGCTGCTATCTTGGGTGTTGTCCTCCTGTGCTGCTTGACCTCCGGGTCAGGTCACTCTCTCATACCCGCCTAATGGTAAAGTGCCCCATCTGTGCCCCTCTCATCTGTGCTCCCCTCCCATCTGTGCCCCCCTCCCATCTGTGCCCCCTCCCATCTGTGCCCCCTCCCATCTGTGCCCCCCTCCCATTTGTGCCCCCCTCCCATCTGTGCCCCCCTCCCATCTGTGCCCCCTCCCATCTGTGCCCCCTCCCATCTGTGCCCCCCTCCCATCTGTGCCCCCTCCCATCTGTGCCCCCTCCCATCTGTGCCCCCTCCCATCTGTGTCCCCCTCCCATTTGTGCCCCCCCTCCCATCTGTGCCACCTCCCATCTGTGCCCCCCTCCCATCTGTGCCCCCCTCCCATCTGTGCCCCCCTCCCATTTGTGCCCCCCTCCCATCTGTGCCCCCTCCCATCTGTGCCCCCTCCCATCTGTGCCCCCCTCCCATCTGTGCCCCCTCCCATCTGTGCCCCCTCCCATCTGTGCCCCCTTCCATCTGTGCCACCCTCCCATCTGTGCCCCCCTCCCATCTGTGCCCCCTCCCATCTGTGCCACCTCCCATCTGTGCCCCCTCCCATCTGTGCCCCACCTCCCATTTGTGCCCCCCTCCCATCTGTGCCCCCTCCCATCTGTGCCCCACCTCCCATCTGTGCCCCCCTCCCATCTGTGCCCCCCTCCCATTTGTGCCCCCCTCCCATCTGTGCCCCCTCCCATATGTGCCCCCTTCCATCTGTGCCCCCTCCCATCTGTGCCCCCCTCCCATCTGTGCCCCCTCCCATCTGTGCCCCCTCCCATCTGTGCCCCCCTCCCATCTGTGCCCCCTCCCATCTGTGCCCCCTCCCATCTGTGCCCCCTCCCATCTGTGCCCCCCTCCCATCTGTGCCCCCCTCCCATCTGTGCCACCCTCCCATCAGTGGCCCCCTCCCATCTGTGGCCCCCTCCCATCTGTGGCTCCGTCCCATCTGTGGCCCCTCCCATCTGTGGCCCCCTCCCATCTGTGGCCCCCTCCCATCTGTGGCCCCTCCCATCTGTGGCCCCTCCCATCTGTGGCCCCTCCCATCTGTGCCCCACCTCCCATCTGTGGCCCCCTCCCATCTGTGGCCCCTCCCATCTGTGGCCCCCTCCCATCTGTGGCCCCCTCCCATCTGTGGCCCCCTCCCATCTGTGGCCCCTCCCATCTGTGGCCCCTCCCATCTGTGGCCCCCTCCCATCTGTGGCCCCTCCCATCTGTGGCCCCTCCCATCTGTGCCCCACCTCCCATCTGTGGCCTCCTCCCATCTGTGGCCCCCTCCCATCTGTGGCCCCCTCCCATCTGTGCCCCCTCCCATCTGTGCCCCCCTCCCATCTGTGGCCCCCTCCCATCTGTGTCTTCCTGCCATCTGTGCCCCCCTCCCATCTGTGCCCCCTCCCATCTGTGGCCCCTCCCATCAGTGCCCCCCTCCCATCTGTGCCCCCTCCCATCTGTGCCACCCTCCCATCTGTGGCCCCCTCCCATCTGTGGCCCCCTCCCATCTGTGCCCCCCTCCCATCTGTGCCCCCCTCCCATCTGTGCCACCCTCCCATCTGTGGCCCCCTCCCATCTGTGGCCCCCTCCCATCTGTGCCCCCTCTCATCTGTGTCCCCCTCCCATCTTTGCCCCCCTCCCATCTGTGGCCCCTCCCATCTGTGCCCCCCTCCCATCTGTGTCCCCCTCCCATCTGTGCCCCCTCCCATCTGTGGCCCCCTCCCATCTGTGCCACCCTCCCATCTGTGCCCCCCTCCCATCTGTGGCCCCTCCCATCTGTGCCCCCCCCCTCCCATCTGTGCCCCCTCCCATCTGTGCCCCCCTCCCATCTGTGCCACCCTCCCATCTGTGGCCCCCTCCCATCTGTGGCCCCCTCCCATCTGTGGCCCCCTCCCATCTGTGGCCCCTCCCATCTGTGGCCCCCTCCCATCTGTGGCCCCCTCCCATCTGTGGCCCCCTCCCATCTGTGGCCCCTCCCATCTGTGGCCCCTCCCATCTGTGGCCCCTCCCATCTGTGCCCCACCTCCCATCTGTGGCCCCCTCCCATCTGTGGCCCCCTCCCATCTGTGGCCCCCTCCCATCTGTGGCCCCCTCCCATCTGTGGCCCCCTCCCATCTGTGGCCCCTCCCATCTGTGGCCCCTCCCATCTGTGCCCCACCTCCCATCTGTGGCCCCCTCCCATCTGTAGCCCCCGCCCATCTGTGGCCCCCTCCCATCTGTGCCCCCCTCCCATCTGTGCCCACCTCCCATCTGTGCCCCCCTCCCATCTGTGGCCCCTCCCATATGTGCCCCCCTCCCATCTGTGCCCCCTCCCATCTGTGCCACCCTCCCATCTGTGCCCCCCTCCCATCTGTGCCCCACCTCCCATCTGTGCCCCCCTCCCATCTGTGCCCCCCTCCCATCTGTGCCCCACCTCCCATCTGTGCCCCCTCCCATCTGTGCCCACCTCCCATCTGTGCCCCCCTCCCATCTGTGGCCCCTCCCATCTGTGCCCCCCTCCCATCTGTGCCCCCTCCCATCTGTGCCACCCTCCCATCTGTGCCCCCCTCCCATCTGTGGCCCCTCCCATCTGTGCCCCCCTCCCATCTGTGCCCCCCTCCCATCTGTGCCCCACCTCCCATCTGTGCCCCCCTCCCATCTGTGCCCCCCTCCCATCTGTGCCCCACCTCCCATCTGTGCCCCCCTCCCATCTGTGCCACCCTCCCATCTGTGCCCCCCTCCCATCTGTGGCCCCTCCCATCTGTGCCCCCCCCCTCCCATCTGTGCCCCCTCCCATCTGTGCCCCCCTCCCATCTGTGCCACCCTCCCATCTGTGGCCCCCTCCCATCTGTGGCCCCCTCCCATCTGTGGCCCCCTCCCATCTGTGGCCCCTCCCATCTGTGGCCCCCTCCCATCTGTGGCCCCCTCCCATCTGTGGCCCCCTCCCATCTGTGGCCCCTCCCATCTGTGGCTCCTCCCATCTGTGGCCCCTCCCATCTGTGCCCCACCTCCCATCTGTGGCCCCCTCCCATCTGTGGCCCCCTCCCATCTGTGGCCCCTCCCATCTGTGGCCCCTCCCATCTGTGGCCCCTCCCATCTGTGCCCCACCTCCCATCTGTGGCCCCCTCCCATCTGTGGCCCCCTCCCATCTGTGGCCCCCTCCCATCTGTGGCCCCTCCCATCTGTGGCCCCTCCCATCTGTGCCCCACCTCCCATCTGTGGCCCCCTCCCATCTGTAGCCCCCGCCCATCTGTGGCCCCCTCCCATCTGTGCCCCCCTCCCATCTGTGCCCACCTCCCATCTGTGCCCCCCTCCCATCTGTGGCCCCTCCCATCTGTGCCCCCCTCCCATCTGTGCCCCCTCCCATCTGTGCCACCCTCCCATCTGTGCCCCCCTCCCATCTGTGCCCCACCTCCCATCTGTGCCCCCCTCCCATCTGTGCCCCCCTCCCATCTGTGCCCCACCTCCCATCTGTGCCCCCCTCCCATCTGTGCCCACCTCCCATCTGTGCCCCCCTCCCATCTGTGGCCCCTCCCATCTGTGCCCCCCTCCCATCTGTGCCCCCTCCCATCTGTGCCACCCTCCCATCTGTGCCCCCCTCCCATCTGTGGCCCCTCCCATCTGTGCCCCCCTCCCATCTGTGCCCCCCTCCCATCTGTGCCCCACCTCCCATCTGTGCCCCCCTCCCATCTGTGCCCCACCTCCCATCTGTGCCCCCCTCCCATCTGTGCCCCACCTCCCATCTGTGCCCCCCTCCCATCTGTGGCCCCTCCCATCTGTGCCCCCCCTCCCATCTGTGCCCCCCTCCCATCTGTGCCCCACCTCCCATCTGTGCCCCCCTCCCATCTGTGCCCCCCTCCCATCTGTGCCCCCCTCCCATCTGTGCCCCACCTCCCATCTGTGCCCCCCTCCCATCTGTGCCCCACCTCCCATCTGTGCCCCCCTCCCATCTGTGCCACCCTCCCATCTGTGCCCCCCTCCCATCTGTGCTTATATACCTAAGTCTACAGAGTAATAAGGTCTTGTACCTGTTCCGTTATAACTTATTCTGACATTTGAATTCAGTGTCGAATTTGGCCTTAAAGCTGTTGATGGAGGTGGCTTCCACCACTACTTCTTCTTCCTGTACATCCACACGTACAGGGTACGAGTATTTCCTTACATTGCTTAGATTCATTAGCACTTCCCGCTCCTCTTATGTCCTCTTGTCCCGCTTCCTCTCACTTTATAAGAGTTGTCCTTGTTTACTTTGTTCCTCCCCCCCCCTTAGCGTCTTGTGTGTGTACTCACCTAGTTGTGCTTGTCATTCTCTGTATCTGTTCTCCCCTTTTCTCAGTTTTATCGCTTATTCCTTCACAGCTGTTTTCCTCCTGATGTGGCTGTGGAGCAGTTTTGGTTGGGCCTTACCTTTGCTCGCGATATTATTTTCATACTGTCTCTCTGCTTCTCTCCTCACTCTGAGGTACTCATTGGAGTCACCTCAGTCCTGACTGAATCCTCAGGAGTCCTACTCAGAGTCACTCTGAGTGAGTGAGTGAGTGAGTGTGTGTGTGTGTGTGTACTCACCTATTTGTACTCACCTATTTGTGCTTGCAGGATCGAGCATTGACTCTCGGATCCCGCCTTTCTAGCTATCGGTTGTTTACAGCAATGACTCCTGTCCCATTTCCCTATCATACCTAGTTTTAAAAGTATGAATAGTATTTGCTTCCACAACCTGTTCCCCAAGTGCATTCCATTTTTCCACTACTCTCACGCTAAAAGAAAACTTCCTAATATCTCTGTGACTCATCTGAGTTTCCAGTTTCCACCCATGTCCCCTCGTTCTGTTATTATTACGTGTGAACATTTCATCTATTTCCACTTTGTCAATTCCCCTGAGTATTTTATATGTCCCTATCATATCTCCTCTCTCCCTTCTTTTCTCTAGTGTCGTAAGGTTCAGTTCCTTCAGCCGCTCTTCATATCCCATCCCTCGTAACTCTGGGACAAGCCTCGTCGCAAACCTCTGAACCTTCTCCAGTTTCTTTATGTGTTTCTTCAGGTGGGGGCTCCATGATGGCGCGGCATACTCTAAGATGGGTCTCACGTAGGCAGTGTAAAGCGCCCTAAAAGCCTCCTCATTTAGGTTTCTGAATGAAGTTCTAATTTTCGCCAGTGTAGAGTACGCTGCTGTCGTTATCCTATTTATATGTGCCTCAGGAGTTAGATTAGGTGTCACATCCACTCCCAGGTCTCTTTCTGGAATCGTTACAGGTAGGCTGTTCCCCTTCATTGTGTACTGTCCCTTTGGTCTCCTGTCACCTGATCCCATTTCCATAACTTTACATTTACTGGTGTTAAACTCCAGTAGCCATTTCCCTGACCATCTCTGCAGCCTGTTTAAGTCCTCTTGGAGCATCCTACAATCCTCGTCTGTCACAACTCTTCTCATTAATTTTGCGTCATCCGCAAACATTGACATGTATGATTCCACTCCTGTAAACATATCATTTACGTAAATTAGAAAGAGGATTGGTCCCAGCACCGATCCTTGAGGTACTCCACTTGTTACTGTTCGCCAGTCCGACTTCTCGCCCCTTACCATTACCCTCTGGCTCCTTCCTGTTAGGTAGTTCTTCACCCATACTAGGGCCTTTCCGCTTACTCCTGCCTGCCTCTCAAGTTTGTATAGCAGTCTCATGTGCGGTACCGTATCAAAGGCCTTTTGGCAGTCAAGAAATATGCAGTCTGCCCAGCCTTCTCTGTCCTGTCTTATCCTTGTTACTTTATCATAGAATTCTAAAAGGTTTGTTAGGCATGATTTCCCTGTCCAGAACCCATGTTGGTGCTTGTTTACAAACCCAATGCTCTCCAGGTGCTCAACAAGTCTTAGCCTAATTATTCTTTCAAGTATTTTGCAGGGGATGCTTGTCAGTGATACGGGTCTGTAGTTAAGTGCCTCCTCCCTATCACCTTTTTTGAAAATCGGTACGACATTTGCCTCCTTCCAGCAACTGGGCAATTCTCCCGACGTAAGTGACTCATTAAAGATCATTGCCAGAGGCACGCTGAGAGCCTGCGCTGCCTCTTTAAGTATCCACGGTGATACTTTGTCTGGTCCAACAGCTTTATTTGCATCCAGTGTTGTCAACTGTTTCATTACATCCTCTGCTGTCACCTCTATATCTGATAGTCTTTCATCTTGGGTAATCTCTTCTAACAATGGGAGCTGCTCAGGCTCGGTAGTGAACACTCCATGGAATTTTGCATTCAGTATCTCGCAGATTTCCTTGTCGCTTTCTGTATATGCCCCTTCTCTTTTCCTCAGTCTTGTCACTTGGTCATTTACCGACATCTTCCTTCTTATATGGCTATGTAGTAATTTTGGTTGCTTTTCGCTCTGACTGCAATATCATTCTCATAATTTCTTTCCGACACTCGTCTTATGTTAATGTAATCATTCCTAGCTCTGTTACATCTAATCCTGTTGTCCTCTGTCCTTTGTCTTCTGTACTTCCTCCACTCCCTCCTGCTTCTCACCTTTGCTTCCTGACACTGTCTATTAAACCATGGGTTATTATATTCCCTCCTGCTTTTTTCCTTTATTGTTGGAATAAATCTCTCTTCAGCCTCCTTGCATTTCAATATGACTTGGTTCATCATACCTTGCACTGTTTTTCCTTTAAGTTCTTCCTTCCACTGCACTTCTCCCAGGTAGTCCCTTATCCTTCTGTAGTCCCCTTTTCTGTAATCAAGTCTCCTTTCCCGGACCTCTTGTCCTTTGGTCACAATTTTAAGCTCCATCATGTAGTCAAAGACTAGGACACAATGGTCACTAGCTCTTAGTGGTATTTCATGTTCCAACTGCTCGATGTCTTCTACATTCTGGGTGAAAATGAGATCTAATAGGCTGGGCGTATCCCCTCCTCTTTCCCTAGTATCTTCTTTCACATGCTGTGTTAGGAAATTCCTGTCAATAACGTCTACCAGCTTCGCTCCCCAGGTCTCCTCCCCGCCATGGGGATTCCTCGTTTCCCAATCTATCTCTCCGTGATTTAGGTCCCCCATGACCAGCTGCTTCGCTCTCATTCTATGCGCTAAAGTTGCTGCCCTCTGCAGTTCATCTATACATGTCTTGTTACTGTCCTCGTACTCCTGCCTGGGCCTTCTACTGTTTGGTGGGGGATTGTAGAGTATCAAGATTACAATCTTCTTCCCATCCACTATCAGAGTTCCATGTATGAAGCTCGTGCTTTCATCGGTACCCGGATTTTCCAGCTCATCAAACTACCATTTCCGCTTTATTAGTAGTGCCACTCCTCCTCCCTGTCTCTGTGTCCTTTCTTTTCTTATCACCTGGTACCCCTCTGGAAAGATTGCATCCGAGATCATGCCATTTATTTTAGTTTCCACTATTGCTACTATGTCTGGGTCTGCCTCACTAACTCTTTCTTTTATTTCTTCTGCTTTATTGGCTACCCCATCAGCATTGGTGTACCAAACCTTGAGACTCTTCTTGGAAACTCGGGTGTTAGAGTTCCCCCTTTCACCAGGGGTCTGGGGGGAACTGGGGGGTGTCTGGGGGGAAAGTGGGGGCTGTGGGGGTGAGTGGGGGGGTGCTAGGGGGGTGCTTGGGAGTGCCTGGTAGGCGAATGGGGTCTGGGCATCTAGGGGGGTAGGAAGGGCATAATGGGTCTGAAAGTTAGGGGTCTGAATAGCATAGGGGGGTTGAGAAATAGAGTGAGACTGAGAGTCAGATAGAGGTTGAGAGGTTGGGGGGGAGAGGGATACTGAGGGCGGAGGGCTGAGATGAGAATGGAGCATGGATGCTGGGAGTGGAAGAGTGGGTGTATTAGTTAGGGGGGAATCGGGGGTAGGTGGGGGTTTTGGGGTAGAAGAGGGGAAGAGGGAGATGGGAGATGTGTGTGTGTGTGTGTGTGTGTGTGTGTGTGTGTGTGTGTGTGTGTGTGTGTGTCAATCAACTGGTGTACAGATGTCTGAGCCTACTGGGCTCTATCATATCTACATTTGAAACTGTGTATGGAGTCAGCTCAGTTTCCACCTGTGTCCCCTTGTTCGCGTATCATCAGTGTTGAATAGTTTATCCTTGTCTTCCCGGTCGATTCCACTGACTATTTTGTAGGTTGTGATCATGTCTCCCTTTACTCTTCTGTCTTCCAGTGTCGTAAGGTGTATTTCCCGCAGTCTTTCCTCGTAACTTATGTCTCTTAGTTCTGGGACTAGTCTAGTGGCATACCTTTGAACTTTTTCCAGCTTCGTCTTGTGCTTGACAAGGTACTGGCTCAATGCTGGAGCCGCATACTCCAGGATTGTTCTTACATATGTGGTATACAAGATTCTGAATGATTCCTTACACAGGTTCCTGAAGGCTGTTCTGATGTTAGCCAGCCTCGCATATGCCGCAGACGTTATTCTTTTTATGTGGGCTTCAGGATACAGGTTTGGTGTGATATCAACTCCTAGATCTTTCTCTCTGTTCGTTTCATTAAGTACTTCATCTCCTATTCTGTATCCTGTGTCTGGCCTCCTGTTTCCACCGCCTAGTTTCATTGCTTTGCATTTATTCGGGTTGAACTTCAACAGCCATTTGTTGGACCATTCACTCAGTCTGTCTAGGTCATCTTGTAGCCTCCTACTATCGTCCTCAGTTTCAATCTTCCTCATAATTTTTGCATCATCAGCAAACATTGAGAGAAACGAGTCAGTACCCTCTGGGAGATCATTTACATATATCAGAAACAGTATAGGTCCAAGGACTGACCCCTGCGGGACTCCACTTGTAACGTCTCGCCAATCTGAGACCTCACCCCTCACATTGACTCGTTGTCTCCTGTTGCTTAGGTACTCCTTTATCCAACGAAGTACCTTCCCTTTCACTCCAGCCTGCATCTCCAGGTTTTTTCACTAGCCTCTTGTGTGGTAGTGTATCAAAGGCTTCCTGGCAATCCAAAAATATGCAGTCTGCCCACCCTTCTCTCTCTTGCCTGATTTTTGTTGCCTGGTCGTAAAATTCAAGTAATCCTGTGAGGCAGGACTTGCCATCCCTGAACTTATGTTGATGCTGTGTTACAAAGTTCTTTCGCTCCAGATGTTCCACTAGCTTTCTTCGCACAATCTTCCCCATCAGCTTTCATGGTATGGAAGTTACGGACACTGGCCTGTAGTTCAGTGCCTCCTGTCTATCCCCTTTCTTGTATATCGGGACTACTTTAGCTGCTTTCCAAATTTCTGGCAGTTTCCCTGTTGCCAGTGATTTGTTATACACTATGGATAGCGGGAGGCACAGTTCTTCTGCTCCTTCCTTTAGTATCCAAGGGGAGATTCCATTTGGGCCTATAGCCTTCGTCACATCCAACTCTAGTAAACACTTCCTTACTTCCCCGCTGGTAATCTCAAACTCTTCCAGTGGTTCCTGGTTAACTATTCCCTCTCTTATCTCTGGAATATCTCCTCGCTCTAAGGTGAAGACCTCCTGGAATTTCTTATTCAGTTCCTCACACACCTCCTTGTCGTTTGTAGTGAATCCTTCTGCCCCCTATCCTTAATTTCATAACCTGTTCCTTTACTGTTCTTGTTCTCCTGATGTGGCTATGCAGCAATTTAGGCTGAGTCTTTGCCTTGCTTGCGATGTCATTTTCGTGTTGTCTTTCTGCCTCTCTTCTCATCCTGACATATTCATTCCTGGCATTCTGGTATCTTTCTCTGCTCTCCAGTGTCCTGTTATTCCTATAGTTTCTCCATGCCCTTTTACTTTGCTGCTTAGCTAGCCTACATCTCTGATTAAACCATGGGTTTCTCATCTTCATTTCACTGTTTTCCTTTTGGACCGGGACAAACTTGTTTGCTGCGTCCTTGCATTTTTGCGTGATGTAGTCCATCATATCTTGGGCCGTCTTTTCCCTGAGCTTTGTTTCCCATGCTATATCTGTTAGGAATTTTCTTATCCCCTCATAGTTTCTCTTTCGGAATGCCAGTCTTTTGTTTTCGGTATCCTTCCTCGAGTTCAATAATCCTTCTTCAATCAGGTACTCAAACACCAGTACACTGTGGTCGCTCATTCCTACTGGGGTCTCAAAACCGACTTATCTTATATCGGAGTCGTTCAGGGTGAAGACTAGGTCGAGTGTGTGTGTGTGTGTGTGTGTGTGTGTGTGTGTGTATGTGTGTGTGTGTGTGTGTGTGTGTGTGTGTGTGTGTGTGTGTGTGTGTGTGTGTGTGTGTGTGTGTGTGTGCACTCACCTAGTTGTACTCACCTAGTTGTGTTTGTGGGGGTTGAGCTCTGGCTCTTTGGTCTCGCCTCTCAACCGTCAATCAACAGGTGTACAGATTCCTGAGCCTATTGGGCTCTATCATATCTACACTTGAAACTGTGTATGGAGTCAGCCTCCACCACATCACTTTCTAATGCATTCCATTTGTCAACCACTCTGACACTAAAAAAGTTCTTTCTAATATCTCTGTGGCTCATTTGGGCACTCAGTTTTCACCTGTGTCCCCTTGTGCATGTGCTCCTTGGGTGAAATAGCCTGTCTTTATCTACCCTATTAATTCCCTTCAGAATCTTGAATGTGGTGATCATATCCCCCCTAACTCTTCTGTCTTCCAGCGAAGTGAGGTTTAATTCCCATAGTCTCTCCTCGAAGCTCATACCTCTCAGCTCGGGTGGTGGCAAACCTTTGAACCTTTTCCAGTTTAGTCTTATCCATGACTAGATATGGACTCCATGCTGGGGCTGCATACTCCAGGATTGGCCTGGCATATGTAGTATACAAAGTTCTGAATGATTCTTTACACAAGTTTCTGAATGCCATTCGTATGTTGGCCAGCCTGGCATATGCCGCTGATGTTATCCTCTTGATATGGGCTGCAGGAGAAAGGTCTTGCATGATATCAACCCCAAGTCTTTTTCCTTCTCTGACTCCTGAAGAATTTCCTCTCCCAGATGATACCTTGTATCTGGCCTTATGCTCCCTACACCTATCTTCATTACATTACATTTGCTTGGGTTAAACTCTAACAACCATTTGTTCGACCATTCCTGCAGCTTGTCTAGGTCTTCTTGAAGCTTCAAACAGTCCTCTTCTGTTTTAATCCTTCTCATAATTTTGGCATCGTCCACAAACATTGAGAGAAATGAATCGATACCCTCCGGGAGATCATTTGCATATATCAGAAACAGGATAGGACCGAGTACAGAGCCCTGTGGGACTCCACTGGTGATTTCACGCCTATCGGAGGTCTCACCCCTCACCGTAACTCTCTGCTTCCTGTTGCTTAGGTACTCCCTTATCCACTGGAGCACCTTACCAGCTACACCTGCCTGTCTCTCCAGCTTATGTACCAGCCTCTTATGCGGTACTGTGTCAAAGGCTTTCTGACAGTCCAAGAAAATGCAGTCCGCCCAGCCCTCTCTTTCTTGCTTAATCGTTGTCACCTGGTTGTAGAATTCTATTAAGCCAGTCAGGCAAAATTTACCCTCTCTAAACCCATGTTGGCGATTTGTCACGAAGTCCCTTCTCTCCAGATGTGTTACCAGGTTTTTTCTCACGATCTTCTCCATCACCTTGCATGGTATACAAGTCAAGGACACTGGCCTGTAGTTCAGTGCCTCTTGCCTGTCGCCCTTTTTGTATATTTGGACCACATTCGCCGTCTTCCATATTTCTGGTAGGTCTCCCGTCTCCAGTAACTTACTATGGAGAGTGGCATGCAAAGTGCCTCTGCACACTCTTTCAGTACCCATTGTGAGATCCCGTCTGGACCAACAGCCTTTCTAACATCCAGATCCAGCAGGCGTTTCTTGACCTCATCTCTCGTAATTTCGAACTCTTTCAAGGCCGACTGGTTTACCTCCCTGTCTCCTAGCAAAGTGACCTCACCTTGTTCTATTGTGAAGACCTCCTGGAACCTCTTATTGGGTTCTTCACACTTTTTCATTCTCTGTATACACGTGTGTTTGTGTGTGTGTGTGTGTGCGTGTGTGTGCGTGTGTGTGCGTGTGTGTGTTTACTAGTTGTGTATTTGCGGGGGTTGAGCTTTGCTCTTTCGGCCCGCCTCTCAACTGTCAATCAACTGTTTACTAACTACTTTTTTTTTTTTTTTTTTTCCCACCCCACACACACACACACCCCAGGAAGCAGCCTGTGACAGCTGACTAACTCCCAGGTACCTATTTACTGCTAGGTAACAGGGGCACTTAGGGTGAAAGAAACTTTGCCCATTTGTTTCTGCCTCGTGCGGGAATCGAACCCGCGCCACAGAATTACGAGTCCTGCGCGCTATCCACCAGGCTACGAGGCCCCTGTGAGTGAGTGAGCGTGGATGCTTTGTCCTCTCTAACCCCCCATTCTCTGATTCCATCTTAGGCCTACAAATTCCATATCATTACCTCAATTACCGGTTCGGTTCGATAGCCGGATCCGTCGGGTCTGGTGTGACTACCGGCCCCGATGACGCTGATGAGCTCCTGGTCTCACCGACTCCTGAAGTGACAGCTTCCATCCCCTAATACTTTACCAGAAAGGTTTTCAAACTTTTTTTTACGATTTCCGAACCTGTTGGATTAACCAATATGTCCCTCTACTACACCCTCGTCTCCGTCAGGCCGCTGATACATAATGGATTACCTAATATGACGCCGTGACCAGACGTTGACGTCACCAGGGGTCATATTAGGGACCACTATCACCAAAAGATGGTCCTGCTTTATGTATGGATAACTGGCAACACAACACCCATCACAAACTCAATTTGGATTTTATATATATATATATATATATATATATATATATATATATATATATATATATATATATATATATATATATATATATATATATATATATATGTGTGTGTGTATATCACGAAAATAAACACGTGATTAAAAATGTGACAATGTCAGACCACGGAGGAAAAATGAAACAGGAATTTCCTTAAGTACTTTCGTATATTAATACATCTTCAGAAGGAGTGTATTAGAAGGAGTGAAGGAGAACACTCCTTCTGAAGATGTATTAATATACGAAAGTACTTAAGGAAATTCCTGTTTCATTTTTCCTCCGTGGTCTGACATTGTCATATATATATATATATATATATATATATATATATATATATATATATATATATATATATATATATATATATATATATATATATGTCGTACCTAGTAGCCAGAACGCACTTTTTGGCTTACTATGCAAGGCCCGATTTGCCTAATAAGCCAACTTTTCCTGAATTAATATATTTTTTCTAATTTTTTTCTTATGAAATGATAAAACTACCAATTTCATTATGTATGAGGTCAATTTTTTTTTATTGGAGTTAAAATTAACGTAGATATATGACCGAACCTAACCAACCCTACCTAACCTAACCTAACCTATCTTTATAGGTTAGGTTAGGTTAGGTAGCCGAAAATGTTAGGTTAGGTTAGGTTAGGTAGGTTAGGTAGTCGAAAAACAATTATTTCATGAAAACTTGGCTTATTAGGCAAATCGGGCCTTGCATAGTAGGCTCAGAAGTGCGTTCTGGCTACTAGGTACGACATATATATATATATATATATATATATATATATATATATATATATATATATATATATAAGAAAAACGGCACATCACAAATACACAAAGTAGTTTAAGCTGGCTAGACTTTTACTGTTTTTGTACGTTCAAAACATGGCGTTGAGGCGCACGTGTAGACGGTGATGGGTAAATGTAATCTAAGAACAATAATTATCTTTGTTAAGAGATCGAGTCTCATAACCCCCATTATTTTGATTATCCTACCCCTTAATGGGTATGAATGCCCCCCCCCCCCCTTGCCCCCTTGGTTAAGAACCCGTGGTTAATATTATAAAGCAAACAGCCATATAGCAAACTATAAAGCACGCGATTGAGATCATCTGTTCTCCTGTTAAATCTTCTTAAATGTTGTTCAGTTTGAGGAATAATTCTGTTAATGAACGAGCAAATAACCGGGTGGTGGGCCGCCAGCCAGTGTTCATGGTGGGCCGCCAGCCAGTGTTCATGGTGGGCCGCCAGCCAGTGTTCATGGTGGGCCGCCAGCCAGTGTTCATGGTGGGCCGCCAGCCAGTGTTCATGGTGGGGCGCCAGCCAGTGTTCATGGTGGGCCGCCAGCCAGTGTTCATGGTGGGCCGCCAGCCAGTGTTCATGGTGGGGCGCCAGCCAGTGTTCATGGTGGGCCGCCAGCCAGTGTTCATGGTGGGCCGCCAGCCAGTGTTCATGGTGGGCCGCCAGCCAGTGTTCATGGTGGGGCGCCAGCCAGTGTTCATGGTGGGCCGCCAGCCAGTGTTCATGGTGGGGCGCCAGCCAGTGTTCATGGTGGGCCGCCAGCCAGTGTTCATGGTGGGCCGCCAGCCAGTGTTCATGGTGGGCCGCCAGCCAGTGTTCATGGTGGGGCGCCAGCCAGTGTTCATGGTGGGCCGCCAGCCAGTGTTCATGGTGGGCCGCCAGCCAGTGTTCATGGTGGGCCGCCAGCCAGTGTTCATGGTGGGCCGCCAGCCAGTGTTCATGGTGGGCCGCCAGCCAGTGTTCATGGTGGGCCGCCAGCCAGTGTTCATGGTGGGCCGCCAGCCAGTGTTCATGGTGGGCCGCCAGCCAGTGTTCATGGTGGGCCGCCAGCCAGTGTTCATGGTGGGGCGCCAGCCAGTGTTCATGGTGGGCCGCCAGCCAGTGTTCATGGTGGGGCGCCAGCCAGTGTTCATGGTGGGCCGCCAGCCAGTGTTCATGGTGGGCCGCCAGCCAGTGTTCATGGTGGGCCGCCAGCCAGTGTTCATGGTGGGGCGCCAGCCAGTGTTCATGGTGGGCCGCCAGCCAGTGTTCATGGTGGGCCGCCAGCCAGTGTTCATGGTGGGCCGCCAGCCAGTGTTCATGGTGGGCCGCCAGCCAGTGTTCATGGTGGGCCGCCAGCCAGTGTTCATGGTGGGCCGCCAGCCAGTGTTCATGGTGGGCCGCCAGCCAGTGTTCATGGTGGGCCGCCAGCCAGTGTTCATGGTGGGCCGCCAGCCAGTGTTCATGGTGGGCCGCCAGCCAGTGTTCATGGTGGGCCGCCAGCCAGTGTTCATGGTGGGCCGCCAGCCAGTGTTCATGGTGGGCCGCCAGCCAGTGTTCATGGTGGGCCGCCAGCCAGTGTTCATGGTGGGCCGCCAGCCAGTGTTCATGGTGGGCCGCCAGCCAGTGTTCATGGTGGGCCGCCAGCCAGTGTTCATGGTGGGCCGCCAGCCAGTGTTCATGGTGGGCCGCCAGCCAGTGTTCATGGTGGGCCGCCAGCCAGTGTTCATGGTGGGCCGCCAGCCAGTGTTCATGGTGGGCCGCCAGCCAGTGTTCATGGTGGGCCGCCAGCCAGTGTTCATGGTGGGCCGCCAGCCAGTGTTCATGGTGGGCCGCCAGCCAGTGTTCATGGTGGGCCGCCAGCCAGTGTTCATGGTGGGGCGCCAGCCAGTGTTCATGGTGGGCCGCCAGCCAGTGTTCATGGTGGGCCGCCAGCCAGTGTTCATGGTGGGCCGCCAGCCAGTGTTCATGGTGGGCCGCCAGCCAGTGTTCATGGTGGGCCGCCAGCCAGTGTTCATGGTGGGCCGCCAGCCTCGTGTAATGTTTGGATGACAAAAGTGTGATTTCCAGAGTACTGGAACTTTGTGCTGACCTACAGGCCGTGCGAGCCTTGATGCTCTGTGGTGTTCAGTTGTACAGTTACTGGAGCCTTGATGCTCTGTGGTGTTCAGTTGTACAGTTACTGGAGCCTTGATGCTCTGTGGTGTTCAGTTGTACAGTTACTGGAGCCTTGATGCTCTGTGGTGTTCAGTTGTACAGTTACTGGAGCCTTGATGCTCTGTGGTGTTCAGTTGTACAGTTACTGGAGCCTTGATGCTCTGTGGTGTTCAGTTGTACAGTTACTGGAGCCTTGATGCTCTGTGGTGTTCAGTTGTACAGTTACTGGAGCCTTGATGCTCTGTGGTGTTCAGTTGTACAGTTACTGGAGCCTTGATGCTCTGTGGTGTTCAGTTGTACAGTTACTGGAGCCTTGATGCTCTGTGGTGTTCAGTTGTACAGTTACTGGAGCCTTGATGCTCTGTGGTGTTCAGTTGTACAGTTACTGGAGCCTTGATGCTCTGTGGTGTTCAGTTGTACAGTTACTGGAGCCTTGATGCTCTGTGGTGTTCAGTTGTACAGTTACTGGAGCCTTGATGCTCTGTGGTGTTCAGTTGTACAGTTACTGGAGCCTTGATGCTCTGTGGTGTTCAGTTGTACAGTTACTGGAGCCTTGATGCTCTGTGGTGTTCAGTTGTACAGTTACTGGAGCCTTGATGCTCTGTGGTGTTCAGTTGTACAGTTACTGGAGCCTTGATGCTCTGTGGTGTTCAGTTGTACAGTTACTGGAGCCTTGATGCTCTGTGGTGTTCAGTTGTACAGTTACTAGAGCCTTGATGCTCTGTGGTGTTCAGTTGTACAGTTACTGGAGCCTTGATGCTCTGTGGTGTTCAGTTGTACAGTTACTGGAGCCTTGATGCTCTGTGGTGTTCAGTTGTACAGTTACTGGAGCCTTGATGCTCTGTGGTGTTCAGTTGTACAGTTACTGGAGCCTTGATGCTCTGTGGTGTTCAGTTGTACAGTTACTGGAGCCTTGATGCTCTGTGGTGTTCAGTTGTACAGTTACTGGAGCCTTGATGCTCTGTGGTGTTCAGTTGTACAGTTACTGGAGCCTTGATGCTCTGTGGTGTTCAGTTGTACAGTTACTGGAGCCTTGATGCTCTGTGGTGTTCAGTTGTACAGTTACTGGAGCCTTGATGCTCTGTGGTGTTCAGTTGTACAGTTACTGGAGCCTTGATGCTCTGTGGTGTTCAGTTGTACAGTTACTGGAGCCTTGATGCTCTGTGGTGTTCAGTTGTACAGTTACTGGAGCCTTGATGCTCTGTGGTGTTCAGTTGTACAGTTACTGGAGCCTTGATGCTCTGTGGTGTTCAGTTGTACAGTTACTGGAGCCTTGATGCTCTGTGGTGTTCAGTTGTACAGTTACTGGAGCCTTGATGCTCTGTGGTGTTCAGTTGTACAGTTACTGGAGCCTTGATGCTCTGTGGTGTTCAGTTGTACAGTTACTGGAGCCTTGATGCTCTGTGGTGTTCAGTTGTACAGTTACTGGAGCCTTGATGCTCTGTGGTGTTCAGTTGTACAGTTACTGGAGCCTTGATGCTCTGTGGTGTTCAGTTGTACAGTTACTGGAGCCTTGATGCTCTGTGGTGTTCAGTTGTACAGTTACTGGAGCCTTGATGCTCTGTGGTGTTCAGTTGTACAGTTACTGGAGCCTTGATGCTCTGTGGTGTTCAGTTGTACAGTTACTGGAGCCTTGATGCTCTGTGGTGTTCAGTTGTACAGTTACTGGAGCCTTGATGCTCTGTGGTGTTCAGTTGTACAGTTACTGGAGCCTTGATGCTCTGTGGTGTTCAGTTGTACAGTTACTGGAGCCTTGATGCTCTGTGGTGTTCAGTTGTACAGTTACTGGAGCCTTGATGCTCTGTGGTGTTCAGTTGTACAGTTACTGGAGCCTTGATGCTCTGTGGTGTTCAGTTGTACAGTTACTGGAGCCTTGATGCTCTGTGGTGTTCAGTTGTACAGTTACTGGAGCCTTGATGCTCTGTGGTGTTCAGTTGTACAGTTACTGGAGCCTTGATGCTCTGTGGTGTTCAGTTGTACAGTTACTGGAGCCTTGATGCTCTGTGGTGTTCAGTTGTACAGTTACTGGAGCCTTGATGCTCTGTGGTGTTCAGTTGTACAGTTACTGGAGCCTTGATGCTCTGTGGTGTTCAGTTGTACAGTTACTGGAGCCTTGATGCTCTGTGGTGTTCAGTTGTACAGTTACTGGAGCCTTGATGCTCTGTGGTGTTCAGTTGTACAGTTACTGGAGCCTTGATGCTCTGTGGTGTTCAGTTGTACAGTTACTGGAGCCTTGATGCTCTGTGGTGTTCAGTTGTACAGTTACTGGAGCCTTGATGCTCTGTGGTGTTCAGTTGTACAGTTACTGGAGCCTTGATGCTCTGTGGTGTTCAGTTGTACAGTTACTAGAGCCTTGATGCTCTGTGGTGTTCAGTTGTACAGTTACTGGAGCCTTGATGCTCTGTGGTGTTCAGTTGTACAGTTACTGGAGCCTTGATGCTCTGTGGTGTTCAGTTGTACAGTTACTGGAGCCTTGATGGACTGTAGTCTTTCCGGAAGACCTGGGTAAATACTGGAAGACCATTTTATAGCCATTGTTTCGTGTTATAATTTGTGTTGATATTTTGTACTTAGTTTATGTTCGGTCGTTTTAGAAAATGCTCTAAAATTTTAGATACCTAATGTAACCAAAGCAGTATAAACTGATTTTGAACTACAGTAACTACAGTAGGAGCAACCCGGATTTTGAACTACAGTAACTACAGTAGGAGCAACACGGATTTTGAACTACAGTAACTACAGTAGGAGCAACCCGGATTTTGAACTACAGTAACTACAGTAGGAGCAACCCGGAGTTTGAACTACAGTAGCTACAGTAGGAGCAACCCGGATTTTGAACTACAGTAACTACAGTAGGAGCAACCCGGATTTTGAACTACAGTAACTACAGTAGGAGCAACCCGGATTTTGAACTACAGTAACTACAGTAGGAGCAACCCGGAGTTTGAACTACAGTAGCTACAGTAGGAGCAACCCGGATTTTGAACTACAGTAACTACAGTAGGAGCAACCCGGATTTTGAACTACAGTAACTACAGTAGGAGCAACCCGGATTTTGAACTACAGTAACTACAGTAGGAGCAACACGGAGTTTGAACTACAGTAACTACAGTAGGAGCAACCCGGATTTTGAACTACAGTAACTACAGTAGGAGCAACACGGAGTTTGAACTACAGTAACTACAGTAGGAGCAACCCGGATTTTGAACTACAGTAACTACAGTAGGAGCAACACGGAGTTTGAACTACAGTAACTACAGTAGGAGCAACCCGGAGTTTGAACTACAGTAACTACAGTAGGAGCAACACGGATTTTGAACTACAGTAACTACAGTAGGAGCAACACGGAGTTTGAACTACAGTAACTACAGTAGGAGCAACCCGGATTTTGAACTACAGTAACTACAGTAGGAGCAACACGGAGTTTGAACTACAGTAACTACAGTAGGAGCAACCCGGATTTTGAACTACAGTAACTACAGTAGGAGCAACACGGAGTTTGAACTACAGTAACTACAGTAGGAGCAACACGGAGTTTGAACTACAGTAACTACAGTAGGAGCAACACGGATTTTGAACTACAGTAAGCGTGTCGTGGGAAGATTAATCTTAAGGAACAAAATATTACCCTGTAGAAACAGCACATGAAATGGCACTATTGTTTACGCACACAAGCTTCTCTGCTCATGATATTAAGGTCATATTTTTTTTTTTTTTTTTTTTTTTTGCGTGTACTGTAGTTAATCCACCGGTCCTCTTACAAGTTACGTCTGAATTTGGTCTTTTGCTCGTATGGCCGAAAATGGACGTATTGTAATTTGAAAATGAAAAAAAAGTGAAAATAAATTTTGGATTATAATTTTTCAAAACAGCAAGTTAAAGGTCCTCTGGTAGGTTAGGAAGACAGGAAGTTCTCCTAAAGTTTCAAAACGTCATGATAAACGTTAATTGATTATTTTCTCTCCTAACCTTTCCGAGTAAGCCGGAGGACTCAAACAGAAAACAGAACAGTTCATGACTTTCATGAGCCGATTTCATTTAAAATTACGTCCATTTTTGACCATAGCGCGCATACCAGCGAAGAGCGATGTTATCTTTAAGAGGACGGGTTGAGTTATTATTGGGCACATGTACATATGTTTGGTAAACCTTTAACTGTTATTGATTCGTAAGTAACGTAGTAATAGTAACGTGTGAGGGTGTCTGTGTACTCATCTAGTTGTACTCACCTAGTTGTGCTTGCAGGGGTTGAGCTCTGGCTCTTTGGTCCCGCCTCTCAACTGTCAATCAATTGGTCATCAGATTCCTGAGCCTACTGGGCTCTATCATATCTACATTTTAAACTGTGTATGGAGTCAGTCTCCATAACATCACTGCCTAATGCATTCCACCTGTTAACCACTCTGACACTGAAAAAGGTCTTTCTAACGTTCCTGTGGCTCATGTGGGTACTCAGTTTCCACCTGTGTCCCCTTGTTCGCGTCCCACCAGTGTTGAATAGTTTATCCTTGTTTACCCTGTCAATTCCTCTGAGGATTTTGTGGGTAGTGATCATATTCCCCCCCCCCCCCCCCTTCTCTCTTCTGTCTTCCAGTGTCGTAAGGTGCATTTCCCGCTGCTTTTCCTCGTAACTCATGCCATTTAGTTCTGGGACTAGTCTAGTGGCATACCTGTGAACGTTTTCCAGCTTCGTCTTTTGCTTGACAAGGTACGGGCTCCATGCTGGGGCCGCATACTCCAGGATTGGTCTTACATATGTGGTGTACAAGATTCTGAATGATTCTTTACACAGATTCCTGAAGGCTGTTCTGATGTTAGCCAGCCTCGCATATGCTGCAGACGTTATTCTTTTCATGTGGGCTTCAGGAGACAGGTTTGGTGTGATATCAACTCCTAGATCTTTCTCTCTGTTCGTTTCATTAAATACTTCATCACTTCATTCTGTATCCTGTGTCTGGCCTCCTATTTCCACCGCCTAGTTTCATTACTTTGCATTTACTCCGGTTGAACTTAGTCATTTGTTGGACCATTCACTCAGTCTGTCTAGGTCATCTTGTAGCCTCATACTATCTTCCCCCGTCTTAATCCTCCTCATAATTTTTGCATCAACAGCAAACAATGAGAGAAACAATTCTATACCCTCAAGGAGATCTTTTACATATATCAGAAATAGTATAGGTCCAAGGTCTGAACCCTGCGGGACTCCACGGGGTGACGCCTCGCCAATTAGAGACCTCACCCCTCAATGTGAGACGCTGTCTACTATTGCTTAGGTACTCCCTTATCCAATGGAGTATTTTCCCTTTCACCCCTGCCTGCATCTCCAGCTTTTGCATTAGTCTCTTGTGTGGTATTGTGTCAAAGACTTTCTGGCAATCCAAAAATATGCAGTCTGCCCACACCCTCTCTTTCTTGCCTGGTTGTAGAATTCAATTAACCCTGTGAGACAGGACTTGCCATCCCTGAACACATGTTGATAATGTGTCTCAAAGTTCTTTCGCTCCAGATGTTCCACTAGCTTTCTTCGCACAATCTTCTCCGTCAACTTGCATGGTATGCAAGGTAGGGACACTGGCCTGTAGTTCAGTACCTCCTGTCCATCCCCCTTCTTGTATAGAGGGACAACATTAGCAATCTTCCAAATTTTTGGCAGTTCCCCATCACCAGTGATTTGTTATACACCATGGAGAGTGGTAGGCACAGTGCTTCTGCTCTTTCCTTTAATACCCATGCTGATATTCCATCACAATATTGTGTGTGATATTCCTCACACACTCAGCGTGTGAAGGTGTGACTGTGTGACGGTTTGTGTGTACTTACCTAATTGTGCTTACAGGGGTTGAGCTCTGGCTCTTTGGTACCGCCTCTCAACTGTCAATCAACTAATGCACAGGTTCCTGAGCCTATTGGGCTCTATCATATCTACACTTGAAACTGTGTATGGAGTCAGCCTCCACCACATCACTGCTTAATGCATTCCATCTGTTAACTACTCTGACACTGAAAAAAATTCTTTCTAATGTCTCTATGGCCCATTTGGGGCACTCAATGTCCACCTGTGTCTAGTGCGTGTGTCTCTTGTGTTAAATTGTCTGTCTTTATCTACCCTATCAATTCCTCTGAGAATCTTGTATGTGGTGATCATGTCCCCTCTAACTCTTCTGTCTCCCAGTGACATGAGGTTTAATTCCCGTAGTCTCTCCTTGTAGCTCATACCCCTCAGTTCGGGTACTAGTCTGGTGGCAAACCTTTGAACCTTTTCCAGTTGTCTTATGCTTGATTGACTACATATGGACTCCATGCTGGAGCCGCACACTCCAGGATTGGTCTGACATATGTGGTATACGAAGTTCTGAAAGATTCCTTACACAAGTTTCTAAAGGCCATTCTTATGGTGGCCAGCCTGGCATATGCCGCTGATGTTATTCTGTTGATATGGGTTTCAGGATACAGGTCTGGCGTGATATCAACCCCCAGGTCTTTCTCTCTCTCTGATTCTTGAATTATTTCATCTCCCAAATGATACCTTGTATCTGGTCTCCTGCTCCCTATACCTATCTTCATTACATTACATTTGCTTGGGTTAAACTCTAACAACCATTTGTTTGACAATTCCTGCAGCTTTTCCAGGTCTTCTTGAAGCCTCAAACTGTTCTCCTCTGTCTTAATCCTTCTCATAATTTTGGCGTCGTCAGCAAACATTGAGAGGAATGAGTCTATACCCTCCGGGAGATCATTTATGTATATCAGAAACAGAATAGATACGAGTACAGAGCCCTGTGGGACTCCACTGGTGACTTCACGACAATCTGAGGTCTCACTCCTCATTGTAACTCTCTGCTTCCTATTGCTTAGGTACTCCCTTATCCACTGGAGCGCCCTACTAGTTACTCCTGCCTGTTTCTCCTGCTTATGTACCAGCCTCCAATGCGGTACTGTGTCAAAGGCTTTCTGACAATCCAAGTAAATGCAGTCTGCCCATCTTTATCTTTCTTGCTTAATCTTTGTCACCTGATCGTAGAATTCTATTAAGCCTGTAAGGCAAGATTTAGCCTCCCTGAACCCATGTTGGCGATTTGTCACGAAGTCTCTTCTCTCCAGATGTGTTACTATGTTTTTTCTCACAATTTTCTCCATCACCTTGCATGGTATGTGTGTGAGATTAATTGTTTGGGTGTGAGTGTGAGGATATGTGTGAGGGTGAGACTGTGTGAGGGGTGAGAAGGTGTGAGTGTGTGAGTGTGTGAGGGTGTGAGTGTGTGAGAGTGTGAGGGTGTGAGAGTGTGAGGGTGAGAGTGTGTGTTTACTAGTTGTGTTTTTACGGAGGTTGAGCTTTGCTCTTTCGGCCCGCCTCTCAACTGTCAATCAACTGTTTACTAACTACTTTTTTTTTTCCACACCACACACACACACCCTAGGAAGCAGCCCGTGACAGCTGACTAACTCCCAGGTACCTATTTACTGCTAGGTAACAGGGGCATTCAGGGTGAAAGAAACTTTGCCCATTTGTTTCTGCCTCGTGCGGGAATCGAACCCGCGCCACAGAATTACGAGTCCTGCGCGCTATCCACCAGGCTACGAGGCCCTATGTGTGAGTGTGTGAGGGTGTGAGAGTGTGAGGGTGTGAGAGTGTGAGGGTGTGAGAGTGTGAGAGTGTGAGGGTGAGAGTGTGTGAGGGTGTGAGAGTGTGAGTGTGAGGGTGTGAGAGTGTGAGAGTGTGAGAGTGTGAGGGTGTGAGAGTGTGAGGGTGTGAGAGTGTGAGGGTGTGAGAGTGTGAGGGTGTGAGAGTGTGAGAGTGTGAGGGTGTGAGTGTGTGAGAGTGTGAGAGTGTGAGGGTGTGAGAGTGTGAGGGTGAGAGTGTGTGAGGGTGTGAGAGTGTGAGTGTGAGGGTGTGAGGGTGTGAGAGTGTGAGAGTGTGAGAGTGTGAGGGTGTGAGAGTGTGAGAGTGTGAGAGTGTGTGAGGGTGTGAGAGTGTGAGTGTGAGGGTGTGAGAGTGTGAGAGTGTGAGAGTGTGAGGGTGTGAGAGTGTGAGAGTGTGAGAGTGTGAGAGTGTGAGAGTGTGAGGGTGTGAGAGTGTGAGGGTGTGAGAGTGTGAGGGTGCGAGAGTGTGAGGGTGTGAGGGTGTGAGAGTGTGAGGGTGTGAGAGTGTGAGGGTGTGAGAGTGTGAGGGTGTGAGAGTGTGAGGGTGTGAGAGTGTGAGGGTGTGAGAGTGTGAGGGTGTGAGAGTGTGAGGGTGTGAGAGTGTGAGAGTGTGAGAGTGTGAGGGTGTGAGAGTGTGAGAGTGTGACGGTGTGAGTGTATGAGAGTGTGACTGTGTGAGTGTGTGAGAGTGTGAGTGTGTGAGGGAGTGGTAGGCAGCAAGGATGACAGGTAAACACCAGAGCAACAAAAACAACACCAAAAAGGTGGATTAAACTTCATGAGTATAATCCACAGGAGCATTAGGGAAGACCTTCGACACGCCACCTGCTGTCAATACAGCTGTTGTTACTGTTGTTGTTGCTGCTACTGTTGTTGCTGCTACTGTTGTTGCTGCTACTGTTGTTGCTGCTACTGTTGCTGCTGCTACTGTTGTTGCTGCTACTGTTGTTGATGCTGCTACTGTTGTTGCTGCTACTGTTGTTGCTGCTACTGTTGTTGCTGCTACTGTTGCTGCTGCTACTGTTGTTGCTGCTACTGTTGTTGATGCTGCTACTGTTGTTGCTGCTACTGTTGTTGCTGCTACTGTTGTTGCTGCTACTGTTGCTGCTGCTACTGTTGTTGCTGCTACTGTTGTTGCTGCTACTGTTGTTGCTGCTACTGTTGTTGCTGCTACTGTTGTTGCTGCTACTGTTGTTGCTGCTACTGTTGCTGCTGCTACTGTTGTTGCTGCTACTGTTGTTGCTGCTACTGTTGTTGCTGCTACTGTTGTTGCTGCTACTGTTGTTGCTGCTACTGTTGTTGATGCTGCTACTGTTGCTGCTGCTACTGTTGTTGCTGCTACTGTTGTTGCTGCTACTGTTGTTGCTGCTACTGTTGTTGCTGCTACTGTTGTTGCTGCTACTGTTGTTGCTGCTACTGTTGCTGCTGCTACTGTTGTTGCTGCTACTGTTGCTGCTGCTACTGTTGTTGCTGCTACTGTTGTTGCTGCTACTGTTGTTGCTGCTACTGTTGTTGCTGCTACTGTTGCTGCTGCTACTGTTGTTGCTGCTACTGTTGTTGCTGCTACTGTTGTTGCTGCTACTGTTGTTGCTGCTACTGTTGTTGCTGCTACTGTTGCTGCTGCTACTGTTGTTGCTGCTACTGTTGCTGCTGCTACTGTTGTTGCTGCTACTGTTGTTGCTGCTACTGTTGCTGCTGCTACTGTTGTTGCTGCTACTGTTGCTGCTGCTACTGTTGTTGCTGCTACTGTTGCTGCTGCTACTGTTGTTGCTGCTACTGTTGTTGCTGCTACTGTTGTTGCTGCTACTGTTGTTGCTGCTACTGTTGCTGCTGCTACTGTTGTTGCTGCTACTGTTGTTGCTGCTACTGTTGTTGCTGCTACTGTTGTTGCTGCTACTGTTGTTGCTGCTACTGTTGCTGCTGCTACTGTTGTTGCTGCTACTGTTGCTGCTGCTACTGTTGTTGCTGCTACTGTTGCTGCTGCTACTGTTGTTGCTGCTACTGTTGTTGCTGCTACTGTTGTTGCTGCTACTGTTGTTGCTGCTACTGTTGTTGTTTCTGCTACTGTTGCTGCTACTGTTGCTGCTGCTACTGTTGTTGCTGCTACTGTTGCTGCTGCTACTGTTGTTGCTGCTACTGTTGCTGCTGCTACTGTTGTTGCTGCTACTGTTGCTGCTGCTACTGTTGCTGCTGCTACTGTTGCTGCTGTTGCTGCTACTGTTGTTGCTGCTGTTACTGTTGCTGCTGCTACTGTTGCTGCTGTTGCTGCTACTGTTGTTGCTGCTACTGTTGTTGCTGCTACTGTTGTTGCTGCTGTTACTGTTGCTGCTGCTACTGTTGTTGCTGCTGCTACCTTGCTGCTACTGTTGCTGCTGCTGCTGTTGTTGCTGCTGTTACTGTTGTTGCTGCTACTGTTGCTGCTGCTGCTGTTGTTGCTGCTGCTACTGTTGTTGCTGCTGTTACTGTTCCTGCTTCTGATACTGTTGCTGCTGCTGCTACTGTTGCTGCTGCTACTGTTGTTTCTGTTACTGTTGCTGCTGCTACTGTTGTTGCTGCTACTGTTGCTGCTGCTACTGTTGCTGCTGCAACTGTTGCTGCTGTTGCTGCTACTGTTGTTGCTGCTGTTACTGTTGCTGCTGCTACTGTTTCTGCTGCTATTGTTGCTGCTGTTGCTGCTACTGTTGTTGCTGCTACTGTTGTTGCTGCTACTGTTGTTGCTGCTGTTACTGTTGCTGCTGCTACTGTTGTTGCTGCTACTGTTGTTGCTGCTACTGTTGTTGCTGCTACTGTTGCTGCTGCTACTGTTGCTGCTGTTGCTACCTTGCTGCTACTGTTGCTGCTGCTACTGTTGTTGCTGCTACTGTTGTTGCTGCTACTGTTGTTGTTGCTGCTGCTACTGTTGTTGTTGCTGCTACTGTTGTTGTTGCTGCTACTGTTGCTGTTGCTACTGTTGTTGCTGCTACTGTTGCTGCTGCTACTGTTGCTGCTGTTGCTGTTACTGTTCCTGCTGCTACTGTTGTTGCTGCTGTTACTGTTGCTGCTACTGTTGTTGCTGCTGCTACTGTTGCTGCTGTTGCTGTTACTGTTCCTGCTGCTACTGTTGTTGCTGCTGTTACTGTTGCTGCTACTGTTGTTGCTGCTGCTACTGTTGCTGCTGCTACTGTTGTTGTTGCTGCTGCTGTTGTTGCTGCTGTTACTGTTGCTGCTGCTACTGTTGTTGCTGCTGTTACTGTTGCTGCTGCTGATACTGTTGCTGCTGCTGCTGCTGTTGCTGCTGCTACTGTTGTTGCTGCTGTTACTGTTGCTGCTGCTACTGTTGTTGCTGCTGTTACTGTTGCTGCTGCTGATACTGTTGCTGCTGCTACTGTTGTTGCTGTTGTTACTGTTGCTGCTGCTGCTACTGTTGCTGCTGCTGATACTGTTGCTGCTGCTACTGTTGTTGCTGTTACTGTTGTTGCTGCTACTGTTGCTGCTGCTACTGTTGTTGCTGCTGCTACTGTTGTTGCTGTTACTGTTGCTGCTGTTACTGTTGCTGCTGCTGCTACTGTTGCTGCTGCTACTGTTGTTGCTGTTGCTGCTGCTACTGTTGCTGCTGCTACTGTTGCTGCTGCTACTGTTGTTTCTGTTACTGTTGCTGCTGCTTCTGTTGTTGCTGCTGTTACTGTTGCTGCTGCTACTGTTGTTGCTGCTGTTACTGTTGCTGCTGCTACTGTTGTTGCTGCTGTTACTGTTGCTGCTGCTGATACTGTTGCTGCTGCTACTGTTGTTCCTGTTGTTACTGTTGCTGCTGCTGCTACTGTTGCTGCTGCTGATACTGTTGCTGCTGCTACTGTTGTTGCTGTTACTGTTGTTGCTGCTACTGTTGCTGCTGCTACTGTTGTTGCTGCTACTGTTGTTGCTGTTACTGTTGCTGCTGCTACTGTTGCTGCTGCTACTGTTGCTGCTGTTACTGTTGCTGCTGCTACTGTTGTTGCTGCTGTTGTTGCTTCTACTGTTGCTGCTGCTACTGTTGTTGCTGTTACTGTTGCTGCTGCTACTGTTGCTGCTGCTACTGTTGTTGCTGCTACTGTTGTTGCTGTTACTGTTGCTGCTGCTACTGTTGCTGCTGCTACTGTTGTTGCTGTTACTGTTGCTGCTGCTACTGTTGCTGCTGCTACTGTTGCTGCTGTTACTGTTGCTGCTGCTACTGTTGTTGTTGTTGTTGTTGCTTCTACTGTTGCTGCTGCTACTGTTGTTGCTGTTACTGTTGCTGCTGCTACTGTTGCTGCTGCTACTGTTGCTGCTGCTACTGTTGCTGCTGCTACTGTGGTTGCTGCTACTGTTGCTGCTGCTACTGTTGTTGCTGTTACTGTTGTTGCTGCTACTGTTGCTGCTGCTACTGTTGTTGCTGCTACTGTTGTTGCTGCTGTTACTGTTGCTGTTGCTACTGTTGTTGCTGCTGTTACTGTTGCTGCTGCTGCTATTGTTGTTGCTGCTGTTACTGTTGCTGCTGCTACTGTTGCTGCTGCTGTTGCTGCTGCTACTGTTGTTGCTGCTGATACTGTTGCTGCTGCTACTGTTGCTGCTGCTACTGTTGCTGCTGCTACTGTTGCTGCTGCTACTGTTGTTGCTGCTGATACTGTTGCTGCTGCTACTGTTGTTGCTGTTACTGTTGTTGCTGCTACTGTTGCTGCTGTTACTGTTGTTGCTGCTACTGTGTTTGCTGCTACTGTTGTTGCTGCTACTGTTGTTGCAGCTACTATTGTTGCTGCTACTGTTGTTGATGCTGCTACTGTTGCTGCTGCTACTGTTGCTCCAGCTACTGTTGTTGCTGTTACTGTTGCTGCTGCTACTGTTGTTGCTGCTACTGTTGTTGCTGCTACTGTTGTTGCTGCTACTTTTGCTGCTGCTACTGTTGCTGCTGCTACTGTTGCTGCTGCTGCTGCTGCTGTGGCTGTTACTGTTGCTGCTGCTACTGTTGTTGCTGTTACTGTTGTTGCTGCTACTGTTGCTGCTGCTACTGTTGTTGCTGCTACTGTTGCTGCCGCTACTGTTGTTGCTGCTATTGTTGCTGCTGCTGCTGCTGTGGCTGTTACTGTTGCTGCTGCTACTGTTGTTGCTGCTACTGTTGTTGCTGCTACTGTTGTTGCTGCTACTGTTGCTGCTGCTACTGTTGTTGCTGCTGTTACTGTTGCTGCTGCTGCTACCGTTGCTGCTACTGTTGTTGCTGCTGCTGATGATGCTGCTACTGTTGTTGCTGCTACTGTTGTTGATGCTACTGTTGCTGCTGCTGCTGCTGATGCTGCTACTGTTGCTGCTGCTGCTGTGGCTGGATCAGGCACTACAAGCAATAAGCATCTCATGACACCGAACAAATTTCACTGTTCAGTGAAGCCGAACTTTAGCGTCCACAATAGATGGCCTCCAGGAGTCATTGTCATGGCCCTTAAGGGGGAGGTAGGTAGGGGGGGAGGAGACAGGGAGGAGGGGTAGTGGACAAGGGGAAGGGGAGGGGGAAGGTGGGTAGGAGCACTAACTCACTGCGACAGGAGGTATATATGGGCAGTCTTCTCTCTCTCTCTCAGAGCTCAAGGGCGCGCCTTCTACACCAAGTTCACTACCCCATGTACCCAAGCCCCACCATACCTGGTGGCCTTGGGGGGGACCAGGAAGAGTGTTGGGGCACCTTCACCCTCTCCTCCCCCCTCCTGCAGGGGGAGGGAGGTCCTTGCAGGTGGATTTTAAAGATGATGAAGACACTATTATATCAACTTTGTGAAAGAGAAAACATGCATTCCCATATGCATTGTGTTGTACAAAGTCCCATGTTGACGGTCCCCGTGAGTACTGGAACACTTGATGATATATTGGACTTGTACCCAGGAGTGACTGTGTGATGCATCGGTTGTGTAATGTGGGGTGATGGAACTATAACTTCAGCTTGTAAAAGCACCTTAATCACCTGTGGTTGAGGGTTTAATAACCCAACGTGTACTGTAGCAGCTCTTTATCTCTATACCTGTACTGTAGCAGCTCTTTATCTCTATATCTGTACTGTAGCAGCTCTTTAACTCTATACCTGTACTGTAGCAGCTCTTTATCTCTATATATGTACTGTAGCAGCTCTTTATCTCTATATCTGTACTGTAGCAGCTCTTTATCTCTATACCTGTACTGTAGCAGCTCTTTAACTCTATACCTGTACTGTAGCAGCTCTCTAACTCTATACCTGTACTATAGCAGGTTTTTAACTATAACCTGTACTGTAGCAGCTTTTTAACTCTATATCTCTACTGTAGCTGCTCTGTAACCGTTGAGGGTCTTGTGTTTGTAGGGAGCGATGGGTCTTGTATTTGTGGGTTTACAGTCACTGCCAATTTGTCCCAAGATGCTTGATGAAGCAGCAGCTCATCTTAATCATCTCTCCAGCAAAATAGATAGACTGAGGGGAATAGACTTAGCGTATTTGTCCATGAACGGAACACAGCTAATTGTCACACTACTATGTTATCTGGGTTTGTTGATGTCCAAGGAGGCCTTTGATAAGGCGGAGGGAGGATTGCAATTATTGATAAGCATACATACATGGGTGTCAAGATAAGACTCCTGAACCAGTACTTTCTGAAGGCAGTTCTGATGTTAGCCAGCCTCGCATACGCCGCCGTTGTTGTTATTTTGATGTGGGCTTCAAGAGACAGGTTTGGCATGATACAAACTCCTAGATCTAGAACTCCTAGATCTTTCTGTCTGTTTCGTGAAGGACTTCCTCTCCCATTCGGTATCCCGTGTCTGGCCTCCTGTTTCCACCGCCTAGTTTCATCACCTTACATTTACTAGGGTTGCACTTTAGTAGCCATTTCTTGGACCATTCCTTCAATTTGTGTAGGTCATCTTGTAGCCTCATACTATCTTCCTCTATTCTAATCCTCCTCATAACTTTTTGCATCATCAGCAAACAATGAGAGGAATGATTCTATACCCTCTGGGAGATCATTTACATATATCAGAAACAGTATTGATCCAAATACTGAACCCTGCGGGGTTCAGTATTAACGTCTCGCCAATCTGAGACCTCACTCCTCACAGTGACTCACTGTCTTCTGTTGCTTAAGTACTCCCTTATCCATTGGAGTACCTTCCCTTTCACTCCTGCCTGCATCTCCAGCGTTTTCACTAGCCTCTTGTGTGGTACTGTGTCAAAGGCTTTCTGACAATCCAAAAATAGGCATTTTGCCCACCCCTCTCTTTCTTGCCAGATCGTAGAATTCAATTAATCCTGTGAGGCAGGACCTGCCATCCCAGAACCCATGTTGATGTTGTGTTATAGAGATCTTTCGCTCTAGATGTTCCACTAGCTTTTTTCGTACAATCTTCTCCGTCAACTTGCATGGTATGCAGGTTAGGGACACTGGCCTGTAGTTCAGTGCCCCCTTATTGTATATCGGGACTACATTAGCCGTCTTCCAAATTTCTGGCAGTTCCCCTGTTGCCAGTGATTTGTTATACACTATGGAGAGTGGCAGGCACAGTGCTTCTGCTCCTTCCTTTAGTATCCAAGGGGAGATTCCATCTGAGCCTATAGCCTTTGTCACATCCAACTCTAGCAAAAGCTTCCTTACATCTCCCCTGGTAATCCAAAACTCTTATAGTGGTGTCTGGGTGACTATTCCCTCTCTTATCCCTGGAACTTCTCCTTGCTCTAATGTGAAAACCTGGAATTTCTTATTCAGTTCCTCGCACACTTCCTTGTCGTTTGTAGTGAATCCTTCTGCCCCTATCCTCAATTCCATTACCTGTTCCTTTACTGTTGTTTTTCTCCTGATGTGGCTGTGCAGCAATTTGGGTTGAGTCTTTGCCTTGCTTACAATGTTGTTATTGTATTGCCCTTCTGCCTCTCTTCTCATCCTGACATATTCATTCCTGGCACTCTGGTATTTTTCTCTGCTCTCAAGTGTCCTGTTATTTCTAGCGTTTCTCCATGCTCTTTTACTTTGTCGCTTAGCTAGCCTAAATCACTGATTAAACCATGGGTTTCTCATCTGCATTTTGCTGTTTTCCTTTTGGACCGGGACAAACTTGTCTTTTCACTTCAGCGTTATGTAGTCCATAATGTCTTGGGCCGTCTTTCTTCTGAGCTCTGTTTCCCATGTTACACCTGTTAGGAATTTTTTTATCTCATAGTTTCCCTTTCGGAATGCCTGCCTTTTGTTTTCAGTTCCCCTCCTCGAGTTCATTAACTCTTCTTCAACCAGATACTCAAACACCAGTACACTGGTCACTCATTCCTACTGGGGCCTCGAAACCGATTTTCCTTATGTGGGAGTCGTTCAGAGTGAAGACTAGGTCGAGTCTTGCTGGTTCATCGTTTCCTCTCATTCTTGTGGGTTCCCTGACATGCTTGCTTAAAGTTTCTTGTCGACACCTCCAATAGTTTAGCTCTCCATGTATCCTCACCTCCATGTGGCTCCTTGTTCTACCTGTCTATAATTCCGTGATTGAAGTCCCTTATGATGAGCAGATGGGATGTATTTCTACAGGCAGTAGAGGCTGCTCTCTCAATTATAATGTGGACTGCCATGTTGTTGTTGTCATACTCTTGCCTGGGTCTTCTGTCATTTGGTGGAGGGTTGTATATCACTGCTACTACTACTCTAGGTCCTCCCATTGTCATGGTGCCTGTTATGTAGTCTCTGAATCCCTTGCAGCCCGGGATAGCCATCTCCTTGAAACTCCATTCCTTTCTCATTAGTAGGGCCACTCTGCCTCATCCCCTTCCTTCCCTCTCTTTCCTTATTACAGTATAGTAATATTACAGTGTAGTAATTTCCTTATTATAGTCCTGGGAAAATACCGCATTCGTTATGATTCCTGAGAGTCTGAGAAAGAAAGATTCCTTTCTTTCTCCCTGTGCTCCCCTCTCACAGCTGCTGCCGTTCTCTCGTCCCTTGTCATATCCCTCTGCAGGAATACTTTTTTGAACTCCATTACATTTGCTAGTTCACTCTTCCTGGCAAACAGGTCCTCTTTTGTGTTCTGCCATTCTCTTGTCCCTTGTCATATCCCTCTGCAGGAATACTTTTTTGAACTTCATTACATTTGCTAGTTTACTCTTCCTGGCTAACAGGTCCTCTTTTGTGTTGTCGCTCGTGAATACCACCTTTATCAATCGATCTCTGTCCTTGTTGTACCGTCCGAGCCTGAAAACCTTTTCAATATTCTGGCCAGCCCTCTCCATCTGTTCCCCTTTAAGGATCTCATTAACTTCGTTTTTGTCCTTGTCTCTCCATTCTACTGGACTGGTCCCTGTTTGCTCCTTAATGCCTACTATTACTACTGCTGTTTTTGCTCTATCAGCCGGCTGGTACATCTGGCTGCTTCCTGAGAAGAAGCCACTTCTACGGCAACTTCCCTTACTGCAGACCAAGCTTCAGGGTTCTTTTTAAACAATTCTGCATATGAAGGTTATATTGTAAAAGTCCCCCTCTACAGGAACATTACCATCTTCCTGAGGGATTGTTTGTGGCTGGTATTTGGGAGGATTCTCTTTCAGGCTTCTTGCTTCTTCCATTGCTGCCAACAGCTCATCCTTCAGGTTGGTGTTTGTCTCCCTTGTTACCCTCAGTACTTCATTGAATTCATTCCACATTTGTTCGATTGCTTCCATAATCCAAGCATCCTGTCCCTCCCCTTCCTCTTGAGTTTGTTCCTGCCATGTTTGTCTCCCTGCATTTGTCTCCCGGTCATGTTTTTTCCCTATGTGAGAGAGAGAGAGTGGAATGGGAGGAAGGGAGATGGAAGAGAGGGAGAGGGGGTGCTGTCCTAGTGGAGGGTGTGTTTGGCCGTTCAGAGGGGGGGGGGCGGTATAGGAGGGTGTGGGCCCTATGGGTGGTAGGCTGTGTGTGTGTGTGTGTGTGTGTGTGTGTGTTGTTGGAGGTGTTATGGTGAGAGGGAGGGGGGGGTGAGAGAAGGTGGGGAGTTACCTGGTGGAGGGCGTAATGTTTTTCACATGTAGGTGCCACAAACTAGTACCAAAGTGAGCTGTATAATGTCTCTTGAGGTTCGTTCCCTTTGTTAACTTATATCCAAGACAACTATTATATTGCAATAACAAACTGACTTATTGAGAGGCCTTACCACAGCACAACTAGGTGTTGAGAAGCACTGTTGTCGTCTAGTTTACATCCCTGTAGGCCTGTTGATACCGCTGCCAGGCATAGATCCAACTTCTCGCCATATATCACTAGTAATCAGCTTCTTGTTCTCCTTAGCACTGGTTTAGCTCTAATGCTACACGTTAAGACTATCTTCTACACTATTCTATTCACTACTTGCTGTGATCTTCACTATCACATCTAGTTATGTACACTCTGACCGAGCAGTGGCGCCAACGTGCCTGTCTTGGCACTGATGTCGTACCGTTGCACTATTGGACACAATCCATGAAATAGCTATTTTCTAATCGGTGTTACACTTCGTAATATCACTAAGCAACGATTTTCCCGTGTAGTTCTCTGATGTCCTGAATTATGGAGATGTTGTGATGAGGTGTCCACACTCCCTGTGACCCTTGATTGTGTGTGTGTGTGTG
>NC_091189.1:31946039-31951039 GCF_040958095.1 Procambarus clarkii | reverse complement strand
AACGTCGTCTATGTCTTCACATACCCACTTGGGGACTGTCAGGCCCGAAGATCTCAGTATATAGGCAAGACAACAACGGCTCGAGGCGATTAACAAATCACAAGCAAAAGGGGCTCCATCAAAGAGCATATAGCCTGAAAATACTGCCTGTTTAACTTGACTATGATGATTCGAATAATAATAAACATACGACCCACGTTGGTAGGTTTCCTGTGCACATTAAATGTGAACCTTCTATTACCTGTGAATCATAATGTCCAAAAACGGAAGAGTACCATTCTCCTTATTCTCACATGTGAAATTTATTAGGTTTTTATTAAGATTTTTTTTAGGTACTAAAGAATTATGTTCATTAAGGAAAACTATTTGGTTTGGTCACTTGGCCATAAGCACAAAATATCATCGACATACCTAAACCAAACAACATTAGCAGGGATAATCCTGGATACGATAGTAAGATCATAGTAAAGTTAAACAGGAAGTATTTTCAGGAATGTTTCTTCGAGTTTTGATGGTATGCAGCCCTGAGTTTATTGATGAAGAGATAGCTAAAATATATGAAATTGGGAAGAGTTTACAATACCCTAAGATGTTTTTGGATTGTTCGTTTGGGCAAGCTAAACGTACGTTAATAATCATGTCCCCAAAGCGAAACCAGAAATTAGAATCTCAATGGTGGTACCTTATGCGATTGGACTTGAGAAACATTCCCCCAGTTTTTAAGAAGCTTAATATCAAATTGGTGTTCACTAATAGTACGATCAAGTCCAATTAAATAAAAACTCCCCTGGCACAGCAGGTTGTGTGTATTCGATTCCCTGCAATGATTGTGAGTCTGTGTACCTTGGACAAACAGGAAAATCCTTACAATTGCGTATTTCCCAACATGCTTATAGTATAAGAACTGCCTAAACGTCTAATGCATTCTATCTACACACAAGTTTGTGTACCGTCGGGGTGGTGGTTCAACTAGCCTCGGCTATCACCACTTTTTGTACGGTCACTGATGGTCAAGTGGTTTAAGGCACCGTGTACACCTGTTGCAATGTGCTCCTGGCAGTCCGGGTTCGAGTCACTTCTGGGCCATGTAGTTTTCATATATATATATATATATATATATATATATATATATATATATATATATATATATATATATATATGCGAACAAGCCTGAATGGTCCCCAGGACTATATGCGACTGAAAACTCACACCCCAGAAGTGACTCGAACCCATACTCCCAGGAGCAACGCAACTGGTAACTACAGGGCGCCTTAATCCGCTTGACCATCACAGCCGGACAAAAGGAAGTGGTAGCCGAAGCTATTTGAACCACTTCCCCGCCGGCAACTCGGATGGTAATCTTGGGCATAGCATTTCACCAAATCACCTCATTCTTTGGGGCACACGTGAGGAACACAAATGCGAACAAGCCTGAATGGTCCCCAGGACTTTATGCGACTGAAAACTCACACCCCAGAAGTGACTCGAACCCATACTCCCAGGAGCAACGCAACTGGTAACTACAGGGCGCCTTAATCCACTTGACCATCACGGCCGGACAAAAGGAAGTGATAGCCGAAGCTATTTGAACCACTTCCCCGCCGGCAACTCGGATGGTAATCTTGGGCATAGCATTTCACCAAATCACCTCATTCTTTGGGGCACACGTGAGGAACACAAATGCGAACAAGCCTGAATGGTCCCCAGGACTATATGCGACTGAAAACTCACACCCCAGAAGTGACTCGAACCCATACTCCCAGGAGCAACGCAACTGGTAACTACAGGGCGCCTTAATCCGCTTGACCATCAAGCGGATTAAGGCGCCCTGTAGTTACCAGTTGCGTTGCTCCTGGGAGTATGGGTTCAAGTCACTTCTGGGGTGTGAGTTTTCAGTCATATATATATATATATATATATATATATATATATATATATATATATATATATATATATATAAGGGGTACCACCTCTGGTGCAATTATAGGGACCCACAGCCTCAGAGAAGGGAACACAGAGCATTCAGGGAAAAACTTGCCATTTAACTCTGAATACGTATGAGTGTTCGCTTCACCTACTCCCCCCTCCCTTTTTATGGTGTACACTTTATTATGCAAGGTTATACAGTTATATATCTGATTTTATACAAAAAATGAACATTCAGAGGACACAAGAAAAAGTTCGCTTCCTAGAGGCTGTAGATTTCCTAGACTTCCTCGAACTCCTCCGACGCCGGGCAGTAACCGAGGACGCAGCGGGCATTCTCCCTCTGGATCGCGACACTGAGGCGCTGAAAGAGAAAACTTGCTGCTCTAGGGTCTCTTGTGGTGTCAATGAGCTTGGAACCAAGATCCTTAAGAAACCTTCTTGCTCTCTCTCCCCATGGGCCTAGAGTCTCAGACCGTATTGGAACGAAGTTGTACCGAAGGTCTAATTCCCTGTACTTGGCTGACTTGTATCTTTCTCTGTGTGTGGCCGCGGTTCCTGCTTTGCCGGCAGAGAGGTTGATGTATGTGTTTGTCAGGGTGGATACGCAAGTATAGTCCCACGGCAACTGTCTGCCACCCTTCCACGGGCGCAGTGTGATTCCGTCTGGTTGGCCGGCAAAGTTAACAGAGTCACGGTTCAATAGGTTGCGGGGCTCTCTCTCCGCTGGACACTAAGCAAAGGCAAGGCTTTTTTTAATGATGTCATTGACTTCGTCATGTCTAGTGTACCAACCACCAGATTTTCCACAGTGCAGGCCATACAATCCATATTCGTCAGCATCTGCCTCGCTGCAAATACACCTATGAATAGTGTGGATAGGGGCAGCAAGGCGGAGAGCGACTGCAATACGGAGCTCCTGCGGATCAAGACGTGTGCCTGTCGCAGACATAGGGACTACCAAAAGGAAGTCCCCTGCATGGGGAGCTTGCACATCTGTGAGGCGTGCACGATCACTGGGGGTTGTTGCTGCCTCCAGCAAAGCTGTGGCTTCTTTGTCTACAAAGGCTGTCCCAACTGGATTGTTTCTTGGCTTTCGGCATGATTGGTCTGAGTGCTTGGTCTGCCATGGCACCCCATTTCGTGTCGCATTCCGTGTAGTGGGGGTCCTGTATCTCCGCTACATCACTCAGGGTGTCAGGTAGAATTTCCTTAACCAGGTCATCTGATGCTGAGGAGGAAGACAGGAAGGCTGGGACAGCAATTTGGGTAGCGGTGCGGACACCCAAGCCACCGAGCCTGACAGGAAGAGTGGCTTGTTTCCACTGGCATTCGTTGAGGGAGAGGTTAACAACTTTTTCCAGCATGGTCTTCAGTAAGAGGTCATACTCTTCAGTAAGAGGTCATACTCTTCAAGCTTTCTGCTGTCGTAAGATGGGGCGCACCTCAGAAAGTAGGTTAGCCTCGGAAGGGATAGACATTTGGTGAGGAGATAAAAAGCATCGTGGGCATCGATGTCACCTATTCTGTCTTCCATCCTCCTAAGGTCTGCGATTTTCTTGTCAAGGATCTCCTCAATGGCGTTAGACCCGAGGGGGGCTCCAAGGAGGGTGCTGTTCTCGGCCCTAATGACATGGGCTCCAGGCAAGGCAGACCTTATTCTAGCTACGATGTCTGGGTTGGAAGAGACTACTTCACACTTGCAAGGGTTCAGCAAGAGACCCAGGCTTACTTCTTGCTCCCTTATTTTCCTGATGTCTTCCAAGAGTTGGTCTATGGTGCCAGCTATAGTGCCATCATCCAAAAACCAGATGTTGAACTCGCTGGACAAGCTTTCGGTGATTTTTTTAAGACAAAACAGAAAAGAAGAGGAGCAAGAGGATCACTTTGCTGAACACCTTCACATGATCTGATTTCGTGTTCACCAAAGAGAAGTTTTGACTCACCACTGTAGCACGATAGTATGAACGGGTAGAGAGGCGGGAAATGGCGATGTACGGCACAAAGTACTGCATCTCTTCTGACCATGTTGAAGGCCTTCTTAAAGTCCAGTTTGAGCAGGGCCTTTTCATCAGAAATGTTGGTGATGTATGCTCGTGCTGCATGGGCAGCTGCTTCACAGCCTTGGGGGATTCCAAATTCTAGCTGGATTGGATTCAGCAATTCAGCCGCTTGCTGGCTGACAACCCTCGTTGTTATATATATATATATATATATATATATATATATATATATATATATATATATATATATATATATATATATATATATATATATATATATATATATATATCTTGCCCTTGTAGTTAATTATCATCTCCACCTAGTTGGTGTTAGTGGGGTCATATTTCCATTAACAATGTCATTCAAGACTCGTCCATTTCGCGAGAAGTGGAAAACCAGCTGACCTTTAAATGGCCCCGTCCTCAGGCCAAATCCATTACAATGAAAAAACGACACTCCCCCGTCCCCCCTCAAACCACTGGATAGATGGTTTGAGGGGGGGGGGCTTTCCCTATTCACTATAGGGACCAAAAAAATGGGACTATCGTCACCAAAACCTTCCCTACTCACTATATTCACCATAACCTTCCCCTTTATCCTCTACCATAGCCTCACCTACTCACTATGTTCATCACTCCAACCTTAATGAATTTAGTTAATGTGTTGTGAGTATTTTTTTTTTATTAATACATTAGGTACAAGTGCATTTGTGCAGCTACCCCAGACTATATGAAGGGAGTACAGAATGTATTAAAAAGCTAGCTACGTAATGCTAAAAAACTCCCCATCACACAGTATGGTTAGTCATACAGAGGCATGTGATCAGTAGTCTACACAGGCAGACTCTGGGTGCATTATGAGGATATCATCAAAACAAGAGTGAATAAGGTAGCAGTGATAATAAAAGTCCCCATCTCGCAGGATGGTTAGTCATACAGGGACATATGTTCAGTAGCCTGCACTGGCAAGTTTTGGGTACACTGTGAGGATATCTTCATGAACACGAGAATGAATAAAGTAATTGCAAAGCTCCAGGTACCTCATGCCAACTGGTCTGAAAGGTCTAATAA